>NC_066583.1:182507687-182828312 GCF_024323335.1 Lathyrus oleraceus
TTGGAATGTTTAGGGTGATGATCCAAATAGGGGCAGTATCGTCCTTGATAACATAGTCGATATTGATATTTCTTAGGAGCAAGGTTTTTGTCAGAAGATAGTAAAGGATTCAATCTTCTGGTTTTAATAGGCTTGTTCTGAAAGGAAATCCTATTTTCTCTATGGGATTAGTTACAAGAGAGTTTAGAGCTACATTTCATTTGAAGTTTTTGAGTTCTAAGGGTTTTTCAAATTTGTAGGATGTTCGCGGGAAGGGTATTTCCGACATTCTTCCAAACTGTTCTTTATGGATTATTATCTTCACATTCTTCACTGATGATATTAGGGGTTTTCCAAGAATGTTCAGTTTAGTCTAGAATTCTTGTACTAAGTTTGGAAATATTCTATCAGGAAATTTTATGAAGAATACTCTTAGTGTGACTTGGTAGATGTGTGAATATGGTTTATATCCTCTCATATAGGTTTTTGTCCATAAACCATGGCTCTATGATATTTTTCTCTAAGATCATCTTCTTACCTTATTCATGTTTATTTATCATTGCAACTATGATGGTGTCTCTTTTTTGTGGTGTTATTATGGGTCTTTGACTAGACGAGTGGCGATACTTATGACAAGAGGAAGAACTCACAAAAGAAAGGATACAAGAAAGTATCAGATGCAAGAAAAACTGAAGAGATGTATACCTATTTATAGCGTGTCATTTGAGGGTTTGAGCGTGTATTTTGGGCAAGCATTCAATGTATATCGCGTTGGTCAAAAATCAAATCAAAATATTTCATATTTGAGTCTCTAAACCGATTGGCTAAGGGATCCAATCGGTTGGAGTTCTAAATTTATCTGGATTTTATGAAATCTTCATTAATGTCGGGATTTTGTTTTCTTGAGGCACAAGTTAAGCTTGGATTAGATTTGACGATCCGTGTTTCAAGATTTTCCAATATGTTGTCATTAAGTGCTAATTTATTGGGCTTACGTAGTTCAGCCTCCTTGGTGCATGTTGGGTCTTATGTTGGATTTTTGTCTTCTCAACACCCCCATTTGTCATTTTTGCACCCCTTTTGCTAGAAAATACTAAAATATTCATTTTATGGGTTAGAAAATAATTTATTTAGATGAACAAAAAATTAATATTATTATTTTAAGAGTTTAATTGGATTTTCCTGATTATTTCAATCTTAAAATAATGTATACCTCATTTATCCAGAATTATTGATAAATGTTTCCCAAAGAGGGAAGACACTAAACAGTGTATCCTCTCTACACATCGTTGGATGGGAGAGCCGAAAAAACCATAAAATGAATAAATCCATTACAGACATCTCCTGATGAAAGATCTCCTCATTTGAGTAGTTGTTTGATTCTGAGCAGTATTGATGAAGTTATCCTATGTAGGATTGTCTCCCATTTAATATGGTGTTGACCTAAAGTTCCCCACATCGTTGACTTGTGGCTTTGAAGTATATATATCCCTCAGCTTGAAGATGTGGGTCTTCAGCAGATCTCTCTCATCTTTATCTTAATGGTTGATGTTTTCAGCAGTGCTTTCGTTCCTCGTGAAGTTGCCAAGATGTATTTTCTCCTCTCCCAGAGAGTTTGAGCTCTAGTCAAGATCTTTATTTAATCTTTGCTAGTCCCCTAGTAGTTATTCCTCCTCTTTTGAGTGTCAAGTTTGAGTTGGATCTGTTTCGATCCCCCTGATTGCTATATATATATATATATATATATATATATATATATATATATCAGCAGCTTTTGGTCGGATGCATGTTCCCCATGTCTTTGCCCAACCAAAGTTGAGCATTGATTTGGATTGTTATATCCCCGGTTTTCCTTCAGTACATGGTTGTGTGTTATTCCCAAGGAATTGATATATTTGAAGATAGGATTTATATCCTTTATTATTTTCATCCTTAGCAGGTTCTCCAGTTGGTATTCCCATCTTGTTGAGATTAGTCGAGTATCTAATTGTGACGATTGGATCTTCAGCGTTTGTATCCTTTGTGCTCGTTCGTCAGCATAATCATACTCATGCATAAACATATAGCATCAGATATTTCATTGTGCATTTATTATACATTGACCTAACTTTTTTGATCCCCTGCTTTGGTGATATCATTTTCCCATGCAGATGTTGTGTGTATATCCTCCTTCAATGTAGAGTGTCAGGCCTTAAGCAAAAAGAGTTTATCCTTTCTTCTTCCCCACTGAGTTATCTCCTCGTGGGTGATTATTATTTTTGTTTACTCCCCAGTTCATTATCTGGATGGAACCCCTCCCCTTGAGTTATATCCTCATTGGGTTGAGTCTTGCTTGATCGTTTCTTTCTAGTTCTTACCTAGATAGATCTTTTGGTCCTCAAGAGTTTATTACCCAGTAGCTGGTAATATTATTCTTGATGTTGAGTACTTTACCTGTGCTAATTTACCGTAACCGGTAAAAGGTAATTTACTTCATTGATTTCTCTGGCAGATTCGTTTTCGTTTCCCTAGTAAGTTTATCCTTGATATGTTTATCCTAATCGATAACAGATATTCTTTGTGTTGAGTTTATCCTTGATATGTTTATCCAAATCGATAACGGATATTCTTTGCGTTGAGTTTATCCTTGATATGTTCATCTTAATTGGTGACAGATACTCTCTTTTTTGGTCTTCTGCCCAGTAACAGGAGGTTGTAAATCCTACTTCTCCTGGTAGTCTATCCTTAATTAGTTCATCTTAATCGGTGACGAATATTCTTCCTTCCGAGTCTATCCTTGATATATTCACTTTAATCGATGACGAATATTCTCTTTTTGGTATTCTACCCAGTAACAGGTAGTTGTAAATCCTATTTCTTTGTGAGTTTATCCTTGATATGTTCATCTTAACCGATGACGGATATTCTCTTCTTTGGTCTCCTACACAATAATCGGTAGTTGTAAATCCTATTCTTTCCCAGGTAGTCTATCCTTGATATGTTCATCTTAACCGATGACAAATATTCTTCCTTCCAAGTTTATCCTTGATATGTTCACCTGAACCGGTGACAAATACTCTCTTTTTGATCTTCTACCCAGTAACTGGTAGTTATAAACTCCATTTCCCCTACTGAGTCTATCCTTGATATGTTTAACCTAACCGGTCACAGATATTCTCCCTGGCAGTCATCCTTGATATGTTTACCTTAACCAGTAACGGATGTCCGTCTGCCCGAGTGTATTATCTTCCTATCCAGTAACAGGTGGTAGATAATATATCTCTTTTTACTCTTGTGTTGAAGTTTTTTCTTCCCCAATTGAGTCTGGATTCACATTTCTTTATGAAATCGAATTTCCTTTTGCGTTTAGGTATTTCAGCTTCGTTCTGATTTATGCCTTTCCATAGTAGACATTTCTTATTGTGTTGGTTTTATTCCAATACATGCAGTTTCTTTTCCCCCAGTCCGAGTCTTTCCATTGATTTATTTTCATGGAAATCCCCTCGTGTCTCCAGCAGTCTTTTAAGTCGTAGCCTAGCATACATATAACTTTTATCCCCAGAGTGTCTGTCTCCCCAGTGAGTTTTCCTTATGGAATGTATTGTGCTCCTGTGGACTTTCAGTCTCTCCCGGATTCTTTTCTTTTGTGGCAATATATTCCCCCACAAATATTATTTTTGCATTCATATCATATGCATCATGAGGTCTCTTAGGGACAAAAGTTTGTTTATTGATGTTGTTATTTAAGTCCATTCTACCACGTTGATACGAAGATTTTAACCTTCACATCCCCGGATAGAACGATCTTAAATATGGGCAACTGTAAGACCCCAATTTTGACCCCAAGATCCCTCATGCCCTCTCATCAACTTGGCATTAGCATTGGGATCACATCTTGGTATCCTCCTTACCTCTCATTCATTGGGTTTGCATTGGGAGATATTACCAAGCATATTTGATTGTATCATACTTTATTTTTCTTTGTTTACTAACTAAAATACCAAAAAAATGTGTCTAGTGTAGCTTTGTTTCCTTTGTAGGTAGTGTGTATGTCCACATATGCCTCATCCTTTGTTTCCTTTGAGACCCTCAGTGCAAGGTACCAAGAAAGCAATGGTCCAATTAAGTTCTAACCATCATATATGGATCCCCGTGTTCTTTACTTGTCATTTTGACCAAGCATTCATCAAAAGTAGGAAACTTGTTTGTCAAGGAATCCCTAATTCATTTGGGTATCTTGTGTGACTTCCTTAGCACGTTTCTTCAACAATTGGTCAAAAATATTATGGTATACTTCCTTGAACATAATCTTAAGCATATATGATTCTCCATGAGCCTCAAAGAGCAAAATAACTTCAAGTTTGCAAGTTGGTTCAAGGAGGTTGACCAGAAAAGTCAACTAGTCAAATCTAGGGTTCCCTAGACCCTATCTCCTACAATATTTGTCATATGAAAATGATTCCAAGATAAAAGTTACTCTTTATTACATTTCAAACAACTTTAACTTTGGAATATAGAGCTAATTTTTCTTGGAAAGTCATTTTGTATGGTGAAAGATTATAGGTCATTTTATTTGTGCCCTAGATAGAAGGTCAACTTCCAAGCACAATAACTTGCTCAATTTTTATGATATGAATATTATCCAAGTTTCATGATCAAATTTCAAGATGTCTTCTCCAACTTTTATTCTTTTATAAAGGTCAAATTCCACTTTCAATGGCATATTCCATGAGGAAACATTATAGGTCCATTTTGTCCATTACCATTGAACATGCATTTTTTCTCAACTTATAAAATCCATAACTCCATCATGAAAGGTCCAAATAGTGTAAATTTGTTTACTAAATTGAATATAATTGAAATAGATACAACTTTATAGAAGGAACCAAAGTCATTTGAAGCTCATAGCAAAAGTTATTCAAGTTGTAAAAAGGGGTCATTTTACTTTTAACTTAGAAAATTTTCAAGTATGTTTGATTCCTCCAACTTCAAAACCAAAATTAATCAAGTTCCAAGCTTCAAATGTAAAAAGTTCAAACATCAAAGTTGTTCCCATTCATGCTAGCTTTCCAAAGAGACCAAGATCATTGCATTTGGATCAAAATTGAGGGACTTGCGCATGGTTACTTTGCTTGGTCCTATTTGGAAACATTTGAGCTCATTTGCTACACACTTATGCATGCTTCCATGTTATGACTTCCACATCAACTGCAGATGAATTGGAAGTGGATTGCATCATTGGTTGGGCCTAATTCCATACACATGAACCCATGAACAACATTGTTATTTTTGGCCAAATTTTGAATTGGTGTGGAAATGAATTCAATAGCCTATATATACACGACCATTTCCTCAGAATTGGAGGACACTTGCCCAAGCTTTGATATGCAAATCCTATAACCTCCATTGATAGAACAACCTTGAAGGTTTCTTTGAAATCGAGTTTTAGTTCACCTTCTGTTTTTGAACTAAAACTCCAAGGGTTCACAACCATTTTCATCTTAAAACATCTCCTGCAAGCAAGAGGAAGCAAGGCCAATTGAATTGGCACCAAGATCTAACTCATAATTCATCACCCGAAGGTGAAATTTCTCAAACTTCAAGTTTTCGATTCTCTCTCATTGATCCATAATTTTGCTTGATTTGTGGTTGGTTGAAGTCCTACCAATGTAGGCAACAAGATTGAGTTGCTTTGAGGCCAAATTGAAGCAACTCAATTTGCATACCTCATTTTTCAATTCCGCATATCTTGCTATATAGTGAGAATTGAAGAAAATGGAGGTCAAATTCAAACTCCTGGCATTTTTCTCTTCAAAATAGTGTATGGATCTTTCATTTCTATGAACTTTTTGGTTGGACAGTCCGATAAGGGTGACCGGAGAAGACGACCTAAGCTAGGGCTCCAGTGGTGTGTTGGCTTTGTCCAAGCTATTTGATCCCATGGCCACGTTATAATCTCATCCATTGATTCTGAATACCAAGTGTACATGCGCGTTGACTGAAGCACATCATGGATGATATGCGCTTGGTCATCAGATATGCCACCTCAATTAATGAGGGAGATCTGATGGGCCTCATTTTTTTGAATTAACTTATTTTCTGTTTTAATATTTTAATTAGCATTTTCTTATTTAATTCATTATAAATCCAATTTTAATCCAAAAAATATGGGACTTTCACCAAAAAGTTTCAAATAATTTCCTCTTCCACTTTCTAAATTAATTAATTTTTTTGGATTGGATTTGATATTTTTAGTGAATTAAATGATTTTTTACTTGTTTTTAATTGATTTAAAATACTTCTGACTTTCAAAAATTCCCAAAAAAAATAGTCAAAGGTCCTTTGACCTTGTTTGACCTATGATAAATCCCTTGGCCATTTCTTTGGTGATTTGAAGGGATTTAAGGCTTATCATCTTTAAAAATGCATTTTTATTCATTTAAAAATTAGAATTAATTTGTTTAATTGCATAAAATTTTGTTTAGCTATTTGTTTGACTTTTTATTGACTCATATTCCGTTTGACGTTGATCTTGGTTGAATTGGACTTCAATTTGATCAAAACCATTGAACTTAGGGGGTTGATGAAGTTTGAACTTCATCCCCCAAAATGAATGGATGGTATTGATCAAATGAAGTTCATCCCTTGATCAATTTGGGATTTCTTTTCACTTCACCTTCTCATATTCATCTCTCTTCTTCCCCATTCCCTCCATCGCCAATGATTTCTCAAAAAATCAAATGCTAGTTGATTCATCAATGACCTTGAGTCAGATGAATCAACATTAGTCTGATTGAGATAGGTTCATCCCCATTTTATTTTTGTGTGTGGTATGCTTTAGGAGTTTGGTTCTTTGTATCATATCTCTAGCATACATTAACACCAATATTATTATTGCCCGGTCTCAGATAGTTCTGACTTCTAATTAAGTCCAATTATGATTGTTTAACATAGAGCTAAATTTGTCCCGAAAAAAGGCATAACATTTTTGTAAGTGAGATTATAAGTCTCCCATCCCTCATGGTATTGTGTGAAGATTTAACCTTTTTTCCATTTGTGAGAGCTAGTGCTATACTTGTTGGTTTATCCAAGTTGGAGCCCTTCTCATGGATGATGTCTTGGTTCATATCTTCATGCTTGTGAGTGGATGGTTGAGTGTTCTCCAAAGAATTACTTAAAACAATTTTCTACTTCCACTAACATTGACCAACATCTTTTGTATTGACTTTATTATAATGCAATTTACATTAAAGTAATTTATAATTATGCACTTTATCATTTAATGCCATTTACATTTCATGCAACTTGTTTATGTTTCAGTCATTTTTACTTTTCTCACTTGAGCCATACTTTGTGCTTATATTATATTATGCTTGTGATTTTGTTTTGTTTGTGGTCTTAGGATCTTAAAACACTTAATAATAACAAAAAACCCTAAAAAATATGTTGGTGGACTGTTGGACCCCTATCTGAGACTTGATCTGAACTTTTGGACTTAGAATAGGAAACACCCCTATTCTTTGAAGGACTTGGCCAATGCCATTTCATCTGATACAAGCCTAGAACAACTCCTTTGGTTTATCTGTTACACTTTGTCTCTGTGCTCAAGCTGTTATTTTGATCTTATTGTTTATACCAGATGCTTATCACTGTGAGCTTGTGTCAAGGAATATTCATTTGATACATTTGAAGACATTGAAGACTGCTTGCTTTTGGAGTGCTTGCTCGGATGATTTTGGCTATCTTTATTTGATGACATTTGGTCTTCATACTAATTGCTTGGATGATTATGTTTATTGCTTACTTAAAACTCCAAAGGAAATGAGTTTCTTTCTGACATTCTTGTCTTGTGGATTGCTTCCCATTGGTTAAATCTTTTCAACTCTAAACTTTTAAATCTTGTCTAGGATAACCCCTTCATCTCATCTCTCTTCTTTAATTTCAAAATCTCTCCTTCATTCCAAAACCTTCTTTGCTTGTGATTTCAAACGTAGACATGTTTTAATGAGTAGAAACGTTGGCCTTATGCCATTGATTTTCAAAACATTTTCTTAATCAAACTTGTAAATGAATTTAACCATATTGACTTTATTTTCAAAAAGAAAAAAAGAGCTAACAACCTCATCTAATTCTTTTGGCCAATTTGTGCCTTTTCTTTTAAACTTGTCAAAAGAGAGTATTTAGATTTGAGTTATCTTTGGTTGAGATATATTTCTCCCATTTCCATGGTATTTTGATTATAAATCTTTCCTAAACCTTGCAAGCTTTTCCACAGACTGGGCTCACGAACCATAAACCTTGGTTTTATACGGGATATCCAATAACTTGTGAGATTTTAATACCGGACTAATCTCTAACCTATGAAGCCTTTAATACCAGGATGAGCTTCAACCTATCTTGGTTTTAATATCGAGCTAGCCAAGAACTTATGAAATTTTATAATGGGTTAATCTCGGACCTAAGTCGGAATTGAATCACACAATCCCAAATTATGATATTTATATGGGTTTAGCTTCTAACCCATAAATATTCCCTAAAGGGATAATATTCAACCAAGGTGTATACAAAAGATTCACTTGGTGAATTTACAATTCTACCCTTCAAGAATTAAGAATTTTCCTCACTCACAAAAAGACTTTTCTCACAAAAGCACTTAGGCCAAAATATTATTGAGATAAAGTTAAAGAAAAATTTAGAGACAGTGAGAGTTGAAAGTGTTAAAATATGATTATGGATAACATGAAATGAAAAAAGGGACATCTATTTATAGGTTAGAGGTTCTCTCAAAAAATGAATTTCCATTAAATGCTTTTTATAACAATCTAATCGATTGACACATTTTCACAATCAATTAAAAGTTTGAAATATAATCGATTATAAGTTTTAAAAAGGAAGGAAGAGATATCTAGTTGTTGCACATCATTAAGGCGTTATCCTAATCGCTTATAACTCAACTTTGAACTGAGATAATCGATTAGACAGAAGTCTCAATCGATTCAATAAGTAAAAAAAATTCCTATAGAAATCTTGATAGTTTAAATTCATTTGGCACAACTTCAAGATGTTTTTGAAAATATTTTCTTTAGTAAAATCAGTTTTAAAATATATTTTAGTATGTGCGTAATTTAGCCATGAACTTTTATGATAAAGTCCTTATAATTTACAATTTGTTCAGTCACTACTAAATTAATAGGTTCTCCAGTACCTCTAGAATTTTCAGATTCTTTCTCTTGTGGACACTTTCTTGAGTAGTTTGAGATGTGGCTTTAAATTCTATTCCATTTGACTTCCATAATCGGATAGTCAAATCCGTAAAACCCTAATACTTAGGTTATCATCTTTATCCTCTTAATTGTTTATGCTTGACTTATCATTAGACATTAGTTATCATCCTTAAAAGTTGATGTCCTTATTAAAAGCATATCACTTGCAAAACAAGGTTCCACAATTTTCTCTTTTCTCTAACATATTTTTTTACTTAGCACTTTGAGAAAAAGTTCTCGTGTTTGGTCAGGAAGTTGTTCTTTGGATGGGTATTATTGTAAATTTCTCAATAGTTACTTTTACTCTTGAGTGAATTATTCTTCCTTAGGAAGTGTTTAATTGGGTTTGGAGTTAAACCCGTTAAAAGCCCTTTTGGGGGGATTTAGTGTTAGGTCTCTGTTTCCTTCGTGAGTTCATCCACATAAGGAAAAGCTCTTCATTTGGATTCATGAAGAATAACCACTGAAAAATCTCCTCATTGGTTCTAGATCTTCCCGATGTAAAATATTTCTCAGTTTCTGAGTTCAGTCTGTGAAAAGCTTAGTGGGTCCGAGATCATCCCGATATAAAATCTTTTTCGAAATATGAGTTTAGTCCAAAAAACTTAGTAGGTTCGAGATAAGCCTGGTAAAAATATTGGTTCAGTACCTGGTCAATCTGTTTAAAACCTCAGTTTGTTTCGGAGGATAGTCGGCTCAAAACTCCATATTAGTTCGAGATAAGTCCGTACAAAATCTCAAGTTTATCTTAGAGACTAACCCCTTAAAGCTCGTTTACTGTTTAGCATGAATACTAATTGCTACGCTCTATTGTTCGTTGTTTGGTTCAAAGTAAATCTAAAACTTCATTTTTCCTTATACATGGGGGTTCGTGGGCTTAACCTTCTAAAGGCTCCCAATAAATATTGGATACTCTCAAGATCAATTCTTGGAGAGAAGATTAGGTTACTTCATTTAGAACAAACCTATATAAATCACTAATGTCATCTCTCTTACCTTAACTTTTTAATTTCTACATATTTTCTTTATCTTAATTTTTTCGGTGAATATCCAAGAGTTTTTTAGAAAATATTTTTAAACTCTGATTTAGAAAATGATTTTATTTCAAATCAAGGTTTTTTAAAACCCTAGAATTTATCCCTATTGTGTGTGGATCCACATGATCAACAAAATGCACTTAAGTGCTCTAAGCGCGTCGCTTCCCTATCCTAGGCACGTGAAGACATGTGGTGGATTTTCCCGAAGCGACATTTTTGTGACACAATGGACATTAAATATGCATATTCTCAGTACCACAAACTCTCACTCATCTTCTCAATGATATTTTACTCTCTCTATAGCCTTTTCCTAACATATGTATTTCTTGAACAAAGCGTCCACTTGGACCGATCTCAGAACTCCCTACCAATATTCCTTGCTTCATTACCGACATCAAAGATTCGAGGGGAAATTATCCTGGGTTAGCCAAAAGTACAATAAGACCGGACCAAATCAGAGGTCTTATCCATCCAGAGGCGCTCCTTCTGTTGGAGAACATTTAAGCCTCCACACCAAAACCCCACATAAAGGCAAGACCCTAGTCTTCTTCTCAATCATTGATAATCATCCAACGTTCTTCTGCATATCACGCTAGATAATCATTAACGATTCTAACTATTACCCTCATATAAGTGTGATTCTAAATCATGCTTAAAGTGTTAATCTTGGAGATACCCCTCTCTAATCACCGAAGATTTTTATTATCGTATCAAAAGACTTTTTATAATTGTCATTTTTAACCTACCATCCTTTTCTATTACAGTATGGAATAGTTAGACACCAAATTCTAAAGACAAAATTTACTCTAAAAATAGAGTAGTATACGTCATAAAATAAATATATTATATAAAAATATCAGAAATGATATTTTAACACCACTAATTACACATACATCGTAAATACTGTACATGAATACCATTTTTTTTTGTAATTCTCCTAACAACTAAGGGAAATTTAGTCATTTTTAATTGAGTGTTAGGGTTAACTCAAAAGTAGCTTATCTTTCAATTTTTCTTATAGTTTGGTACATCATTTCTCTCTCATCAACATAACAATCTAAAATTGATACTTTCCCTCATTGCAGCTCTCGATTGAACTCTCTCATCGATAACATTATCTCTCATTGTAACCTTATCTCAATGCATGAAGGTTGCCTCTTTCCTCTCTTATAGTCTGAAGTGCAGCGTACTTCCTCTCATCTCTCAAGGGCGATGTGAATTCTCTCTCAATGAACGATGGAACAACTCCCTCCTCTCACAACGACACTTCTTCTTACATTGTTCCTTTGCATCATTACATGGTTAGATGTTCTCCTTTTTGTGTTTTCTTCTCTTATTTATTCTCTTTTATGTGTTTATTTTTCTTTTTGTTTATTTTGTTATTTAAAGAGGGAAATTTAAAGAAGAATAAGGTTTAGGGTTTATCTCTTTAAATTTAAATATCAACATACACGTTCTCCATTATTGTGATTTCTTATCTCCCTTTATTCTCTTATGTGTTCCTTTTTATTTTTGTTTATTATGGTTTTGGAATAGGGAAACTGGGAGAGGAATAAGATTTAGGGTTTATCTATTTCAATTTATATGTCAACACACACTCATTTAAATTGAAAAAGGTATACCAATAACCATTTTATTTTGTTATTATTGTAGTAACCATTTAAATATCTTTATTTTTCTGTTGTTATAGTAAGTGTAGTTATGTTTGAACAAGGACAATAGTTTTTGGATGTTCATTCTTATAAAAAAATTGGCGGTTGAGAATAAAAAGTTCGCAGAGGATATGAATTCTTGAGGATGAAATAAAGATGATGAAAGATGTGAGAGTTAACATGATATTGTTGTGAATCGTACCAATGAATATGAAGTAGGCACATCTGCACGAGATGTGGGTGTTAACAATGAAGATGAATTATGAAGTTTGTTTAATGATGATACAAATCTTGTGGAAAGTAAATCAAAGTCTGTATCAAACATGGCCAATAGAATGAAGAACCAATTAAGGAAGCGAGGGCAAAGGACTAGGTTGAACTTGTAATGCACGATGTGTGGTGCAAATAAAAAATATTTAGTTTAGATTTAGGATAAACATGTTGTAGTGCATAACTTGACAATTTATGATTATTTTTTAATTTTGTGTACAATGTGTTCATTATGATATAGTACACAATGTGTTAACAATTTGTGGTATTAATGTCAAGTGAACCAATATATGGCGTTTGTATGTATGGGTATGTAATACTACTCTGTTTTTATGTTGATACTACATATTTAGTAATCATAGTGGACCTATTTTGATTATGTGCACATATTAACCAAATTTGTAAGTGTAATAACCAATTTTTTTCACTGCAATAACCATTTTTTCTTTACCAATGTTGCTTAGTTTTGATGTATTCAAACATATTAACCAAACTTTGAGAAACATTGACTAACTTTTTGAGCAACATTAACAAATTTTTCAATATACAATGTTGCTCTGTTTTGATGTCTGAGCCTAGGTTAACCCATCTTTAAGCAGTATTAACCAACTTTTTGAACTGCATTAAACAACTTTGCTTTACCAATTTTACATTGTTTTGATGTCCATACCTATATTAACCAAACATGAAAATGTATTAACCAACTTCTTCTACTGCATTAACCAACATTTATTTACCAATCTTGCTCAGTTTTGATGTCTGTGAACATACTAACCAAACTTTGAGCAACATCAACCAACTTCTTGAACAATATTAACAAACACTTTAGAATACAATGTTACTTTGTTTTGATGTTTGGACTGATATTAACCAATCTTTAAGAATTTTTTACCAAATATTTGAACTACATTAACAAATTTTGCATTACCAATGTTGCTTCGTTTTGATGTCTGGTTACATATTAACCAAACTTTTTAACCTTATTAACTAAATTTTTTTGTTGCATTAACCAAATAATTTTATACATCTTAATACTTTGTTTTAAACCATTAGTCATGAGCCATCGCCTTGCCATTCGTTCATCCTCTAAATCAGTGGCGCAAAGGAAACAAAAGGTGGGCAAAAAGAAGAGAGTTGCAATTGATGAAAAGGTGGAAAAGTTATCTAGCCCCAAATTCATCATTAAAACAAAGTACCTCACTTGGATGGCTAACGTGGTCCTAGTATGAAACGCCAACAATAAATAGCATGTGTGCGTAGACTTCACAGATATCAATGATGCCTTCCCAAAGGACATGTATCATCTGTTGGGCATTGACCATCTAATTAATGAATCATCAGGCTACCGTGTGTTAAGTTTCATGGACGCCTACTCGAGATACAACCAATTCAAGATGGATCCCCTAGATGCACCCAAAACTGCCTTCATGTCGAACCATGACAACTACTACTACAATGTCATGCCTTTCGGCCTCAAAAACGTTGAAGTTCGAGTTCACCACCATCAATAATCAAGTAGAGTATGAGGCCTTCGTCACCGGTATGGTCCTCGCCTTGGAAATGGGAGTGACCAGACTAAAAGACAAAAGTGACTCTCAGCTAGTCGTCAATCAGGTCTCATGACAATATCAGGGCAATGAGCCCTAGCTGATAAAATATGTACAAAAGGTACAAATTTTTTCCTCACATTACTCTCTTTCAAAGTAGAGCACACCCCCGTGAATATAACTTCAAGGAGGATCTCATATGCAAGGTAAAGAGTTGGAAGGATGTAGGGTTCAATATGATAGTCATACATGAGACTTTCTCCTCCCCCAACATCGAGGAAGAGGAAACATACTCCCTGGAACTCATCCAAGAATCTAGTTAGGTTTTGGCCATACTACATTACTTACAGTCGAACGAACTCCTAAGTGGATGAGGGAGAAGCTAGAAAAATTTGGAGGAAAGCTTCCAGACATACCTTAATCTCAGAGAAACTTTACAAGATAGGGATTGCTACTCCCATGCTAAGGTGCTTAGGAGAGAGCGAGGTCGCCCTAGTATTCACGGAAGTTTATAGGGGAGCTTACAACAGTCACATCGGTGAAAAGGCTCTCCCTCAAAAACTACTCAGGGCAGGGTATTACTTTCCCATGCTAATGAAATACAGCCTCGCCTTCGTCAAGAGGTGCAATCCATACCAAAGGAATGCTGACCTTCACCACGCCCCTGCAGAGTTTCTCCAATCGATGACCTTTCCTTGGACATTCTTCTAGTGGGGAATGGATATCATGGGCCCATTCCCTTTGGAACCAGGTCAACTAATTTTTTTGATAGAGGGAGTATACTATTTCATAAAATGGATAGAGGCGGAAGCATTGGCCAAAATCACGGTAGAAGCGGTCAAGCGCTTATATTTCCAGGGGATTATGTGCCGATACGGCCTCCCTAGTGCCATTGTGTCAGACAACATAACTAAATTTTCCAGCACCGTGGCCTCCGACTTTTGTAAGGATTTGGGTGTACAAGCCAACGGACAAGCCAGATCAGTGAATAAAGTAATCCTCAAAAGACTCAAGAAGAAGTTGGACAATGCCAAAGTTATATGGGTGGAACGGCTCCATGAGATACTATGTTCATACCACACCATGCCATAATCCACCACCAAGGAAACCCCATTTTCCATGGTTTATGGGGCAGACACAATGTTCTCCCTAGAAATTGATATGTCATCATGGCAACAAGCCCATTTATACAAAGAAGCAAATGAAATAGGATTAAAATGTGCGACGGACCTGATTGACGAGCTACGAGAAGCCTCCAATGTCTGAGGGTTTTCTACCAAACATTGAGCCATAAGGAGATACAACTCCAAGGTAAAATCGAGGGAGAAGTCGGAGGGCGAACTAGTACTAAAGGAAGTAGTCATACATGTACCGCAGCAGAAGCTTCAACCTGACTGGAAAGGACCATATCACATATACCAAAAACTTCCTCACAGAGCGTACAATTTGTAGGATCTTGAAAGACTGCTTCTACCCATGACTTAGAACGCGCTTCATCTCCTGTAATATTATAGTTAACATTGTCTGTAACTTTCCAATAGACGTTATGACCGCGTAATTTTGAAAAATAATTCAGATGTTCTACTCTACAAGGATACCCCATCTTTAAAATAAATCTTATGTTGGACCTTCACAGAAGGATCCTTACCACCACTCGTGGAAATTTGTATGTTGAGTCTTTACAAAAGGATCATTGTTTCCTCTCATGGCAATCATATGTTGGACCCTCACAAAAGGATCCTTGTCACCCTTTCTGAAAATCATATGTTGGACCTTTAGAGAAGGATCATTTCCTTCCCTCAAGGAAATTACATGTTGAACCTTCACGAAAGGATTCATGTTGCCCTTCATGATAATCATATGATGGACCTTCACGGAAGGATCATTTCCTCCCCTAGAGGCAATTATATGATGGACCTTCACGAAAGGATCATTGTCGCCCTTCGTGGAAATTATATATTGGACCTTCACTGAAAGATCTTTGCCTTCCCTCGAGGCAATCACACAACTAAACCTCCACAGGAGGATCCCTTCCGCCCTCATGGACTATGCCAAGTTGGCCAAGATAAAACTCTTACCTAATGGACTTAGTATCTCCTCGGGAGAAACTGCTTCCAAGAATCACATATATGGGGTGCAACCTATACCAAGCCCTGGAGACTTGGTGTCAAGTCTTACTAGAGAGCTCGATGGAAGTCCCGCCTGATGGACTCAACATCTCAACACTCGGGATGTATGATACAACGTTTAAGGGACTTAGAATCCCCAAAACTAATAAGACTCACGCCTGAGGAACTCAGTATCTCCTCGGGTGAGATTGCTTCAAAAAATCACGCCTAGGGGGCACGACCTATATAAAGCCCCAAAGACTTGGTGTCAACTCTTGCTATAGGGCTCGATGAAAGTTCCACCTGAAAGGATAAACACCCCACCCAAGGGACTTAGGGTCTTGCCAGCCGGGAAACGCGATACGATGTTTGAGGTACTTAGGTTCTTCAAAATTTTACTAAGAGCGTCTCATCCGAAGGACTTGGCGCCTCATCGAGAAAGCTGCATATTAGTAAGTCTGTAAAGGCTTGAACTCCTAAAGGTCAACTGGAACCTCATAAGGGAAACCATTTGTCCTCGTGATACCCATTAGTAACAAGTAAAACAAAATTCGCCCTCTACATAAAGACTCGTGCCTGAGGGACTATGTGGTGTTATATTTGCAAATAAACTTGCATAGGGCAACAACTTGGCACCACCCAATGAAAAGGCGATGACGAGAGGTTGCCCAAAGGGAGGTACCACCTAGCCCTTAAATTTTCCTTACCTCTCTCGAGAGAAAATATGGGATAAGATGTGTCTTGGATAAAGAGAAAGTCATAGTCGTTAGTGACTCACGTCCCTTTTGGAATAGGGATTTAACTGTCCATCTTTTGACTAGGGGGACGATGACTTTTCCCAAGAAAACCCTAGGTATCGGGAACTCATATAAATACATTACCCCTCAATGGGATAAGACAGATTCTCACGTCATACACATTTACCACTACTCAAAGAGCACTACGCTCCTAGTAGCCTTAACACTGTCAATATAGCCGCCCAGCTGCAACCCAACAACACTGGCGATCATCAGGGCCTTCTCACCTCATGTGAGATGGTCCCTCAAATAGCCTAAAAAACCCACTGTATAGGACTACTCGCCGCTGTGAGCCAACCCTCACCCCCAAAACGTGCAATATACCTTATATGGCATTTGAGTCTCACTGCGAGAAAACACACACACCCTATAATTTTTGGACAATACAGTTTCTTTACCACTTTTATCGACCCCTGAGCACATAATAACCAAACTCTATACTTTATTAATCAACTATTTGCACTTAATTAATCAATTTTTTAATACCACTTAATACTCTGTATTGAAGTATATTAGCCAACATTTTATACATCATACACACATAAAACTAGTACTATATTTACAATACTGCAAGATGATAAAAATGACTTCCACCCAAATAATCTACACCACCAAAATAACTATTATTAGTGTAATATTAATCACAAGACAATGGTATGTAATATTAATCAAGATTAAAAAGATGATTAAACACCATACCATCATGCACAATTTATCAAATTTGTCTTCGTATTCTTCAAACTATCATAAATTAATATATGATATCAATTATAAATAAATGAAGTTGGTCAATGATGCGTAACAACTCGATTAATAGTGTGTATACCATGTCTAACATTATTTATTCATCTTTCAATATAAAAAAACATAAAATATGAGTAAAAAAAGAAGATTGATATTATTTCAAAGATGAAATTATAATGGATTAAAAAATTACTAGCTATATTCATCTTCATTGCATAATGATGTCAAATAAATTTTACTACATTGTTGATTAAAAAACTTATAAAAAATATTTGACTAAAAAATATTAGAGATGCAAAGAGAGAAATGGTGGGAGAATGAGTGAGAAAATGTCGGAAGGAAGAAAGAAGAAGAAGATAAAGAGAGAAAGAAAAATATAAGAACGAAAATGATGTTAATATTTTATTAATTTATTCTACTATGATATATATTTGAGTGTCAACATAGCATAAAAATAATTTTCTTAAGATTCTTTTGGGATGTTTTTGAAGTGAAAGACTTTTGAGAGTTGCACCTATATTGATATTTTTAAAAAGTTTAAAAAATAATAATTTTATATATTGATATAGTATATTGTTTATTAAAGTTTTTAAAAATATCATATATATTTCAAAATACAAACATAACCTTCCAAAATTTTCATCTACAAAATCCATTAAAAATCAACTCAAACGGATTCTTATCGTCCATTTTGTTAGGTATGATTCTTAACTTTTGTGTATTTATTTATCATGTCCTCTTTATTTGGAAAACAAATTTATTAACAATTTGAGCAATCAAACAAATTTAGCCCACTTGATATAAACTCAAGAGACAGAGACCCCTTGACTCTTGATCAGCTTTTTATTTTAAGTGATTAATCCTTTTAATATTTGAATGTGTGGAACCCAATTAGGTGAATATGTTTTTATATTAATTAATTTGATCATTTAATTGATTAGTTTGGTCCCAAAATCTATAAAAGCGACGACTTATAAAAGGAAAAAATAAAAGTGACCTTTCAATAAATAATTATCAAACTTGTATTTACGTGTGCGTGTTGTTTTCACATATTCATATATAAATCAAACTAACAACAACTTAGCTGAATCACGTTAAAGTTTGGTGGTTGAACTTTAGAAAAAGCTGAATCAATTGAATGGGTTGTGTTTGTTCAACTTCATCTTCAGAGAAAGTTAAAACACCAGGTTATGAGGATCCAACAATTCTTGCTTCGGAGACACCTTGTGAGTATCCATCATCATCAATAACTGGTAATTCTGTTCCAAATGATAGATATATTAGTGGATTAATTAATCACTATAATATGCTGATTAAAACAAGTTTTGTTTCTTCATGTAGTTACTGTGAGTGAAGTTGATGCATTATATGAACTGTATTTGAAGTTAAGCAATTCTATTATTGAAGATGGTCTTATTCATAAGGTGAGTTAATAAGTGTTTTGGTTTAGATTAAATCTCCTTAATTAATTAATTATGGTGCTTAATAATCACTTGTGGTGCATTTTATTTTTAACATTCAGGAAGAATTTCAGCTAGCACTGTTCAGAAATAAAAATGAAAAAAATCTGTTTGCTGACAGGGTTAGTATTTATATAACTGATTTTAAACTTTTTTTTTTGTTTTTATCACAATTGTTAATTTCTCGGTTTATAGATTTTTGACCTATTTGATGTAAAGCGCAACGGGGTTATAGAGTTTGGCGAATTCGTTAGATCTCTCGGTGTTTTTCACCCAAACGCAGCTTTAGAAGACAAAATTGCATGTAAGATAAAATTGATTTCATATAAAAGTGATTTTTTGAAGTGTTTTAGAGCTTATTGTTTATTGAAGTGATTTTTTGCAGTTGCTTTTAGATTGTATGATTTGAGACAAACAGGGTACATTGAAAAACAGGAGTTAAAGGAAATGGTGTTGGCACTTTTGCATGAATCAGATCTTTATCTTTCAGATGAGATGATAGAATCCATTGTGGATAAAACATTTGAAGATGCTGATACAAAAGAGGATGGAAGGATTGATGAAGATGAATGGAAAGCTTTTGTTTCTCAACATCCATCTTTGATTAAGAACATGACTCTTCCATATTTAAAGGATATTACTTTGGCATTTCCCAGTTTCATTGCAAGAACTGAAGTTGAAGACTCAGAGGTGTGAATAATTTAGGACTTTTTCTGTTTATTCACTTGTGAAAAGGAGAGAAAAAAGAAAGAGAAAGTAGAAAAGAAAAAGGAGAAAGTGAAATGGTAAAGGGAGGATTGTAGATTGTAGAGGTCTTTTCTCTTTCAGTAAAGGGAGGATTGTTGGGGCCAATTTTGTAATGGTAAGAATGTGTCATGTATATAAAGCTACCTACTTGTATTGAAATGACTGATGGTGAGCAGAGATTTGCGAAGTATATTATTAAATTATATGTTTAAACCTTGTCACTAATACGTGTTACACAAAAAGGGATTTTGGTGATTTTTTTTTAAATAATCATTTTTTAAATTTAAATATTTAAATAACATATTTTTTAAAATAATCATATTTCATTACTTATGCGCCAGTTGAACTGACACATCTAATTGACATTTAAAGGAGGTGCATAATCCATTAGTGCATGCATGCAACCATGCATGTGAAGGCGCCACATGCATTGACACATGCATGTAGGCATGTGAGTGTGCGTCACATGCATTGACGTAAACATATGTCATGTGTGCGTCTAAGACAATGACGCATGCATGCGTGTGCTGGTCTATAAATACATAGCGTATCTCCTATAATTTTTCACACAACTTCTTATTCTCCTTCTATTTTCCTTCCATTTTCCTTCAATCTCCTTCAATTTTGTTTTCTTTAAAATGTCTGAATATTCATATATTCACAAGAAAAATGTCGATTTAATCTTTTCAGTAGTGCAACCTCCGATAAAGATTTGACTTTGGAATATAGAAACGTTTGAACGTCTTAATAGGACCTTGAACTGTTGGTTAGATTGAGAAATTGCAGAGGGGAAAAGGATTAGAAAAATTCAATGGTTTGATACCACGTTCAACCAAAATGGAGAAGTTCGTGTATGAGTGGATATTAAGACTGACAGAGGCGTTTACAGGATGATGTATACTAATTACAAAATTATTTTGATGGTTGTAATCACATAGTTATGTTGTTGTAATCGCATAGTTATGTTGTTTATGTGTTGTATTTCATAGTGATTGTATTTTATTTGTTCTAGTTTGTTGTGTTGTTGTTTAAGTGTTGCTTATGTGTTGTTTGTGATGGTATTTTCTCACAAAGTTATCATATGAAATGAATGTTGTTTTTAATATAAAGCAAAAGAGTTACAATTAAAATTATCTTATTGTGCTTGTTCCAACACTGGGACAGTTAGTACGATTATGACCGGGCTGGCGACATGAACTACATAATCTTGTTGAATTGTAATTTCTTGTGTCGAAGCATGTTGCTCGACAGAGCAAGGAAGTGTCGAACCACCTAGTGTGTTGAGTTGTGTTAGTGTGTCGATGTGTCGAAGCATGTTGCTTCATACAGGATTTCGACTTAGGCCTATTTTAGTAGTGTTATCTATTTTGGGCTTTTATAGTTTTGGGATTTGGCTTGAGGTTAAAGTTAACCTAAATCTATAAATAGAGGGAGTAACTCTTATTCTTGAAATGAAGTGAATAGAGAATTCATAACATTGTATTCACAGTATTTTGCAGTTGCAAAGTGAATAAGAAGTTTTCCACAGTTTATGGGTAGAGAGAAAGTTTACAGAATTGTATTACTCTTCTCCTTCATCGTTCTTTCTTTCTCCATTGTTCTTCTCTGTTCATTGTTATTGTATGGATGATAACAATCTTGTTCATCAAGATTTATTGAAATTCTCCATAGGTTTTGGTGGATTTCCAACATCTGGTATCAAGAGCTCTGGTTTAATCGATTCGTGGGAAGAAAATCACCATGGCAACGAATCATCCAAACAGACATTTTCCAGCAGATCTTTCGATTCTCAAGAACAACAATTATGAGAATTGGTGCAAGCAGATAAATGTTGTGATCTGTTATCAAGATCTTTAGGATCTTGTGAAGGAAGGAGTAACAACGCTTGTAGAAGACGCGACAGGTCAAGAAAAGGTTGCACATAAAGAATTGAAGAATAAAGATTATCCAGCTCTCTTTATAATCCATCAATGTGTTGATGTTGATAACTTTAAAAAGGTTAGTGATGCAGAGTCAATAAAAGAAGCATGAGAAATTCTTGAGAAATCGTTTGGAGGCGCAGAGAAGGTGAAAGAGGTGAAGTTACAAACTCACAAAAGAATGTATGAATTGCTTCAGATGGAAGACGATGAAAGCATAACTGGTTTCTTCACCAAGTTTATGAAATTGGTGAATCAAATGAAGGTATATGGAGAAGTTTTGACATCAAGATCTGTTGTTGGAAAGATCTTGAGGTCGTTGGCTCCAAAGTTTGATCATGTGGTAGTAGCCATAGAAGAGTCGAAAGATTTGTTAAAACTGACAAAACAAGAGCATCAAGGGACACTTGAATCTCATGAACAAAGAATGGTTGAAAGAGCTGCAGAAAAGTCGAAGAGTGATATGGCTTTACAGGCGCAACCAGTAGAAGAAAGAAAAGGCAAAGGAAGCTGGAATGGAAACAAAGGAAGAGGAGGCTACAACAATCCGACTGGTCGAAGTCAGCAAAAAGGAAACTAGTCGAATAAGAGAAACCCTGGAACCAAGGCAACCAAAGAGGCGGTGCTGTAGGTAGAGGAAGAGGTGTTGGTCAAAAGCCAAACAAGAGTCACATTCAGTGTTACAATTGTCATAAGTATGGTCAAATTAGTGGGATACACCGACTCAAGTAGGTGTAGTGATATTGAGGATCGAAAATCCATATTTGGCTATGTGTTTATGCTAGGTGGTGCACTAGTTGCTTGGAGTTTGAGAAAAGAGCCAGTAGTGGCATTATCATCGTGCAAAACAGAATACATAGTTGCTTCCCTTTGTGCATGTTAAGCAACATGGATGGTGAATCTGGTCAAAGAGATAACAACGATAAGTCATTGAGCAATTACCATGAAGATCGACAGCATGTCAGCTATCAATCACGCAAAGAATTCGATAGCACATGGTTGAAGCAAGCACATGAGATAAGGTTCAATTATCTTGGAGAGCAGGTAGCAGATGGGAAGATAAATATGGAACACTGGATAACTGAGAATCAGATTGCAGACATCATGACGAAGGGAGTGCAAGTCGAAGTATTCAGAAGACTACGAGTTATGATAAGTGCAGATAGCATAGACACAATGAATTAGGTGGTGGGTTGAATTGTAATTCCTTGTGTCGAAGTAGGTTGCTCGATAGAGCAAGGAAGTGTCGAACCACCTAGTATGTTGAGTTGTGTTAGTGTGTCGAAGTTTCGAAGCATGTTGCTTCACACACGATTTCGACTCAGTCCTATTTTAGTAGTGTTATATATTTTGGGCTTTTATAGTTTTGGCTTTGGCTTAAGATATAAGTTAACCCAAATCTATAAATAGAGGGAGTGATCCTTATTATTGAAATGAAGTGAATAGAGCATTCATAACATTATATTCACAGTATTTTGTAGTTGCAAAATGAATAAGAAGTTTTCCACAGTTTGTGGGCAAAGAGAAACTCTGTAGAATTTTATTACTCTTCTCATTCATTATTCTTTCTTTCTCCATTGTTCTTCTCTGTTCAATGTTACTGTGTGGGTGATAACAATCTTGTTCATCAAGATTAATTGAAATTATCCATAGGTTTTGGCGGATTTCCAACAAATCTAACCACATGCTGCAACTTACCAACATATCTCATCTATAAATATTGCAACAACTCAACCTATGCAACACTCAACGTCTACAACACTCAATATATGCAAGACTCAATACCTGCAACACTCAACCTCTACAACACTCAACATCTGCAACACTTAATATCTTTGTCACACTCAACCACTCTACAACATTTAACCTCTCTGTCACACTCAACCTCTCTGCAACACTAAACCTCACTGCAACACTCAACCTCTCTGCAACAATATGTATCTATTGACTATGGGTGATGAACATCGAGGAACAATCGATAATATTGTGACATTTGTATGTTATTACTTAATCTATACTGTTTTACTTATGCTTATTCTTATTTCGTAACAAAATTTCTCTATTGTTTATTACTTCTTCTTACTTATGTTTTATTAGGACCCAAAGAGATTTCGATGTCGTGTACATGAATATGTTGTTAGAACACAATTTGGTTCTACATCTATACCTTGAGTTTTAATGACAACAATATGGTATTTTTGTGAGAACAATTTTGGTACCCTAATGGTTTGTTATCGTGTACCTTTAACAAACAGTTTTGATTCTGATTACATGATGTGCAACATCATTAGTTTCTGAACTTCACATTCCAAATCTACTTCTGCGTTGCAATTAGAAGTTCTGAAAGACGTCAATATTGTTGATGCAATGTTCTTTCTTCTTCTGCGTTATCTCACCCATCAGAAGCTTCAGAGGAGACACTATGTTGTTGTTGCAATGTTCTCTCAGTTGTTTTTCTTCTGGATGTGACTCTGATCAACAAGCTTCTGAAGAATGGAAAGCTTATAAAGTTGTTTTATGTAGCTGAAGACTCTGAAGATATCAAGACAGACGATTGATGTTATCAAGGTTCTGGCTGAGGTTTCTAAAGACTCTAAAGATTCTGAATAAACTAAAGAACTCAAGCCAGACTACTAACGCTGCCAAGGTTCTGACCCAAGGTTCTGACCCAAGGTTCTGAATCTAGCTCTCTATTTCTTCACTTCATGCTTCAATCATATTTTATCATAAGCCAATGAATCTGAAGATAAGATCAAATGGGAGTATGATCAAATAGTACATAGTACAAATCAAACAACTTTTCCACTACCTGATTTCATGGGCAAGGACTATACTATTCATCATACCTGTCACTGAGTATATGGGAGAAAGGACGTACTATTGGTATAAGCCCTAGAGGCCAATACTTTTGGTACTTCTATCGAATTATTTATTAATAATAAAAGGCTTTTTCTTTATTATGTTTGTTTAATAAAGTCCCTAGAATAGTTAGTCCGTTTAATGTGTCAAGTATGACTTAATCATGAGATCACATTAAACATAAGGACACTATTCTTAAAGTATCCGTAGTCGAGCTTTATTATGAAGTGGGATAACATTAAAGCATTAAGACTATTATGTATATAGACTATTGATCACGTCTCATGGATCATGGATAAGGAGTTATCAAGTCTTAAACATAAGTATGAATATTAAGAGTAATATTTATACTGGATTGACCCGCTATGAGAATACTATATAAAATGTTATGCAAAGTGTCATAAGTTATTCTCATGGTGATAATGGTGTATACCACCCTTCGACCTGAAACCACTATGGACCCTAGATGTAGAGTCGAGTGCCTTATTGTTGATCAAACATTGTCCGAACTGGATGACCATAAAGACAGTTGATGGGTACTCCACGAAGCATGCTAAGGGACATGAGTGACCTAGATGGAATTTGCCCATCCTGCGTAACAGGATAAATGTCTATGGGCCCAATATTGAACTGGACAAGGATGACACGATTTATGCCTTGTGTTCAATATAGACATAAGGGCAAAAGGGTAATTGTACACATAAGTATTATCACAAAAAGGATTTGTCAGATCACATGACATTTTCGTGTCTTGGGTAGCAGTGATGTGTTGCTAGATACCGCTCACTATTTATTATGTTAAATACGTGATTTAATATAATTGTCAATGCCGCGAAAACCTACAGGGTCACACACAAAGGACGAATAGATGAGAGACAGAGTAACTAAGGAACACTGTAAGGTACGGTGCACTTAAGTGAATTGTAGAACATCGTAAGGTACGGTGTACTTAAGTAGAATAAGAAATATGGTAAGGTACCACGCGCTTAAGTGATTTTGGCATATTATAAGATATGGGTCACATACACTTAAGTGGGCTTTTTAACTTATAGCCGACACAAGTGGTTCTATAAATAGAACCCTTGTGTAGAAGCATTTGTGGAGTTGCAATTTTTTGTTTCTCTCTCTCTCTCTCTCTCTCTCACTCAAAGCCTTCATTCGTAGAAGCTAGCACTGAGATTGAAGGAATCCGTTCGTGTGGACTGAGTAGAGGCGTTGTCATCGTTCAACGTTCGTGATCGCTCCATAGATCTGCATCAAAGGTCTCAATTGTCACAAGAGGTAACAATTCTATCACTGATCATGCCCATTCGTAAGGATCACTAAAGGAGAAATTTTAAATTCCGTTGCATTTTGGATTGTCATTCTCCTTAAGTGGTATCAGAGCCACTTACGAAACTATGCATCTGATAGCTGTTTATTTTCTGTATTAATATGATTAAAAGACATAATGAATCAAAGAATAAACGAGTAATTAAATTTGGCATCATGTGTGTACGATTTGGATGATTGATGTTGACTATGCTTCGGAATCCGACATTAGTATGGTGAAGCAGCGATACATCGATCGCCCATAGGTTACGCAAATGAGATCGATCAAGTTATATATATGATATAAGTAATCCTAATGCAAAATACGGTATATATGATATACTATTTCTGTTTCGCTCATCCAAACACTTAATGGTTGTTTTCCTTTGAGCGATCAATGGTCATTTGCTTCGGAATCCGACATTAGTATGGTGAAGCAATGACCTGTTGATCAATCATACTGAATCAACAATCAAGGTGTGTTTGACGGTCTGAAATTAGTGCATTAGGGTTAGTGACGACACAAGGGTTGTGCTGTCAAAGAGTTGTGAATTGAGGGCTTGTTGGATCACGTCTGTTGACTGTTTCAAAGCGTTGATTTTGGCCGCGTGACGTTCGTCATGGGCCTGTGACGGTCGTAACAAGCTGAATGTGACGGTCGTAACATGCTTTGTGACGGTCGTCACATTCACAGAGTCAGCATTCTCGGTTTTTCTGTTTTGTGACTGCGCAAGAGCTATGTTGATGCAAAAACGACGTCGATTTTAAATGAATTGTTCATTAAAATTTTCGGCGCGAAACTACTGTCCGCTGACCGGGCAGCGGAAACCCCGTTCCCACTGACCGGGCAGTGGACCCCTGGCTAACTCTGCGTAGTGTGATTGGTCGCCGTAAATGTGACAGTCGTAACATGCTTTGTGACGGTCGTCACATTCACAGAGTCAGAATTCTCGATTTTTCTGTTTTGTGACTGCGCAAGAGCTATGTTGATGCAAAAACGACGTCGATTTTAAATGAATTGTTCATTAAAATTTTCGGCGCGGAACTACTGTCCGCTGACCAGGAAGCGGAAACCCCGTTCCCACTCACCGGGCAGCGGACCCCTGGCTAACTCTGCGTAGTGTGATCGGTTGCCGTAATTTAATTTGGTTTTAATTAATTAAAAGAATTAAAATTAATAATAATAATATGTTTATTATTATTGTCTTGTGGTGATCGATTATGGCCTTAGTTTTCCTTTATTTTGTTTTGGGATTTTAAAATACGACCTGCATGTCGTGCCTCTCTTTTAATCTCTTAATGTAACTTCTTTTCTCATCCCACTCCCTCGTATGTAAAACGAGTTTTCTTTTATGTAATGTAATGTTATGAAGAAAGAGAAGAATTTAATATCAAAGGAGGACAACCTTGAAGATCTTTCTTGGAGAAGCTTAGATTGTTATTAGGTTAGCTTAGGTTCTCTCATTGGCTTGGGAGAACAATTGCGCTAGGGGCCATAACTGTTTCATTATGTATGTTGATGCATGTGAATGTATGTTGATGCATGTTAATGTATGTTGATGCATGTGAGAGACGATTTATATGATAAATAAGCCGGTGAGATCAGAATAATTGCAAATTCCCTCTAATTAAATATTAAGTTTATGCTTTCCAAGTTTTAGCACTCATCAAGACTAATATCGGATAATGTAGGTTTCGCCTACGCGAGGTGCATGTTCTATATTAGTAAGGTGCGATGAGATAATTGTAATATCCAATTGTTAAAACAATGGGTCAAACATAACTAAACAAATTATAATGGGAGCATATTTAATTAAAGGCCTAATTAAATATGTTATTGATACTTATATTTTCATTATTTTCGTATAGATTACCATGACAACAAACACCTCTAACAACATTTTGCGATCAATCCTTGACAAGGAAAAATTGTTTGGGACAAATTTTCTGGGTTGGCACCGAAATTTGAGGACTGTCCTCAAACATGATAGAAAACTGCATGTCTTGGAGAAACCTGTCCCTGAAGAGGAACCTCCTAGTTTTGCACCTAAGGCAGAAAGAGATGTTTATAAGAAGCATGTCGATGATGCCAATGAAACTGCTTGTCTCATGCTAGCTACCATGAACTTAGAGTTGCAAAAGCAACATGAGAACATGGCAGCGTTCGATACGATCGAACACCTGAAGATGCTCTATCAAGAGAAAGCAAGGCATGAAAGGTTTGAAGTTTCAAAATCCTTTTTTCAAGGCAAGTTAGCTGAGGGAGCCCCTATAGGTCCTCATGTGCTCAAGATGACTGGATATGTGGAAAACCTTGAAAGGTTGAGTTTTCCCCTCGGAAAGGAACTTGTGACTGATTTGATCTTGCAATCGTTGCCAGATAGATTCAGTCAATTTGTCCTAAATTTCAATATGAATGATATGGATAAATCTCTTCCTGAACTGCTAGCCATGTTAAGAACTGCTGAGCAAAATCTGAAGTCAAAAGGGAAGTCCATTATGATGATCGAAAATGGAAAGAGACAGAACAAAAGACCCACCAAGCAGGGTGATAAAGGGAAATGCAAGGAAGTTGCCAAACCCAGACCCACTATTGCTGCTTTAAAGCCTAGTGGAGGCATAGAAAAGGCAGGCACCTGCTTCCATTGCGGTAAGACCGGACACTGGAAGAGAAACTTCCCAAAGTACCTGGAAGATATGAAGAATGGAGTAGAGACTTCAACTTCAGGTATTTTTGTTATTGAAATTAATTTATCTACTTCTGCATTATGGGTATTAGATACTGGATGCGGTTCTCACATTTGTACAAATGTGCAGGGGCTAGAAAGGAGTAGAGGTTTTGAAAAAGGTGAAGTTGACCTACGAGTTGGCAATGGAGCAAAGGTTACTGCTTTAGCCGTAGGAACTTATGTATTGACTTTACCTAGTGGTTTAATAATTCAGTTAGAGAACTGTTATTATGTACCTGCAATTAGCAGGAATATTATTTTCGTTTCTTGTTTGGACAAGTTTGGTTTTTCATTTATAATAAAGAACAATGTTGCTCAATTTATTTAAATGATATATTCTATGCTACTGCACAAACGAACAATGGACTATATGTCCTTGATCTTGAAATGCCTATTTATAACATTAATACTAAAAGGATGAAGCCTAATGAGTTAAATCCAACTTACCTTTGGCATTGTCGATTAGGCCACATAAATGAGAAAGCATTTCCAAAATCCATAAAGATGGACTCTTGGACTCTTTTGATTATGAATCATATGAGACATGTAAATCTTATTTAATTGGAAAGATGACAAAGTCTCCATTCACAGGAAAATGTGAAAGAGCTAATGATCTTTTGGCCCTCATACATACTGATGTATGTGGACCACTGAACATACCGGCCAGAGGAGGTTTTCAGTACTTCATCACATTTACTGATGATTTCAGTAGATATGGTTATATGTATTTAATGAAACACAAACCAGAGTCCTTTGAAAAGTTCAAGGAATTCAAGAATGAAGTACAAAACCAACTGGGTAAGAATATTAAAACTCTTCAATCAGATCGAGGTGGTGAGTATTTAAGCCTAGAGTTTGATGACCATCTGAAAGAGTGTGGGATCCTATCCCAACTTACTCCTCCTGGAACACCCCAATGGAATGGTGTATCTGAGAGAAGAAATTGAACCCTGTTAGACATGGTCCGATCCATGATGAGTCACGCCGATCTTCCAAACTCCTTTTGGGGACATGCACTACTAACAGCAGCTTACACATTTAACCGTGTTCCATCCAAAAAGGTTGAGAAGACACCATATGAGATATGGAGTGGTAAGAAACCACATATGTCTTACATGAAGATTTGGGGTTGCAAAGTTTATGTGAAATGGCAAATTTCAACTAAGCTTGAGCCCAAATATGACAAATCCTTATTTGTGGGGTATCCTAAAGAAACAAGAGGGTATTACTTCTACAATCCTTCGGAGGGCAAAGTGTTTGTCGCTCGAACTGGAGTTTTCCTAGAAAAGGATTTTATTTCCAAAGGAATCAGTGGGAGGAAAGTAGAGCTTGAAGAAATTCAAGAATCACAAAGCATTGATACACCTATGGAGGAATTAGAGCAGGAAACACAAGTAGTTGTGGAAGAGCAACCTGCTCAAGTAGAACAAGACCGACGTAGGTCAAGCAGGATACGTCAACTACCTGAGAGATATGGATATCTCATAACTGATCAAGGTGATGTATTACTCATGGATCAAGATGAGCCTGTGACCTATCAAGAGGCTATAACTGGTCCCGAGTTTGAGAAGTGGCTAGAAGCCATGAAATCTAAAATGGATTCCATGTACACAAACCAAGTTTGGACCTTGGTAGAGCCTTCTGTAGGAGTTAACCCTATAGGATGCAAGTGGGTCTTCAAGAAGAAGACTAACATGGATGGTAAGGTACATACCTATAAGGCAAGACTGGTTGCAAAAGGATATAAACAAATTCATGGGGTTGACTATGATGAAACCTTTTCACCAGTTGTAATGCTTAAATCTGTTCGGATTTTACTTGCTATCGCTGCATATCATGATTATGAAATATGGCAGATGGATGTCAAAACTGCTTTCCTTAATGGGAATCTTCTTGAGGATGTGTACATGACACAACCTGAAGGATTTGACATACCAGAAGAAGCCCAAAAGATATGTAATTTACAAAGATCAATCTATGGATTGAAGCAAGCTTCCAGAAGCTGGAATCTTCGTTTTGATGAAACAGTAAAACAATATGGATTCATCAAGAACGAAGATGAGCCTTGTGTCTACAAGAAGGTTAGTGGGAGCATGATCGTTTTCCTCGTATTACATGTAGATGACATATTACTCATTGGAAACGATGTCCCTACCCTGCAAAAAGTAAAGTCTTGGTTGGGGAAATGCTTTTCTATGAAGGATCTAGGTGAAGTAGCCTATATATTAGGAATCATAATCTATAGAGATAGATCACAAAACCTGCTTGGCCTAAGTCAGAGTACATACATAGACAAAGTGTTGAGACGCTTTAATATGCATGATTCCAAGAAAGGATCCATACCTATGCAACATGGCCTGTGTCTATCAAAAACACAATCCCCTTCAACTAAGGAAGAAAGGGATCACATGAATAAGATTCCATATGCATCTGCAATAGGATCTATCATGTATGCCATGTTATGTACTTGACCAGATGTCTCGTATCCTTTGAGTGCAACGAGTAGGTACCAATTTGATCCTGGTGATGCTCATTGGGTAGCTGTCAAGAATATCCTTAAGTATCTGAGAAGGACTAAGGACTCATTCTTGATATATGGAGATCAGGAAGAGCTGGTTGTAATTGGATACACCGATGCTAGCTTCCAGACAGATAAGGATGACTTTAGATCGCAATCTGGTTATGTGTTTTGCTTAAATGGTGGCGTTGTGAGCTGGAAAAGTTCAAAGCAAGATTCAGTTGTTGATTCTACAATCGAGGCCGAGTATATTGCTGCCTCAAGTGCAGCAAAGGAAGGTGTTTGGATCAAAAAGTTCATTAGTGAACTTGGTATAGTTCCTAGCATTGTGGATCCCATTGATCTCTATTGTGACAATAATGGTGCTATCGCACAAGCTAAGGAGCCTAGATCTCACCAATGATCAAAACACATACTTAGGCGTTATCACCTCATTCGAGAGATAATAGATAGAGGAGATGTGAAAATATGCAGAGTACCTACACTTGACAATATTACTGACCCATTGACAAAGCCTCTTGCGCAGCAGAAGCATGGTGGCCATACTAAATCTATGGGCATTAGAGGTATGCCTGATTGACTCCAGTGCTAGTGGGAGATTGTTGGTGTAAGCCCTAGAGGCCAATACTTTTGGTACTTGTATCTAATTATTTATTAATAATAAAAGGCTTTTTCTTTATTATGTTTGTTTAATAAAGTACCTAGAATAGCTAGTCCGTTTAATGTATCAAGTATGACTTAATCATGAGATCACATTAAACATAAGGACACTATTCTTAAAGTATCCGTAGTCAAGCTTTATTATGAAGTGGGATAACATTAAAGCATTAAGACCATTATGTATATAGACTGATGATCACGTCTCATGGGTCATGGATAAGGAGTTATCAAGTCTTAAACATAGGTATGAATATTAAGAGTAATATTTATACCGGATTGACTCGCTATGAGAATACTATATAGAATGTTATGCAAAGTGTCATAAGTTATTCTCATGGTGATAATAGTGTATACCACCCTTCGACCTAAAACCACTATGGACCCTAGATGTAGAGTCGAGTGCCTTATTGTTGATCAAATGTTTTCCGTAACTGGATGACCCTAAAGACAGTTGATGGGTACTCCACGAAGCATGCTAAGGGACATGAGTGACCTAGATGGAATTCGCCCATCCTGCGTAACAGGATAAATGTCTATGGGCCCAATATTGAACTGGACAAGGATGACACAGTCTATGGCTTGTGTTCAATATAGACATAAGGGCAAAAGGGTAATTATACACATAAGTATTATCACAAAAAGGATTTGTCATATCACATGATATTTTCGTGTCTTGGGTAGTAGTGATGTGTTGCTAGATACCGCTTACTGTTTATTATGTTAAATACGTGATTTAATATAATTGCCAATGCCGCGAAAACCTACAGGGTCACACACAAAGGACGGATTGATGAGAGATAGAGTAACTAAGGAACACCGTAAGGTACGGTGCACTTAAGTGAATTGTAGAACATCGTAAGGTACGGTGTACTTAAGTAGAATATGAAATATGGTGAGGTACCATGCACTTAAGTGATTTTGGCATATTATAAGGTATGGGCCACATACACTTAAGTGGGCTTTTTAGCTTATAGCCCACACAAGTGATTCTATAAATAGAACCCTTGTGCAGAAGCATTTGTGGAGTTGCAATTTTTCGTTTCTCTCTCTCTCTCTCACTCAAAGCCTTCATTCGTAGCAGCTAGCACTGAGATTGAAGGAATCCGTTCATGTGGACTGAGTAGAGGCGTTGTCATCGTTCAACGTTCGTGATCGCTCCGTAGATCTGCATCAAAGGTTTCAATCGTCATAAGAGGTAACGATTCTATCACTGATCATGCCCATTCGTAAGGATCACTAAAGGAGAAATTTTAAAATTCCGCTGTGCTTTGGATTGCCATTCTCCTTAACGTACGTGGTATCATTCTTTTCTCATCCAACAGTGAACAACCGCTCAAGGAGCTTTCTTGTTTTTCCCTTCAACAGTCACATGCTTACACTATATAAGCATGCATTAGAGACTTAAAGAACTCTCGCTCGCTGCTGATCTACACAAGTTTTTGACAAGCTATTTTTCTGTGTGAAAAGTTATCGTCTTTTGTATACAATGTTCTTTAATTATTGGTATTCATTTATGTAAATATGCTTTTGAAGAAGCATCGTGTAACATGTAAATTTTTATTAAAACTATTTGTTTGATTCCTTAAGGAGGTTATCCTTGAGAAGAAAAAGAAAGTTGTTCTTTGTGAATCCTTGAGGAGACTAAGGTTTAGTTGGATCCTTGAGAAGAAAAAGAAGGGTATTCTTTGTGTTTATTGTAATCTGTTGATTATAATGGATTAAGTCCTTGTGTATAAGGAAAATCACCTTGGCGGATGAACTGGATTAGCTTTGAGTTTTAAGCGAACTAGGATAAAAATCATTGTGTTTTTATCTCTTTATTATTCAACTTGTCGGTAGAGTTTTTGTTTTGGAAAAAGCTTTTTCTTTTAAAACCCAATTCACCCCCCCTTTTCTTGTATTTTTCACACCTTCAATTGATATCAAAGCCTAGTTCTGATTGTGATAAAAAGTTTTTTATCAACACCTCGCAGTGTTCAGTACCGATCTAGTTATGTGAGAAACAATGGTTGTTGCTAATGATGCTAACGTTGTTAACAATAATGATAGAGATCATTACAGTGTTAAACCACCTATTTTCGATGGTGAAAAATTTGACAACTGAAAAGACTGAATATAAAGTTTCTTTCTTGGTTACGATGTTGATCTCTGGGATCTCGTAGTTGATGGCTATGTTCACCGAGTAAATGTTGAAGGAAATATGTTATCAAGAAGTGATATGTCTGATCAACAAAAGAAAGACTTTAAAAATCATCACAAGGCCAGAAGCATTTTGCTCAATGTTATCTCTTATGCGGAGTATGAGAAGATAACAAACAGAGATTCTGCCAAATCCATTTTTGACTCTATGAGAATGACTCATGAGGGAAACGCTCAAGTAAAAGAAACAAAGGCCTTGGCCTTAATCCAGAAATATGAGGCTTTCAAAATGGAAGATGATGAAAATGTTGAAACCACGTTCTCAATGTTTCAGATGCTTGTTGGAGGACTTAAGGTTCTGGACAAAGTGTATTCTGCAGCTGATCATGTCAAGAAAATTATCAAAAGTCTTCCCAAAAAATAGAGACCTAGGGTAATTGCTCTAAAGCTGGCTAAGAATCTTAATAGCATCAGTCTTGAAGAACTTGTTAGTTCTTTAAGAAGTCTTGAGATTGAGCTAGAAGAAGATGAACCTCAGAGGAGAGGCAAATCTGTAGCTCTAAAATCTAAGCCTGAGAAGACTAGTGCATATCAAGCTAAGGAAAAATCAGAAGGATTTGATGAAGATTCAGAAGATGATGATGAATTGTCTCTAATCTCAAGAAGAGACAACAGACTCTGGAAACACAAGCAAAATGATCAAGGAAAATTCAAAGGAGTCAGAAGGACTGTTGGTCGCTTCGAATCCTCACCTGGTCTAAAGAAGAAAACTTCTGGAAAGTAAGTTATATGTTTCGAATGCAAGGAGCTAGGCCATTACAAGAATGTCTGTCCCAAGTTGAAAAAGGACAGAAGGCCCAAGAAGGACTTATCCAAAGTCAAGAAGGGGTTTATGGCTACCTGGGATGACTCAGAATCTGAAGAAGGAGATTCTGACAAAGAAAAAGATAATGTTGCACTAATGGCAACTACTGAGGATCCCATAAGCTTCGAGGAACCAGAAGACAAGATTTTGTCAGAACCAGAATCCGACTCTGATTATGAAGAGATATTCTCTAATCTATCTCATTCTGATATTGAAATTTGTCTTTCTGAAATGCTGGAAAAGTACCAGAGTCTTCAAATCAAATACAAGGACCTTAACCAAGTCCAAGTAACTACTTCTGAAACTCAAAGAGAACTTAAGAATGATATTTCCTCTTTAAACGAAAAGGTTTTTTCTTTAGAAAGTAATAACTCTGTTTTGAAAAGAAAGATTTCAAAAATAGTGGAGGAAATAACTTATGAAGTTTCGGGTACGGATTGCATCATCAGATATGATAGAGCATTCTAGTACTTTCCGGATAAAAGCATAGATAGAAGAAAAATGGATTTCTTGATCTATGGAGTTAGCAGAAATGGCAAGAAAGGTTTGGGTTGTACAGAAACTACAAAACCTAATGAAAGTCAGAAGGTTAAACCAAAACCTCTCTATGTGTATTTCGTGCCTACTAGCACTGAGCCTGATATTACTGCATAGACACAAAATCATACTAAAGATAGGAACTCTGTTCTTAAACCTAAGTATTATGCATAAATCTCTCATGATTATCCTTCTTCTAAAAGACCCAAAGTTGTGAGATATTCTGGGAAAACTAACAAAAGAGGACCCAAAAAGTAGGTACCTAAGAATAAAAATCATTTATGTTGCAGACATCCTTAACAACTCAGCTGAAACACCAATCATGGTACCTGGACAGTGGATGCTCGCGACACATGACGGGCAGAAGGTCTATGTTCCAAGATTTGGAGCTTAAGTATGGAGGCTTTGTTGGTTTTGGAGGAAACCAGAAAGGAAAGATCGTTGGCTCTGGAACCATTGGTAACGGTAAACATCCTTCTATTACTAATGTTCTTTTAGTTGATGGTCTAATGCATAATCTATTGTCCATTAGACAACTTAGTGACAAAGGTTGTGATATCATCGTCAATCAAAAGTCTTGTAAGGCTGTTAGTCAGAAAGATGGCACAATCCTTTTTAATGGAAAGAGGAAAAACAACATTTACAAAACTATACTTTCTGAGCTTGAAGATCAAAATGTAAATTGTCTAATGTCTGTTAATGAAGAGAAATAGGTCTGGCATAAACGTTTGGGTCATGTTAGTATGAGAAGGATTTCTCAGCTAAATAAGCTTGAATTAGTCTGAGGTATACCCAAACTAAAGTTCTCTTCAGATGCTCTTTGTGAAGTGTAAGACCCCAATTTTGACCCTAAGATCCCCCATGCAATTTCATCATAAGCATTAGCATTGGGATCATACCTTGGCATCCTCCTTACCCCTCTTTCATTGGGTTTGTTCTGGGAGAGATCACCAAGCACTTTGTGATTGTATCATACTTGTATTTTATCATTTCACTAACCAAAATACCAAAAATATGTCTTTGCATTTGCTTAACTCTTTTGTAGGAAGGGTATGATCTCCATTGATCTATCAAGTTCACATCTAGGGTTTGAGACCCTCATGAACAAAGAGCACATCCAAGAATTGATACAAGAATGGTTATGAGCATCATATATGAGTCCCAATGGTCTCTACATGTTATATTGATCAAGTTTTCTTCAAGAGTTTGAGGGTGATTTGCCTTGGAAACCCTAGTTTGACTGGGTATCTTGAGTAACTTCTCCATAAAGCTATCTCACCAATTGATCAAATTTATCAAGGGACACTTCAAATTTCATCATATTATGCATATATGATCTACCATGAGCCAAGAAATTCAAGATAATTAAAGGTTAGTAAGTTGGTTGATGGTGGTTGGCCAGATGGATTCATCTAATCAAAACTGGGTCTCCCTAGACCCTATCTCCTACAATTTTCACCATATGAAAATGATTCCAAGAGAAAACTTACTATAAATGACATTCCAAATAACTTTCATGTTGAGACCTAGAGCTAGTTTTGCATCGAAAATCATTTTCTATGTTGAAACATTATAGGTCATTTTGTCTAAACCCTAATTCGAAAGTCAACTTCCCAAGGCCATAACTTGCTCAATTTTTATGAGATGAAAGATTTACAAGTTTCACAATAAAATTCAATGTGTCTACTTAAACTTTGATGTTTGGAGTGGGAGATAATTCAACTTTTTTTAGCATGTGATATGAGGTTACATTATAGGTCAATTTTGACCTATACCATTGATCAAGTGATTTTTCCAAACTTCAAAAATTCATAACTCTATCATTTTAAATCCAAATGACATGAAATTGCTGACCATTTTGAATGTCTTTGAAATATATACAACGTTTATGAATACACCTTTCTCATTTGAAGCTCATATAAAAAGTTAAGCAAGGTGGAATATTGAGACATATGGCTTGACACTTAGAAAAATTCTGATATGTCAAAAATTTCCAAACTTCCACCTCAAATTTCTTCAAGTTACAAACTCTAAATGGAAAAGTGTTGAACATTAAAGTTATTCCTCTCAATCTTACCTTTCCAAAGAGCTTAAATTCATCTATGAGGGACAAGGAATGCATAGGCTGCACATGGCATGAACATGGTGTCATCACTTGGCAAGGATCAAACTTCAAATCAAAATGTACACTTGCCTTGCAATCCAAGCTGAATTAAGACTATCTCACACTCATTTCTGGACTCATGGCAATGATTATATGGGCCTATGCGCGCCCATGCATCATCAATGACCAAATTTGGAAAGTGAATTCAAGTGTGCAAAAAGTAATGGATTCAACTATAAATAGAGCCTCATATGCTCAACAATTGACACATTCGCGACAGCTTTGATCCCCTAACTCTAACCCTCATATTGCAAAGGATAAACCTGAGAAATTCACTTGAATTTGAGTTTGAATTTCCACAATTTCGAAATTCAAATCTCCAGGAATCCACAGCCTTTTGAGCATTCAAACCTTCTTCTGCAAGCATTTGGAGTGAGATCAAGCACGAGCAAGAGCAAGATCAGTTGAATCCAGACCTCCATTGAAGGTATTTTCCAGAAATTTTGATCTCTTCGATTCTCTCTAATTCTTGCTTAATTCTATTGATTCTTTGGTTGTCTGAAGTCCTACCAATGTAGGCAAGAAGATTGAGTTACTTAGAGGCCAAATCGAAGCAACTCAGTTCATGTACCTCAAATTTCAACTCCATATATCTCTCAATATACTTGGAGTTAGAGTGAATTGAGGCCAGATTCGAACTCAGTGCCATTTTACTTTGAAATCATGTCCTTGTTTTTAATTTTGGTGATGGTTGAAGGTGGACCAGTCTGGTGAGGTCCACCGGAGAAGAAGACCGGAGCTACAATTCCGGCCATGCGCTGGCATGTCTCACAACCACATGATCTTGTTATTTTGTTCTAATCTCACGCGTCCATTGTGATTACCAACTGTGTAGCGCGCTGACTTGAGTCCATCGTGGATAGCGCATTTCTGGCCACTTGATCTGCCATCTCAAATAAAGAGGGAGATCAAGTGGTCAACGTTTTTTCTGATATTTTAATATTTATTTTAATTGCATTATTTTCAATAATTCATATTAAATTCAATATTGATCCAAAAAATATGGGACTTTCACCAAAAATTTTCAAATATTTTTCTCTTATATATTCTAAATTAAAAATATTTTTTGGATCATTATTAATATTTTTCATGAATTAATTTATTTTTCATTTGTTTTAAATTGTTTAAAAATACTTTTAAATGTCCAAAAATTATGAAAGTTTTTCTCCAAGGTCCTTTGACCTTGTTTGACCTATGATAAATCTCATGGCCATTTCTTTGGTGTTTTGATGAGGTTTTAGGAATTGGACAAACCATATTTAATTTAAATGCACTATTTTAGTATTTTAATTTGAATAAATGCCAAATAAATTTGTTGACCAATTGTGATGACTTGTTTATGTTTGACTCTTGTTGTTGGGCGTTGGTCAAGGTTGATTTGACTTTGTCAAATTAATATCATTGGATTTAGGGGATTGATGGAATATACATTCCATCTCCCAAAATGAATGGATGATATTAATATGGTAAAAGTCCTCCTTTGACCAATTTGTGATTTGATCCATTCCCCTCCCACTTCATCTTATTCCCTTTCTTCATTCATTCATTCCATTTGGCCTATGATATCTCATAATCCTAAGGCTAGTTTATTGAAAAATTGACATGAGTATGGATGAGATTAGGCCACACATTTTGCATATTCTTTTTTGTGTGTGGTATGTGTCATGAGCATAGTCCATTATACTATGTCTCTAACATGCATTAACACCAAATTTTATTGCCCAACCTCAAATAGTTGTGACTTCTACATAAGTCTAATTACGATTGCTTAACATAGCGCTAAATTTGTGACATAAAAGACATAATCATTCTAGTTAGTGAGATTGTAAGTCTCCCCTTTTCATGGTATTGTGTGGAAACTTGACCTTTTTTCCTTCCTTTGGAAGATGTCTTGGTTCAAGGATCCATGCTTGTGATAAGTGGGTTAAGTGTTCTCCAAAGAATGACTTTAATTAAAAAGCAAAAGTAAAAGAATACTAACTCTTAACCAATTAACTACTAACTTTTAAGTTTAAGTCCTTTACTTTAATGCCATTTAATTTTTGCTTCTATTCATTTGCCATTGTTGATATCATTCTAATTGTTTATGTTAATGCAATTTTCCCTTTATCCATTTGAACCATTATTGTGTGATATATTTTGTTTGTGTATACTTTGCTTGTTTGTGGGGTCTTTGACCATTAATGTACATAATAACAACAAAAACCCCAAAAGACTTTTGTGTGGATTATTGGCTTGATCTTGGACAAATGGACTTAGAATCTAGGCAACCTTCCTATGCTAAAGGACTTAGACAATGCCAACTTGTTGAGAAACCAAGTGCTTGCAATCTGAAACTTCATTTGATACATCTTTGAAGACATCTCTAAGTTCATCTGCAACATGATCATTGTGAAGTTGTTATTTTGAACCAGTGACTTGTGGAATTAATCTGTTACATGGGCTATTTTGGAGAAGATCATGGAATGGATAAGCTTGGATGTGACCATCTTTATTTAATGCCTTGCTCTTCAAGATAATATAATTGTGCATTTGTGTGTTGCTTGTTTCTAAAAGTCCAAGGGAATTCTGGGTTTCTATTGACATTCTTGTCTATTGGATTGCTACCCATTTGGTCAGATCTTTTCAACTCTAAACTTTTAATTTTATACATAGGATAATCTCTTCATATTCTCTGCATTTATTTGATTTCAAAATCTCTCCCTCCATTTTTCAAAATCTTCTTTGTGTGAACTACTTTTGTTTTAAACTTTGACCACTTTTGCAAAAAAGATAAAAACTTTGACCTTATGCCATTGCATTTTCAAACTTCTTTTCTTAAATCAAACTTGTAAATAGACTTAACTATACTTGACTTAAACTTTCAAAAAACCAAAAAGAACTAACTCATTCAAACCATTTTTAGGCCTTTGTGCCTTTCAAACTTAATTTTTGTTAAAAACAATGCATCCACTTTGAAATTTGTATCACGAACTACGAGGTTTTGATCTCTCATTTTTATGTTGGTACGTAGGTACAAGACCGAAGGTCTTGTCAAACACAAAAATATAATTAATGTATTCTTTTCTCATCCCCCCATTTTATTTGTTTGTAAACATCACTTTATACCAAGTACATATTCACACAAAAAGGGCTCCCTAGGAGTACCTAGGACACTTTGGGTGCTAACACCTTCCCTTTGTGTAACCAACCCCCTTACCTATAATCTCAGACATTTTATTAGTTTTGATTTGAAAGCTTCTTACTTTTGGGTTTTGTTCGTACTTTTTCCCTTTTCCCTTGGAAACAATAAAAGCGCGGTGGCAACTCTTGTTATTTGATCTCTAGATTGTCAATAGCTTGATGATCATGAATTTACCGCTATAGAAAATTAAGTGGCGACTCTGATGGGGAGTAGTCTCCAGTGGGTTTAGCCTACTTTTTGTGTGTTTATATTTGTATATATGTGATGTTTGTATATATGTATGTGTGATATAATCTGCTTGTTATGCTTGGAGATCTCTGAGTGGTGAGATAAGTTCTAACCCGAACTTGAGTGCAATTAAGATAGGAGGATGGTATAGTCATGTTCGACTTGTGTGGAGTAGTCCTTAACAAGTTGGCTTGAGATCCATCTACTCAGTGAAGACTCCTCTGGATTTGGAAATGTCACACAAGTATTTGTGGTTAGGCATTACTATTTCTAATTGGGTTTGAGAAGCTGAGGACCTTAGAACAATTAACCCATTTTTTCCTATTTAGGACGTAGTGAGAAAAATGTTCAAGTGTAGACTTGATAACAGTTGTTACGCGATACTAGACTCAGACGAGTTTCTCTTGAGAATATTATGGGTCGATGAGTCAATCATCTTAACCTGTAATATTCGATAGATGGAATTAAGACTCTGGGAACTTTTTTAGAACATGATCTACATGTTTTTATACTTAGTTCACTCCTTTGGGATGGTTCTTACCCAGACTCCATGCTCGTGACTTGCAACAAACCCTTGATTCTTGGTTGATCCAATCAAGTCTTGTCAATATCAATGGAACTTGGGTGTTGATAAGGTGTGAACCATAATCCTCCAAAATGGATGATTGATCTTGACAATGACTTGATTCATCCCTTGACCTTTGTTTGCCTTGTGTGTAATCCCTTATTTGTGATTGTTGCATTCGTGCATTCATGCGCATCATAACATTCATCACACGAAAATTTCAAGGAACTAAGGTATCATTTGCATATATTTTCAGACCATGGATTGTGGATGAAGGAACACTAAGAAGTACAATTTCAGATGTCCCGACTTGAAAGATTTAAGGAAGATAACATCTTTTGTATTAGATCTCTTGGACTTTAAACAACGTCATGGGAAGCTTCTATCCATCTTGTCTGCTGGTGTGGTTGAAGGACTCCTGAGTGTACTGATGCAGTTTTATGATCCTCTCTATCATTGTTTCACTTTCCCAGATTTTCAGCTTGTGCCTACATTGGAGGAGTATTCTCATCTTTTGGGGATACCTATTTCTAGTAGAGTGCCTTTCAGTGGATTGGAGGAGATTCCCCAATCTAGTATTATTGCTGAAGTTCTTCACTTGAAGAAGTCTGAGATAAAGGCTCATTGGGTGAAGAAAGGAGGGTTATTTAGGTTGACATCTGTTTTCCTCATCAAGGAAGCTACTACCTTTGCTCAAGCTGGTAGTATGGATGCTTTTGAAGCTATCTTTGTGTTGCTCATCTACGGATTAACTTTATTCCCTAACATTGACGGTTTTGTTGATGTTAATGCCATTAGACTTTTCTTAATTGGGAATCATGTGCCTACTTTATTGGGAGATATGTCTTTCTCTTTGCATCTAAGGAATTCTAAAGGTGGTGGGACGATTGTCTGTTGTATTTCTCTTCTATACAAGTGGTTTATTTCACACTTTCCGTAGACACCTGCTTTTGTGAAGAACAAACAATGTCTAAGGTGGTCTCAGAGACTTATGTGTCTCACTAATGATGATATAGTTTGGTATGATCCGTCTTTGAGCAGTTTGGAGATTATTGATAGTTGTGGTGAATTCTCTAATGTTCCTCTCATTGGTACACAAGGAGGAATTAACTACAACCCTGCTTTGGCTCATCGTCAACTTAGGTTCCCCTTGAGAGACAAACCTAATAACATGTTGTTAGAAGGTCTTTTCTATCAAGAGGGTAAAGATTCCCAACATTTGAAGCATAAGGTTGTGCGTGCTTGGCATAATGTGCATAGGAAAGGAAGATCCGAGCATGGTCTGCGCAATTGTGTAGCTTTGGAAGCTTTGTAATCCTTCTAATTTATATAAATAAAGAGATTTTTGGTCATATAAAACTGTTTCAATTTCCATTTAAATATTATATATTTGCAAATGATATAGTAAGTTCATTGAAAACAAAAATAATAAGCATTGCATTTCATGCGTCATTTGCATAAGCAGGTTTTCGTCAGATGTCTGATTGGTGTTTCTTCTGTGCTGAAGCCAAGCTGACTCACCGGTACAATACCCGAGCCAATCATCTGAAAACCATGGAACATTTGGAGCAAGAGAACAGAGAGCGGAAGGACGAGATCGCCCGCCTGGCTGCCATGATGGAGTCAGTTCTTACTGCTCAGAATCAAGCTTCTCCAACACCTACAACTCCTCCCGCGAGGACTGTTACTTCTGAGGTGACTACCTCTACCATGCCTGCTGCTACCGCCCCTTTCGCGCTGAATATGCCTGCCGGATTCCCGTGGGGAATGCCGCACAACTTTGTGCCTGAAGGCTTTGCGCCTACATTTACTTCCATGCCGACATCTATCCCGGTTATGTCCGTGCCACCTCTCGTTGTGCATAGTTTGCCTCGCGTAGAGGATACCATCTATCATTCCGAGTCGTCTGAGGGTCCGGATGTTTATGAGAAGATGGACGAGATGAAAGATCAGTTTCTTGAGCTGCACAAGGAGTTGAAGACGCTGAGAGGTAAAGATTTGTTTGGAAAGAGTGCTGCTAAGTTGTGCTTAGTGCCCAACGTCAAGATCCCAGTGAAGTTCAAAGTGCCTGATTTTGAAAAGTATAAGGGGAACTCTTGTCCGTTCAGTCATCTTGTGATGTATGCCCGCAAGATGTCTACTCAGATCGACAATGATCAATTACTTATTCACTACTTCCAAGATAGTCTGACTGGTGCTACACTCCATTGGTACATGGGGTTGGATAGTGCAAGCATTCACACTTTCAACGACTTAGGAGAGGCTTTTATGAAGCAATACAAGTATAATATGGACATGGCGCCGGATAGAGACCAGTTGAGGTCTATGTCTTAGAAGGATAAAGAGACATTTAAAGAGTACGCGCAAAGATGGAAGGAGTTGGCTGCCCAGATCACTCCTCCTTTGGAGGAGAAAGAAATGATGAAGGTCTTCTTGAAAACTCTGAGTTCATTTTATTATGAACGCATGATCGCTAGTGCCCCCAGCGATTTTACCGAAATGGTAAACATGGGGATGAGACTTGAGGAAGGAGTCCATGAGGGACGTTTGTCAAGAGATGTGGCGTCAACAAGAAATAGATATGGTAGCAACTTTGGTAAGAAGAAGGATAGTGAGACCAACGCAGTAATCGGTGGGAGGCAGAGGAGGCCTCAGATCAGAAGGAATCCACCACCCCGTCAACATCATCATCATCAAGTGTCATCAGTAATTCCGGTATTTTCTAATCAACAAGCAACACCAATTCAACAACAACAACATCAACGTCAACAACAACAACCGCAACAAAGAACGAACACCTACAACAACAACAATACCAACAACAATCATCATCAGCAGAACTTTGAGAGGAAGAAGGTCTCTTTTGACCTGATTCTTATGTCATATGCAAAGTTGTATCCCTCGCTAGCTCTTAAGAACTTAATTCAACCGAGGAACCCACCGCAGATCCTAGAACCACTTCCCTGGTGGTATAAACCTGAGCTCCGTTGTGCCTTTCACCAAGGAGCACCGAGACACGATATTGAAAACTACTATCTATTGAAGTATGAGGTTCAAAAGCTTATGAAGAGTGGTATGGTGTCCTTTGAGGACCGCGCGCCAAATGTGAAAGCAAACCCTTTGCCCGCTCATGGGAACTCTTCAGTGAATATGGTGGACGGTTGTCCTGGAGAATTCAAGGTTTATGACGTCCGGTTTATCCGAAGATCCTTGGTGCAGATGCATAAGGATATCTGTATGGTGAGTGACTGTGAACATGACCATGATGGTTGTGTTGTTTGTAGTGTGAATCCAAGAGGGTGTGTTGTAGTGAAAAGGGACATCCAACGTCTGATGGATGAAGGCATGATTCAAATTGTTCAATCTCATCATGTAGATGACGGCGTCAATGTCATAGTGCCCGTTTTCAAACAATAAGAGCAGTTGGTAATTCAATATGACAGCAACAACAATAATAATGTCAGTCAAAGATTAGTATCGCCGTTGGTAATACGGTTAGCGGGTCCAGTCCCGTATTCATCTGATAAGGTTATACCGTACCAGTACAATGCTACAATGATGAAGAATTGTTAAGAGGTCCCGTTACCTATGACTAGTTCAGTAGTGACCATTGCTAATGTTACGAAGGTGACCCGCAGTGGTCGAGTGTTTGGGTCGGTGTTCCCATAAAACAAAGAAGAAACGATTGTTGGTAAGAAGGCGGAGGTGCCTAATGTAGATCCGATTGGCGTTTCAAAAGATAAGTTTGGTGAATCCAGCAAATTGAAAGCCAATGATGATGATGAGGTACTCCGATTGATAAAGAGGAACGAGTTTAATGTGGTTGAGCAGTTGCTCCAAACCCCCTCAAAAATCTTAGTGTTGTCTCTGCTGATGAATTCCGAAGCGCACAGAGAAGAACTACAGAGAGTTCTTGAGTAAGCATACATAGAGCACGATGTTATTGTGGATCAGTTTGATTACATCGTGGCTAACATCACTTCATGCAATAATATGAGCTTCTGCGATGAAGAAATTCCTGAGGAGGGAAGAAATCATAAGGGCCTTGCATATTTCAATGAACTGTAAGGAAGATGCTTTGTCAAATGTGCTTGTTGACACCGGGTTGTCGCTGAATGTGCTTCCGAAGTCAACTTTGTCAAAGCTATCTTACCAGGTAGCGCATATGAGGTATAATGGTGTAATCTTAAAGCCTTTGTTGGTTCGTGCAAGACAGTAATTGGTGAAGTGGACCTTCCGGTTAAGATAGGTCCGAGTGATTTTCATATTACTTTTCAATTAATAGATATCCACCTAGCCTACAGCTATTTGTTGGGAAGGCCATGGATTCATGAGGCAGGGGCTGTTACCTCTACTCTGCATTAGAAATTGAAATTTGTCAATAATGGCAAGCTTGTGATTGTTGGAGGAGAAAAGGCGCTGTTGGTTAGCCATCTGTCATCTTTCTCGTATGTTGAAGCTGAGGATGAGGTTGGAACTCCGTTCCAAGCCTTGTCTATTGTTGCTGAAAAGAGAGTTGGGGCACCTATGTCCTCGTTGGAAGATGCTCAGAAGATTGTTGAAGAAGGTGTTGTTGATAAGTGGGGGCACATGGTAGAGGTCTCCGACAACAAGGGGAGAACCGATTTGGGGTTCCAGAAAGGCTCATCAATTGCAAGATCTGAAGATATGCAACTCATATTCCGTAGCGGAGGGTTCATTCATGGCAATGAACAACACTTAGCTGCTGTGCTAGAGGATAGCAAAGAGGAAGACTACACCAACTTTGTAACACATGGAAAGACATGCAACAATTGGACGGCTATTGATATTCCTCTTATTTTGCACCGATCTAAGTAATTGCTTTTATATTTTAAAATCCTTCTCCTATGCCTAAAGGAGAAGTGAACATTGTTTGGGCATTTTAAATTGATCATTAATAAAATTAATTCTATTCATCCACATCTTTGATGTTTGTTTTTACCTTTTGCTTTATTCTGAAAATGGTAATCACAAAAAACATAAATAAACAATATAATTGTCCATCTGCATGATATTTGGTCACAAATTCACTTCTCTAAAATCAAAATATCAAATCATTATGCAGGTTGGTTCCTAACCCCATTGAATACAATGATCCTTCTCCTTCTTCCAATTTTGAATTATCTGTGTTTGAGGCCGAAGAGGAAAGTGATGTAGAAGTGAGTGATGAATTGACTCGTCTTCTTGAGCAAGATGAAAAGATTATTCAGCCGTTTGAAGAGCAGATTAAGCTAGTCAACTTGGGTTCCGAAGATGATGTGAAGGAAGTCAAGATTGGGTCTCGACTGTGTCCAGATGTCAAGAAGGGGTTGATTGATCTTCTTCGAGAGTATTCAGATGTGTTTGCTTGGTCCTATCAAGACATGCCTGGTTTGGATTCTGAGATTGTGGAGCATAGATTGCCGTTGAAGCCATAATTCCCGTAAGTCAAGCAGAAGTTGAGAAGAATGCATCCTGATATGGCTGTGAAGATCAAAGAGGAAGTGCAGAAGCAGATTGATGCCGGTTTCCTTGTAAAAGCTGAGTATCCACAATGGGTGGCTAATATTGTGCCTGTGTCGAAGAAAGATGGAAAAGTCCGCATGTGTGTCGACTATAGAGATTTGAATAAAGTCAGTCCAAAAGATGATTTCCCTCTGCCACACATTGATATGTTGGTAGACAATAATGCTAAATTCAAAGTCTTTTCGTTTATGGATGGATTTTCCGGATATAATCAGATCAAGATGGCACCCGAAGATATGGAGAAGACCATATTCATTACACCTTGGGGAACATTCTGTTATAGAGTGATGCCTTTCGGTCTAAAGAATGTTGGTGCAACTTACTAGAGAGCAATGCCTACTCTTTTTCATGATATGATGCATAAAGAGATTGAAGTTTATGTCGATGACATGATTTCTAAATCAATTGATGAAGAGGAATATGTTTAGCATTTGTTGAAGCTATTCCAGCGTTTGAGGAAGTATAAACTTCGCCTGAATCCCAATAAGTGTACTTTTGGTGTTCGTTCTGGTAAGTTGTTGGGCTTTATTGTCAGCGAGAAGGGTATTGAAGTTGATCCTGCCAAGTTCAAAGTAATACAAGAGATGCATGCGCCCAAAACTGAGAAGCAAGTCAGAGGTTTTCTCGTCCGTTTGGATTATATTTCCAAATTCATTTCCCACATGACTGCCACATGTGCACCTACATTCAAGCTTCTTCGGAAAGATCAGTCTTGTGATTGGACCGAAGATTGCTCGAAAGCTTTTGACAGTATCAAAGAATATTTGCTTGAACCTTCGATTTTGTCTCCCCCTGTTGAAGGAAGACCGTTGATCATGTATTTGACTGTGCTCGAAGATAATATGGGTTGTGTTCTTGGTCAGCAAGATGAGACTGGAAAGAAAGAATTTGCAATTTACTATCTCAGTAAGAAGTTCACCGACTGTGAAACTCAGTATTCTATGCTAGAGAAGACTTGTTGCACATTGGCCTGGGCTGCTAAGCATTTGCATCGGTATATGTTGAATCATACCACTTGGTTGATATCTAAAATGGATCCAATCAAGTATATATTTGAGAAGCATGCTTTAACTGGGAGGGTTGCCCGTTGGCAGATGTTGTTGTCAGAGTATGATATCAAATACCGATCTCAGAAAGAGATCAAAGGTAGTATTTTGGCTGACCATTTGGCTCACCAACCAATTGAAGATTATTAGTCAGTGCAGTATGATTTTCCTGATGAAGAGATTTTGTACTTGAAAATGAAAGATTGTGATGAACCATTGCTTGAAGAAGGGCTAGAACTTGGTTCCCGTTGGGGCATGGTATTTGATGGAGATATTAATCAATATTGAAATGGAATTAGGGCAGTGATTATTACTCCTCAAGGCACGCATCTACCATTTACAACGAGATTGACTTTCAAGTGCACAAACAATATGGCAGAATATGAAGCTTGCATTATGGGGCTTGAAGAGGCCATGAATCTCAGGATCAAGTATTTAGATGTCTTTGGAGATTCCGCTTTGGTTATGAATCAAATCAAAGGTGAATGGGAGACAAATCAACCCGGTTTAGTACCATATAGAGATTATGCGAGGAGGATTTCAACTTTCTTTACAAAGGTTGAGTTCCATCATATCCCTCGAGATGAGAACTGGATGGAAGATGCTCTTGCAACGTTGGCGTCAATGATTATAGTGAAGTATTGGAATGAAGTTCCCAATTTATCTGTGATTCGTCTTGATAGGCTAGCTCATGTGTTTGCTATTGAAGAGATTAGAGACGAGAAACCGTGGTATTACGACATCAAATGTTTCCTCCAAAGTCAGATTTACCAGCCTGGGGCATCTTTGAAAGATAAGAAGACTTTGAGAAGATTAGTCGGCAATTTCTACTTAAATGGTGATATACTGTACAAGAGAAACTTCGACATGGTTTTGCTCAGATGCGTGGATAGACACGAAGCAGACTTGTTGATGACTGAAGTGCATGAAGGTCCCTTTGGTACTCATTCCAATGGACATGCAATGGCGAAGAAGATGTTGCGAGCAGGTTACTATCGGCTGACAACGAAATCTGACTGTTGCAAATTTGTGAAGAAGTGCCACAAGTGTCAAATTTATGCTGATAAGATTTATGTTCCGCCGACACTATTGAATGTTATATCTTCCCCACGGCCCTTCTCCATGTGGGGAATTGATATGATTGGGATGATTGAGCCCAAAGCTTCGAATGGACATCGTTTCATTTTAGTGGCAATTGACTACTTCACAAAATGGGTTGAAGCGACATCATATACATATGTGACCAAGCAAGTTGTTGTAAGGTTTATTAAGAATCAGATCATATGTCGTTATGGTGTGCCAAGTAAGATCATTACTGATAACGGATCGAACTTGAATAACAATATGGTGGAAGCTCTTTGTAAATATTTCAAGATTGCAAATCATAATTCTTCTCCCTACAGACCTAAGATGAATGGGGTTGTTGAAGCTGCGAATAAGAACATCAAGAAGATTATCCATAAGATGGTTATCACATATAAGGATTGGCATGAGATGCTCCCATTTGCTTTGCATGGGTATCGTACATCCATCCGCATTTCAACAGGGGCAACCCCTTTCTCTCTTATTTATGGTATGGAAGCAGTACTCCCCGTAGAGGTTGAGATTCCTTCATTACGTGTGCTCATGGAAGCCAAGTTGACTGAGGATGAATGGTGTCAGACCAGGTTTGATCAGCTGAACTTAATTGAAGAGAAAAGATTGACTGCCATGTGTCATGGTCAATTATATCAGCAGAGAATGAAGAAAGCTTTTGATAAAAAGGTCAGACCTCGAGTGTTCAAAGAAGGTGACCTTGTGCTCAAGAAGATTTTATCGTTCAAGCTAGATTCCAGAGGAAAATGGACTCCTAATTATGAAGGCCCATATGTTGTTAAGAGAACCTTTTTAGGCGGCGCATTGATTCTTACAACTATGGATGGTGAAGAGTTCACTTGTTCTGTGAACGCAGATGCAGTCAAGAAATACTTCGCCTAAAAAAATAAAGGAACAACTCACTAAGTTGAAAACCCAAAAGGGCGGCTTAGGCAAAAATGAGCGTCTCAGTGGATTGAAAACCCGAAAGGGCGATCCAAGCAAAAATTATAGACATAAAACAGAAAGCATTTCCCGATAAGTTGAGTACCCCATCTTGGGGCAACTTATGCAAAAATTAGGGATCATGGCAAGTAACTTCATTTTGCTGATCTTCAGTCTTTTGAAGGTTTGTTTGAGCACAAGGGTTGACATCAGTTCATCTCCAGCATTGGTTAAGAGCACAACGAATATCAAGAGTTGGCAGAAGGATTAAGGATCATTTGTATTCAATGTAACCCTTTTTCCATGTAAATTACCATTTTCAACTTTGTAAAAATCCATGGAGTCTTGTCATTTACAGACTACCATTCCATTAAATAAAGTTGAGCTCTTATCCAAATTGTTTGCACTCTTATTTACTTCAGCCAATAGTTTTAAATTTTATTATAATCATTTTGAAATTAAATTTTTAAATCAAAATCAAGTTTTTTCTTAAATGTATAAAAGCAAGAATTTTCAAAGCAAGTAAAAGGAATATCAACAATGATTCAATGGATAGCAAGTCCTTAAGTGTGAAACATCAGAGGTTCCCCAAGCAGTTAACCCTTCGGGTATCCCTAGATGTTTGTGTTGATTCAGTTCCTCGGCGGAGTGTTTGACCCTCAGTGGAATTTATTTCCTTGTCCCCAGCTGAGTTGGTTGATTCAGATACCTTGTGACGTGTCGTTTTCCCCGACAGAGTTTCTTCCTTCCCCAGTGAAGTTCGTATTTCCTCAGCAGGGTTGATCTTTAGAGGTGGTTGATCTTCCCCAGTAAATTGTATTGGTTTCCCCACCAATCGCCATTCAACTTGCTCCCAGTCAGAGTTTCCTCCTAGTTTTTGAGCAGCTTTTGTTATGATTTTTCTCTGTAGGGTTGTCTACCATTTTTATGGTGTTGAAACCTAAAATTCCCCATAGATTTGATGTTCTTTCCCCAGCAGATCTCCTCCTTCCCCAGCTAGGGTTAAGCCTTTGGGGTGTTGATCTCTCTGTTCTCCAACAGTTGTCTCCATATTTTGTGGATTGACCGAGGATTGTACCGGTGGTTCAAATTCTTTGCGACACCTTTGTATCTTTTGTGATCGTTTTGTCAGCATAATCATCATATATATATATACATATACATTCATATAATTTCATAATTTGCATATCTTGCATCTTCATATTTAATTTGTTTGAGATTCTTATTCTCTGTTATGGTGGTATTTTATCCCCATACCAAATTTGGTGTCTGTCTTCCTTCAATTGTAGAGTGTCAGCCCCTTAAGCAGAAAGAATTTAACCTTTCTCCGTTTCCCCACTGAGTTTGTTTCCTCGTGGATGGTTGTTATTTCAGTTTCCTCTCCAGTGGATTTTCTGGATGGAATTACTCCCCTTGAGTTATGTCCTCATTGGGTTGAGTCTTGATTGACCGTTTTCTTTCTAGCTCTTACATAGATAGATACTTTGGTCCCCTAAGAGTCTATTACCCAATAACTAGTAATATTCTTCTTAGTTTGCAGTTTGTTACTTCTTGCCCAATAACCGGCAAAAGTACCCTTATTTTTCTCCTCAGTAGAGTCCCTAGTGGATCTGTTCCCCAGGAAGTGTATCCTTGATATGTTCATCCTAATCGGTGACGAATATCTTTCTTTCCCCTGCCTAAGTTAATCCTTGATATGTTCACTTTAACCAGTGACGAATATTCTCATTTGTGGTATTCTACCCAGTAAAAAGGTATTTGTAATCCCTATTTTGCTCCCTAGAGAGTTAATCCTTGATATGTTCATCTTAACCGATGACGGGTTTTCTTCTCCTTGTGGTTTTCTACCCAGTAACTGGTAGTTGTAAATCCTACTTTTCCCCTGTGCGGAGTCTATCCTTGATATGTTCATCCTAACCGGTGACAGATTTTCTCTTCTATGATATTCTATCTAGTAACTGATAGATATAATCCCTATTTTTGCTCCTCATCAGAGTCGATCCTTGATATGTTCATTCTAACCGATGACGTGTCTTCTCTTTGATTAGTTTTCTACCCAATAACCTATAGTTGTAAATCCTACTTTGTCCCCTCGCAGAGTCTATCTTTGATATGTTCATCCTAACCGGTGATGGATTTTCTCTCTGACGATTTTCTATCCAACTTTCGATAGATGTAATTCCTACCCTTTTTGTTCAGTTGGTATATCCTTGATATGTTCATCCTTACCGATGACGGGTATCCTCCTTGGCATTTCCAGGCAAGTCTATCCTTGATATATTCATCTTAACCAGTGACAGATTTTCTTCCCTGTTGAGTTTATCCTTGATATGTTCATCCTAACCGATGACGGATACTCTCACCCTTGGTCTTTTGCCCAGTAACTGGTAGTTGTAAATCCTATCTTTTCTGCATTTTTCCCAACAAGGCTATTCTTACCCAGTAACCGGTAATGAATTTCCTCTCTTGGAATCCTCAGCGAGTCATCCTTGATATGTTCATCCTAACCGATGACGGATGTTCTCTTTGTAGGATCTTTATTATCTCCTTACCCAGTAACAGGTAGTAGATATTAGATTTCTGGTCCTCCTGTGTTGAAGTTTATTGCTTCCCCAGTCGATGTGAGTGTGCGTTTATCCTTAGTGAAATCATTTTTCCCCTGCATGATTCGAGTACCTCAGTTTTATCCTGACTTACTCATATCCCCTACGGATGTTGTTGTTTCCCCGGCTGAGTCCTTTCCATGTTTGAATGGAATTCCTCGAGTTCCCCAACAATTTTTAAGTCGTAGCCTGGCCTACGCATAACTCCTTTTTACCCCCCCCCCCCCCAGAGTATCTGTCTCCCCAGCAAGTTTTCCTTACGGAATGCATTGTGCTCCTGCGGATTTTCGGTCTCTCTAATTCCTTTTTTCTTTTGTGGCAATATTTCCCACAAAGGATTAACTTTTGCATTCATGTCATATGCATCATGAGGTCTCTTAGGGACCAAAACTTGTGCCTCTATGTTTTTATTTAAGCCCATTCTACTGAGTCGATCCGAAGATTTTAACCTTCACCTCCTCAGTTAGAATGTCCTTAAATAGGGGCAGTTGTCAGACCCCAATTTTGACCCTAAGATCCCTCATGCAATTTCATCATAAGCATTAGCATTGGGATCATACCTTGGCATCCTCCTGACCCCTCTTTCATTGGGTTTATTCTAGGAAAGATCACCAAGCACTTTGTGATTGTATCATACTTGTATTTTATCATTTCACTAACAAAAATACCAAAAATATGACTTTGCATTTGCCTAAATCTTTTGTAGGAAAGGCATGACCTCCATTGATCTATCAAGTTCACATCTAGGGTTTGAGATCCTCATGAACAAAGAGCATAACCAAGAATTGATCCAAGAATGGTTATGAGCATCATATATGAGTCCCAATGGTCTCTACATGTTATATTGATCAAGTTTTCTTTAAGATTTTGAGGGTGATTTGCCTTGGAAACCGTAGGTTGACTAGGTATCTTGAGTAACTTCTCCAACAAGCTATCTCACCAATTGATCAAATTTCTCAAGGGACACTTCAAATTTCATCATCTTATGCATATATGATCTATCACGAGCCTATAAAGTCAAGATATTTGGAAATTAGCAAGTTGGTTGATGGTGGTTGGCCAGATGAATTCATCTGATCAAAACAGGGTCTCCCTAGACCCTATCTCCTACAGTTTTCACCATATGAAAATGATTCCAAGAGAAAACTTTCTCTAAATGACATTACAAACAACTTTCATGTTTATACATAGAGCTATTTTTGCTTGGAAAATCATTTTCTATATTGAAACATTATAGGTCATTTTGTCTAAACCCTAATTTGAAAGTCAACTTCCTAAGGCCATAACTTGCTCAATTTTTATGAGATGAAATATTTCCAAGTTGCACAATCAAATTCAATGTGTCTACTTAAACTTTGATGTTTTGAGTAGGAGATAATTCAACTTTTTTTTAGCATGTGATATGAGGTTACATTATAGGTCAATTTTGACCTATACCATTGATCAAGTGATTTTTCCAAACTCCAAAAATTCATAACTCTATAATTTCAATTCCAAATGACATGAAATTGGTGACCATTTTGAAGGTCTTTGAAATGTATACAACGTTTATGTATACACTTTTCTCATTTGAAGCTCATATAAAAAGTTAAGCAAGGTGGAATATTGAGACATATGGCTTGACACTTAGAAAAATTTTGATATGTCAAAAATTTACAAAGTTCCACCTTAAATTTCTTCAAGTTACAAACTCCAAATGGAAAAGTGTTGAATATGAAAGTTATTCCTCTCAATCTCACCTTTCCAAAGAGCTCAAATTCATCCATTTTAGAAAAGGAATACATAGGCTGCGCATGGCATGAACATGGTGTCATCACTTGACAAGGATCAAACTTCAAATCAAATTGTACCCTTGCCTTGCAATCCAAGCTGAATTCAGACTATCTCACACTCATTTGTGGACTTATGGCAATGATTTTATGGGCCTATACGCGCCTATGCATCATCAATGACCAAATTTGGAAGGTGAATTCAAGTGTGCAAAAAGCAATGGATTCAGCTATAAAAGAGCCTCATATGCTCAGCAATAGACACATTCGCGCCAACTTTGATCCCATAACTCTAACCCTCCCATTGCAAAGGATAAACCTGAGAAATTCACTTGAATTTGAGTTTGAATTTCCACTGTTTTGAAATTCAAATCTCCAAGAATCCACAACCTTTTGAGCATTCAATCCTTCTTCTGCAAGCATTTGGAGTGAGATCAAGCACGAGCAAGGGCAAGATCAATTGAATCCAAACCTCCATTGAAGGTATTTTCCAGAAATTTTGATCTCTTCGATTCTCTCTAATTCTAGCTCAATTCTATTGATTCTTTGGTTGTCTAAAGTCCTACCAATATAGGCAAGAAGATTGAGTTGCTTATAGGCCAAATCGAAGCAACTCAGTTCATGTACCTCAAATTTCAACTCCATATATCTCTCAATATACTTGGAGTCAGAGTGAATTGAGGCCAGATTCGAACTCAGTGCCATTTTTACTTTGAAATCACGTCCTTGTTTTTATTTTTGGTGATGGTTGAAGGTGGACCAGTCCGGCGAGGTCCACTGGAGAAGAAGACCGGAGCTACAACTTCGGCCATGTGCTCACATGTCTCACAGCCACATGATCTTGTTATTTTGTTCTAATCTCAGGCGTCCATTGTGATTACCAACTGTGTAGCGCGTTGACTTGAGTCCATTGTGGATAACGCGTTTCTGGCCACTTGATCTACCACCTCAATAAATGAGGGAAATCAAGTGGTCCACGTTTTTTCTGATATTTTAATTTTCATTTTAATTGCATTATTTTCAATAATTCATATTATATTCAATATTGATCCAAAAAAACATGGGACTTTCACCAAAAAATTTCAAAAAATATTCTCTTTCATATTCTGAATTAAAATTATTTTTTGGATCATTATTAATATTTTTCATGAATTAATTGATTTTTCATTTGTTTTTAATTAATTAAAAATACTTTTAAATGTCCAAAAGTTATGGATGTTTTTCTCCTAGGTTCTTTGACCTTGTTTGACCTATGATAAATCTCATGGCCATTTCTTTGGTGTTTTAATGAGGTTTTAGGGATTGGAGAACCCATATTTAATTTCAATGCACTATTTTATATTTTAATTTGAATAAATGCCAAATAAATTTGTTGGCCAATTGTGATGACTTGTTTATGTTTGACTCTTGTTGTTGGGCCTTGGTCAAGGTTGATTTGACTTTGTCAAATTAATATCATTGGATTTTGGGAATTGATGGAATGTACATTCCATCTCCCAAAATGAATGGATGATATTAATGTGGTAAACGTTCTCCTTTGACCAATTTGTGATTTGATCCATTCCCCTCCCACCTCATCTTATTCCCCTTATTCATTCATTCATTCCATTTGGCCTATGATATCTCATAATCCTAAGGCTAGTTGATTGAAAAACTGACATGAGTATGGATGAGATTAGGCCACACCTTTTGCATATTCTTTTTTGTGTGTGGTATGTGTCATGAGCATAGTCCATTATACTATGTCTCTAACATGCATTAACACCAACATTTTATTGCCCGACCTCAAATAGTTATGACTTCTACATAAGTCCAATTACGATTGCTTAACATAACGCTAAATTTGTGACATAAAAGGCATAAGAATTCTAGTTAGTGAGATTGTAAGTCTCCCCTCTTTCATGGTATTGTGTGGAAACTTGGCCTTTTTCCTTCCTTTGGAAGATGTATTGATTCAAGGATCCATGCTTATGATAAGTGGGTTGAGTGTTCTCCAAAGAATGACTTCAATTAAAACGCAAAAGAAAAACAATACTAACTCCTAACCAATTAACTACTAACTTTTAATTTCAAGTCCTTTGCTTTAATCAAAAGAAGAACATCATATATGAGTCCCAATGATCTCTATATGTTAAATTGATCAAGTTTTATTCATGATTTTGAGGGTGATTTGCCTTGGAAACCCTAGTTTCACTGGGTATCTTAAGTAACTTCCCCAACAAGCTATCTCACCAATTGATCAAACTTCTCAAGGGACACTTAAAATTTCATCATCTTATGCATATATGATCTACCATGAGCCAAGTAAGTCAAGAGAATTGGAAATTAGCAAGTTGGTTGATGGTGGTTGGCTAGATGAATTCATCTGATTAAAACTGGGTCTCCCTAGACCCCATCTCCTACAATTTTCACCATATGAAAATTATTCCAAGATAAAACTTACTCTAAATGACATTCTAAACAACTTTCATGTTGATACCTAGAGCTAGTTTTGCTCGGAAAATCATTTTCTATATTGAAACATTATAGGTCATTTTGTCTTAACCCTAATTTGAAAGTCAACTTCCCAAGGCCATTACTTGCTCAATTTTTATGAGATGAAATATTTTCAAATTGCATAATCAAATTCAATGTGTATACTTCTACTTTGATGTTTGGAGTGGGAGCTAATTCAACTTTTTTGAGCATGTGATATGAGGCTACATTATAGGTCACTTTTGACCTATATCATTGATCAAGTGATTTTTCCAAACTTCAAAAATGGATAACTCTATCATTTCAAATCCAAATGACATGAAATTGGTGATCCTTTTGAAGGTCTTTGAGAGAGATACAAATTTTATATAGACACTTTTCTCATTTGAAGCTCATATAAAAAGTTAAGCAAGGTGGAATATTGAGACATATGGCTTGACACTTAGAAACTTTTTTATATGTCAAATTTTCCAAAACTTCCACTTCAAATTTCTCCAAGTTCAAAGCTCCAAATTAAAAAGTGTTCAACAGAAAACTTGTTCCTCTTGATCTCACCTTTCCAAAGAGCTCGAACTCATTCATTTTGGACTTGAAATACATAGGTTGCGAATGGCTTAAACAGGCTGATATCCTTTGGCATGGATCCAACTTCAAACATCAATGTACATGTGCCTTGCAATCTAAGCTAACTCCAAACCATCTTATATTCAATTTTGGCCCTTCATCTATCATTTCATGGGCCTATGCGCGCCCTTGCCCCATTGCATCATCATTTGCCAATTTTGGTAAGTGGAAGTGAGAGTGCAAATATCACTTGATTCATCTATAAATAGAGCTTCAATTGCTCAGAAATCACAACACCATTGCACCAAGTTTGATCCCCCATTGAAAACCCTTCACTCTCATAGGATAAACCAGATAAATTCATTTGAATTTGAGCTTGAATCTCCACTATTTTGGAATTCAATTCTCCAGGAGGCCATTGCTTATAAAACTTTCCATTCTCTTCTTGCAAGCAATTGAAGTGAGTCCAAGCACAAGCCTGATCAAGATCCATCGTGTTCAGACCTCCATTAAAGGTAATTTGCAGAAATTTTAAACTCTTGATTCTCTTAGATTCTTGCTCAATTCCATTGATTCTTTGGTTATCTAAAGTCCTACCAATGTAGGCAAGAAGATTGAGTTGCTTTGAGGCCAAATCGAAGCAACTCAGTTCATGTACCTCATATTTCAATTCCACATATCTCTTAATATATTTGGAATTGGAGTAATTGGAGGTCAGATTTGAGCTGAGTGCCATTTTTTCTTCAAGATCATTTCCTTGTTTTTCTTTTTGGTGATGGTTCATCTTGACCAGTCCGGTGAGTGCCACCGGAGAAGATGACAGGACCTCTGGCTCCGTCGATGACTTGGCAAGGTTGAGAACCACAAGATCCATCCTCCACGTTTTAATCTTGACTGTCCCTTGTAATTACCATTGGTAGAACGCATTTGACTAGGACACATGTGGAATGTGCTTTTTGGATTATCAGATTTGCCACCTCAATTAATGAGGGAGATCTGATGGTCCACGTATTTTTGAATTTCTGATATTTTGTTTTAATTGCATTTTTTTCAATAATTCATATTAAATTCAACATTGATCTAAAAAATATGGGACTTTCACAAAAAATTCTCAAATACTTTTCTCTTTCATATTTTGAATTAAAATTATTTATTGGATCATTATTAATATTTTTAATGAATTAATTGATTTTGTATTTGGATTTAGTTGCTTAAAAATATTTTTAAAATGTCCAAAAATTATGAAATTTTTTCTCCAAGGTTCTTTGACCTTGTTTGACCTATGATAAATCTCATGGCCATTTATTTGGTGTTTTGATGAGATTTTAGGATTTGGACAAAACATATTTGATAAAATGCACTATTTTATTATTTTTAATTGAATAAATGCCAATTAAATTTTGTTGATCATTTGTATTGACTTAATTGAGTTTGCTTGTTTGTTGTTGGGCCTTGGTCAAGGTTGATTTGACTTTGTCAAGTTAATATCATTGGATTTAGGGGATTGCTGGAATGTACATTCCATCTCCCAAAATGAATGAATGATATTAATTTTGTAAAAGTCCTTCTTTGATCAATTTGTGATCTCATTCATCCCCTTCCCACTTCATCTAATTCCCCTTCTTCATTCATTCTTTTCCATTTGGCCTACGACATCTCAAGGTCCTAATGCTAGTTGATTGAAAAATTGACATGAGTATGGATGAGATTAGGCCACACCCTTTGCATATTCTTTTTTGTGTGTGGTATGTTTCATGAGCATAGTTCATTATACTATGTCTCTAACATGCATTAACACAAAATTTTTATTTCCCGACCTCAAATAGTTGTGACTTCTACATAAGTCCAATTACGATTGCTTAACATAGCCCTAAATTTGTGACATAAAAGGCATAAGCATTCTAGTTAGTGAGATTGTAAGTCTCCCCTCTTTCATGGTATTGTATGAAAACTTGTCCTTCTTTCCTTCCTTTGGAAGATGTTTTGGTTCAAGGATCCATGCTTGTGATAAGTGGGTTGAGTGTTCTCCAAAGAATGTTTTGAAAAAGAAAAAGCAAAACAAAACTATCATCTAACCTACTAACTATTGACTTTTAATTTCAAGTTTTTACCTTAATTGAATTTAGTTTAAGCACTTTATTTCATTTGTCATTGTACATATCATTCTAATTGTTTATGTTAATGCAATTTTCACTTTGTCCATTTGGACCATATTGTGTGATATATTGTTGTTTGTATATACTTTGTTTGTTTGTGTGGTCTTTGACCATTAATGTACATAATAATCACAAAAACCATAAAAAAACTTTTGAGTGGACTGTTGGCTTGATCTTGGACAAATGGACTTAGAATCTAGGCAACCTCCCTAAGCTAAAGGACTTGGACAATGCCAATTTGTGAAGAACCAAGTGCTTACAATTTGAACTTCATCTGATACATCTTTGAAGACCTCTCTAGGATTCATCGGCAACACGATCATTGTGAAACTGTTATTTTGAACCTGTGGCTTGTAAAACTCATCTCTTAGATGGGCTATTTCTGAAGAAGATCATGGAATGGATAAGCTTGGATGAGGTCATCTTTATTTGATGCCTTTGCTCTTCAAGATAATATAATTGTGCATTTGTGTGTTGTTTGATTTTAAAAGTTCAAGGGAATTCTGGGTGTCTATTGACATTTTTGTCTATTGGATTGCTACCCATTTGGTCAGATCCTTTCAACTCTGAACTTTTAAATTTTGTGCATAGGGTAGTCTCTTCATATTCTCCCCACTTCTTTAATTTCAAAATCTCTCCCTCCATTTTCAAAAAACATCTTTGTGCGAACTATTTTTGTTCTAAACCTTGACCACTTTTGCAAAAAAGATAGAAACTTTGGCCTTATGCCATTGTATTTTCAAACTTATTTTCTTAAATCAAACTTGTAAATAACTTAACTATACTTGACTTAAACTTTCAAAAAAACCAAAAAGAACTAACTCATTCAAATCATTTTAGGCCTTTTGTGCCTTTCAAACATAATTTTTGTTAAAATCAATGCATCCATTTTGAAATTTGTATCACGAACTACGAGGTTTTGATCCCTCATTTTTATGTTGGTACGTAGGCACAAGTCCGAAGGTCTTGTCAAACACAAAAAAATATAATTAATGAATTCTTTTCTCATCCCCCCATTCTATTTGCTTGTAAACATCACATTGTACAAGATACATATGCACACAAAAAGGGCTCCCTAGGACACTTTGGGTGCTAACACCTTCCCTCTGTGTAACCAACCCCCTTACCTGTGATCTCTGTTTTTTATTAGTTTTTAATTGAAAACTTCTTACTTATTGGGTTTTGTTCGTACTTTTCCCTTTTTCCCTTGGAAACAATAAAAGAGTGGTGAAGACTCTTATTAATTGATCTCTAGCTTATCAATAGCTTGATAATCATGAATTTTCCGCTACAGAAATTAAGTGGCGACTCTGTTGGGGATTAGTCTCCAGTGGGTTTAGCCTACTTTTTATCTGTATATATTTGTATATATGTGATGTTTGTATATATGTATGTGTGATATAATCTGTTTGTTGTGCTTGGTGATCTCTGAGTGGTGAGATAAGTTCTAACACGAACTTGAGAGCAATTACGATAGGAGGATGGTATAGTCATGTTCGGCTTGTGTAGAGTAGTCCTTAACAAGTTGGTCTGAGATCCATCTGCTTAGTGGAGACTGTCGCAACCTGAAAAATACAGTGCGCGAAAAAAACAACCGGCGAAAGAAAAAGACAGAAGAGTCGCCACCGTGCGTTATTCATCCCAAAGGAGGGAAAGGAAACGCTCGAAGTAAACCTGAAAAAGGAAAGGACAAGACGGGGTCTCGCAACCAAATCTTGGGTTCGGGAGTCGGTTATGCGAAGGGAAGGTATTAGCACCCCTACGCATCCATAGTACTCTACGGGATCCACTTTTGTGGTTTTTGTCTAAAGGGTATGGGTTTACCTAATGTGTTTATTTACTAAAAAGATTAAGAGAAATGACTCGCGCGGATGTCGCATCCACTGCATACGTATCTCATCTGAATATGAGAATCAGAGTCTTCGTAGCTCGGCTGACCTATGGGTTGGGGGATGTGTGCTCGCTAAGACATCGCGTCTTATGCCTACGTATCTCATCTGGAATGAGAATCAGAGCAAGCCGTAGTTCGGCTAACTACGGGGTTGTGGATTGGGTTTTGGACGAACGACGTCACTACGCAATCTACCGGATGCTCGACCTTTGGAGACTTACTCGCCTGTAGTAGAAGGAGTAAACGTGTTGCTTTGGGTTTTAGGGTTTGGGATGCTCGAGGGCAAACAGGCAGTCCTTGACGAAGGAACCGCGCTACATGTGGGGATATGAATACAAAACACAAAACATGTATCTCAAAGTAAAATGCCACCAAGGGGCTCAAACATTGCCTCCTATCGAGGTCTTCCAACTAAGAAAGCGATAAAGTACGAGAAAAGGAAAAATTTACCACACGGATAAAGATCCGAAGTTACAGCAATTAAAGGAATGGGAAACCCAGAGATCTCTCCAGCTAGACCATCAAAGAAAATCAGTCAATACGAGTAATCAGAATAAACCTCCGGATGGTATCCCTGCAAGAGTATGTGAGCCCTCACAAAAACTCAACAAAAAGGTTAGACAAACATGACAAAAAGATAGGGTAATCAAGGGTTGCCCCCAAATCAAAATGTAACCACATGAATCATGCCATTAAAATTCACAAAAAGGACATGCATCAAAAGATATCAAATTCACCCATAATACCTCATACATTTAGAGCATTCAAATTAAAGGCATAAAGGTGATGGATATATGGCAAACCTGATGAGAGAGATTGATTAAGATTGAATGGTACGGCCGGATCTGCAAAGTAATACTAGGGTTTGTGTGAGGCGGAGTGAACTTCTCAGGGCTGCCTGAAGGTCGCTGCAGAGTAGTTCCTAGGTTTCCTTCTCTCAAAATCTTTCTCCAGGGAATCTCCCAGTGTAACTCCAAGTGTCTTTTCCTCTATTGAAACTTCAGTATTTATAGACTGATTTTCGTGGGTAGTGGGCTCAAATGAGGGAGACCCAAGTCCAAAAAAAAAAAAAATTGTTATATTTTATTTATTTTTATTTTTTTTAACTTTAATTTTTTTTCGTTTTTTTTTTTCGTTTTTTTTTTCGTTTTTTTTTTTTCAGGAAAAATGAAGGGTAAATTTTGGGGTATTACAGCTGCCCCTATTCAATCAACTGGAGACCCGGAAAGTAGATGGCAGCTGCTTTCGTACTTTCGAGGTATCAAGGGATTGAATACAATAAAAGCCCAAAAATTTGCACTGAAGTGAGGTGAAGTAACAATGTCTGTCAGAATCGGCAAAGAGGTGGTCTTGAAAGAAGAATCCGTCTGGTACAGTGAGAGTCAGTCTGAATACCGAAAAAGAATGTTAACTTGGATACCAAAATAAATGGTAACACAGAAATAACCATGGCCTGAATGCCGCTCATCAGCCTGAATACTGGAAATGACTTTGATCTGAACATCAGGAGATATGAGATTATTAATATCGGTCTGAACACCGAGAGGCTGGCCTGAATGCCACAAGTTGCGTCGACCTGAACGTCGGAAACTTCTTCGATCTGAACATCGGAAAATTGGCCTGAATGCCACAAGTTGCATCGACCTGAACGTCGGAAACTTCTTCGATCTGAACATCGGAAAATTGACCTGAATGCCACAAGTTGCATCGACCTGAACGTCGGAAACTTCTTCGATCTGAACATCGGAAAACTGGCCTGAACGCTACTTCGGTCTGAATACCGGAAACTGGCCTGAACGCCACTTCGGTCTGAATACCGGAAACTGGCCTGAACGCCACTTCGGTCTGAATACCGGAAATTGGCCTGAATGCCACTTCGGTCTGAATACCGGAAATTGGCCTGAATGCCACTTCGGTCTGAATACCGGAAACTTGGCCTGAATGCCACTTCGGTCTGAATACCGGAAAAACTTCATGCCTGTCAGCATCGGCAGAAATAGGGAAAGATAATAGAGGCGGCGCATGGGCCAATGACACTTGTTGGGGATAACAAAGGTAAGTCATGAACAATCTTCAGTCTGAGTACTGGAAACAACTTCTAGCTTATCACTTGGGATACCGAGAACGTTTTATGCTTACATGCGTATGTTTGAATCTTTCAATGGCGTAATGCTCCATGAAAATGGAAATGCTACGCAATTTGGGAGGATGCAATGCAATATGATTCTACATGCAGGGATGCGAAATGCTGGGTAGAATGCCAAGCTGAGGCAAGGGGATCTACTGGGGAAATGATCACCATCTTCTGGACCCTGGTAAGGCTGCTGGAGATGCACAGCGCAAAGAATTATGTGGGGAAATGACCCGCCACACAGTGTTCTAGCAATGACGAAATACCGAGATTCTGACTGGGGAGAGAACGACACTGAACACCTGCTGTTGGGGAAAGCGATAGTGGTTATGGCAAACACTGATACGGTACCGAGGTTCTGCTTCAAAGAAAGAAACCATGGATCTGGCATTGGGATTATTGATCTGGCCTCGAACTCTAAGGAGAAGCCACTTCTGTTGGGAAGATACAGTCTGGCACTGTCAACTCCGCTGGGGATATATAGTCTAGCACTGTCAACTCTACTGGGGAGTGTATGTCCTGAAACAAACGCTTGGGGAAGTACAGTGGTGAGAACCTGATGGGGATTGAAGAATCCAACACTCTGATCAGCTCTGCAGGGATAAGACACCGGATTCGTCTGTTGGCGACTTCACTGGGGAAGATATTCACGATCATCTGCAGGGGATTTTAGGGAAATGCCCCGAGGCTATCTGTTCTGAATAGACGATCCAAAGTACTTAAATTTTACAGCAATTTTAAATGTTTATTGAGCATGTACCTGTAAAGCCCTTATGTGTCATGTTGCAATGTTTATCAAAAATTCGGACGTCATTTTTGCAAACAAAACAGTAAAATGAAAACAGAGATATACTGAATAACATGATTTTATTGATTGAATGGCCTCTGAATAGGCATTTACATCAGGAAGCAATCCCTGGAAAGAGGTAATCGCACAAAAGATAAAAACAGAAATTAATCTAATGGCAATGTGAAATGGATTTCTATTGGGTTCCAATTCTGCTATGACTTTCTCGTCTTCAAGATCCTCCAGATGATCAGCCTTCTGAAAAGGTGATTGGATTGTTTCCTACCTTTCGAAAATTTCCAGTCATTGACATGAGATGAGATTCAGAACTAACTCAGAACGCAGTCATTCGCTTAATCCCTAACTTTTGCCTGGATCGCCCTTTTCGGGTTTTCAATCCACCGGGATACCCATTTTTGCCTTAGTTGCCTTTTCAGGTTTTCAACTTACCGGGTGTACGATCTTTTCATTTTTAATCCCTAATTTTTGCCCGAACCTTTTCATTTTCTTGATTCGTCGGGATGCCCATTTTTGCCTGGACTATTCTTTCTACTGTCCAGCGGGTCTATTTATGCGAAGTATTTTTTAACTGCGTCTGAGTTCACAGGGGAAGTGAAGTTTTCACCATCCATAGTTGCAAGCATTAAGGCCCCACCATCAAAAACCTTGGTGACAATATACGATCCATCATAGTTAGGAGTCCACTTGCCCCTGTGATCTGTCTGAGGAGGAAGGATCCTTTTCAACACTAAATCTCCGACTTGGAAACAACGAGGACGCACTTTCTGATCAAAGGCTCTCTTCATCCGACTCTGATACAACTGCCCATGACAAATGGCTGCCATTCGCTTCTCTTCGATAAGACTCAACTCATTGAACCTTGTCCGAATCCATTCGGCTTCGTCTAACTTGACATCCGACAAGACTCTTAGAGAAGGAATCTCCACTTCAACAGGTAGGACTGCTTCCATACCATACACCAGGGAGTAAGGGGTTGCCCCAATCGACGTACGTACTGAAGTACGGTACCCATGCAAGGTGAAGGGTAGCATCTCATGCCAATCTCTGTACGTGACGACCATCTTCTGCACAATCTTCTTTATGTTCTTATTTGCCGCCTCAACAGCGCCGTTCATCTTAGGGCGGTAAGGGGAAGAATTGTGATGCTGAATGTTGAAGTTCTGACACAACTCCTTCATCATTTTGTTGTTGAGATTAGAACCATTATCAGTAATGATTATTTCGGGAATCCCATAGCGACAAATGATTTCTTTCTTGATGAAACGGGCAACCACATGTCTGGTGACATTCGCGAACGACGCTGCTTCGACCCACTTGGTGAAATAGTCGATGGCAACAAGGATGAAGCGATGCCCATTGGAAGCAGTCGGCTCAATCTTTCCAATCATGTCAATGCCCCACATAGCAAACGGCCACGGCGAAGTCATCACATTCAGAGGTTTTGGCGGCACATGCAACTAATCAGTATAAATCTAGCATTTATGACACTTCCGAGCATATTTGAAGCAATCTGACTCCATGGTCATCCAATAATAACCCGCTCTCAACAATTTCTTAGCCATTGCATGTCCGCCGGCATGAGTACCGAAGGAACCTTCATGAACTTCCTGCATTAACATGTCCGCCTCGTGTCTGTCCATGCATCTGAGCAAAACCATGTCGAAGTTCCTCTTATACAGCACATCGTCTTTGTTCAAGAAGAAACTGCATGCCAATCTTCTCAAAGTCTTTCTGTCATTGTTGGATGCCCCTGCAGGGTACTCTTGATTCTTCAGAAAGCACTTGATATCGTGATACCAGGGCTTGTCATCGACTACCAGTTCAGCAGCAAACACGTACGCGGCCCTGTCAAGGCGTATCACATTGATCCTGGGAGCATGGTTCCAACGAATTACCTTGATCATGGAGGATAAAGTAGCAAGTGCGTCTGCCATCTGGTTCTCGTCACGAGGTATATGATACAATTTTACTATTGTGAAGAAAGTCAACAGTCTTCTCGTGTAGTCTCTGTAGGGGACTAGAGTGGGCTGGAGAGTATTCCAATCACCATTCACTTGATTGATCACCAGAGCTGAATCTCCGAAGATGTCTAGAGTCTTGATTCTCAGATCAATGGCTTGCTCAATACCCAAGATACAGGCCTCGTACTCAGCTTCATTATTTGTGCACTCAAAAGTCAAACGAGCGGCGAAAGGCATGTGGGCACCTTTCGGAGTTGTAATGACAGCGCCAATTCCACTTCCTCTAGCATTGACAACCCCATCAAACAACAAAGTCCACTTTTCGTTTGGATCAGGTTCCTCCTCAACAACTGGCTCTTCACAGTCTTTCATCTTGAGGAACATGATGTCTTCATCTGGAAAATCAAACTTCATCGGCTCATAATCATCAATCGGCTGCTGAGCAAGATAGTCCGACAGAATACTCCCTTTGATGGCTTTCTGTGACGTGTACTGAATATCATACTCTGTTAAAATCATTTGCCAACAAGCGACCCTTCCGGTGAGAGCTGGCTTCTCGAATATGTATTTCACTGGATCCATCTTAGAAATCAACAAGGTAGTATGGTTCAACATATACTGCCTCACTCGGCGAGCAACCCAGGCCAAAGCACATCAATTTTTCTCAAGCTGCGAATATTTGACTTCACAGTCGGTAATCTTTTTGATAAGGTAGTATATGGCATGCTCTTTTCGACCAGACTCGTCATGATGTCCCAATACACACCCCATCGAGTTCTCAGTCACTGACAGGTACATTATCAGAGGTCTCCCAGGAACTGGAGGTATAAGGATTGGAGGTTTCTGTAGATACTCTTTTATCTTCTCGAAATCCCTTTGACAATCTTCATTCCACCTGATAGCCTGATCTTTCCTCAGCAATTTGAAAATTGGCTCACACGTGGCTGTTAGGTGAGAGATGAACCTTGCGATGTAGTTCAACCTTCCTAAGAAACCACGAACTTGTTTCTCTGTTCTTGGCTCAGGCATTTCCTGTATCGCTTTCACTTTGGCTGGATCCACCTCAATCCCTTTTTCACTAACAATAAAACCCAGCAATTTTCCCGATCTCACCCCGAAAGTGCACTTGTTCGGATTAAGTCTCAGTTTGAATTTCCTCAAACGCTCAAACAGTTTCTGCAAATTCACCAAATGTTCTTCTTCTGTCTGAGATTTGGCAATCATATCGTCCACATAAACCTCGATTTCATGATGAATCATATCATGGAACAGAGTCACCATAGCTCGTTGATATGTTGCTCCAGCATTTTTTCAGACCAAACGGCATCACCTTGTAGCAAAAGGTTCCCCATGGGGTTATGAAAGTTGTATTTTCCATGTCTTCTGGTGCCATCTTGATTTGGTTATAGCCAGAAAAGCCATCCATGAAGGAGAATACCGAGAACTGAGCTGTATTATCCACCAAAACGTCAATGTGAGGTAATGGGAAATCATCTTTAGGGCTAGCTCTGTTCAGATCCCGGTAGTCGACACACATCCGTACCTTTCCATCCTTCTTAGGTACTGGGACGATGTTTGCAACCCATGGCGGATAATTGGTGACTGCTAGAAACCCTGCATCCAACTGCTTTTGCACTTCTTCCTTTATCTTGACAGCCATCTCTGGTCTTGTTCTTCTGAGCTTCTGCTTGACCGGAGGACAACCTTCTTTGAGAGGCAAGCGGTGTACCACGATGTCTGTGTCCAGCCCAGGCTGGTCCTGATAAGACCAGGCGAAGATGTCAACGTATTCTTGCAGCAATCCAATCAACCCTTTCTTCACATCATCTCTCAAAACAGCCCCTATCTTGATTTCTCTCTTGGTGTCCTCGGTGCCGAGATTAATCACTTCAACAGACTCTTGATGCGGTTGAATAACCCCTTCCTCTTGTTTTAATAACCTGGTAAGCTCTTCAGGAAGTTCACAGTCTTCATCACCCTCTTCTTCAGCTTGAAAGATTGGATTTTCAAAGTCGAAACGAGCCGTAGCAGAAACGTTATCAATAGGATCCGGTGATGTGCATGTGCATGAGTGATGGTATGTGCTTATGAGTGTGAACAAGAAGTGAAAACTAAACAAAACATTGCCATTTTTTTATTTTGAAAAACTGTAAAAATAGAAAGACAGGGAACGAAATATTTGAATGCAAAAATACGTCCTTTATTTATGATAAAAATGCAAGTGTCACATAGACGGGCCCTACAATGAGTCATTACGCCCTGGGCGGAACGTAAGACTTGGATATGCATGAATAAACAAAGAAAATTACTCTTCAAGAAGAGTGACTTGGATAATCTCTTCAGAAGACCAATTGTTGATGACTTCACCCGGGATCCTCGGACGCACCCAGTTGTCAATGTCATAATCACTATCCCCATCTTCTTCGTTGACTGCAGAGACTTGACCATACTGAATGATGCCAGCACTGGAGAAAGTGATCGGCCCCTGAAGTGTTGTAGAAGTCAAAACTGGCTGATACCCAATCCCGAACTTATCTTCTTTCACTGGTAATTCCAACAGACGCCCCCAACCGGGAGCAACACCTGAATCCACCACAGCCCGTGCCTGCTTAAAGGATGAGATAGAGGCACCCGCTTTAACCTCTTCCACCGGAGTTGCATCCTTGATTTGAACTGACTCAAAAGCCTGACACAGAGTCTCATGAATTTCACCTTCTACTTCTACATACTTGAATGTAGACAGGTTACTGACCAGGATGTCCTCCTCACCACAGACGGTGATAATTCGTCCGTTGACCAGAAACTTAATCTTCTGATGTAGATTTGAAGAGACTGCCCCAGCATTATGGATCCAAGGACGACCCAGCAGGCAACTGTAGGAAGGACTGATATCCATCACGTAGAAGACAGTGTTGAAGGTTTGTGATCCAATCAGAATTGGCAATTCTACCTCTCCAAACACCGATCTCTTAGAACCATCGAAGGCTCTCACAATAAGATCTGAAGGTTTCAAGACCAAACCCTCTACTTCTAACTTCGACAGGGCTCTCTTGGGTAGCACATTGAGAGAGGAGCCCATATCCACCAGAACATGCGATAGCACGGTGTCTCTGCATTCCATCGAGATGTGCAGAGACTTGTTATGATTGCGTCCGGCTGGTGTCAAGTCAGAATCGGTGAAACCCAACCCGTTGCTTGCATGCACATTGGCGACGATCCCTTCTAGTTGGTTTACCGAGATTTCGTGAGGTACATATGCAGCATTAAGAACCTTCAGAAGTGCCTCCCTGTGTGCCTCCGAACACAATATGAGTGAGAGAATGGATATCTTGGACGGAGTCTGAATCAACTGATCGACTACCTTGTAGTCGCTTTTCTTTATGATTCTCAGAAGCTCGTCCACATCCTTTGCAAAAGTGGGCTCAGAACCATCCTGGGGTGCAGAGGTACCCTCATTCACGACTTGCTTGCCTTTGGTTTTCGCCACAGCATCAGCATTATCAGCTTGGGTAACCGGTGGTGAGAACAATCTACCACTCCTGGTGAATCGGCCGATTCCACCGACATTATCCACTGCGGGACCGTCAAGTTCAGGCTTCTGACCCTCTTCTACTTTCAGTGGCCGTTCCACCTTATGATCGTGCATATACACACTCCCCCCATAATGCCACGGAATGGCCCTTTCACTGGTGAAAGGTAAAGGACCAGGGGTTGTGATGGTCATAGTAGATCGTCGTACTGGTGGCACGGGTTATGCTTCTGGCACACTGATCTGATTAGTTGGGTAGAAAATAGTGATAGTAGCAATATCATAGTCGTACTCGGAAATCTCATTCATTGAAATGCAAGCATCCGAAACATCGGGATCAAGTTCAATTACATCAGGATCATCCACATTGGAAAAAATAAATACATCATCATGGATTACAGAATCAGTAGGAACAACATCTGCGAATTCATCAGTAGCATCTTCAAACCCTTCTTTCTCAACCCCTTCCACAAACTCTTGGACAGACAAATCTTCAACCTGGAGGATACCTTTGTCGAGCAAGGCCTGGATACCCTGTTGTAGCTTCAAACAACCTCCACTCTGAGTGGCACAATCCAAACAACCCTTCCCACAACCGGGGAAAACATCGGCCTTCAGCAAGCATCCTTTGATATCCAACAATGGAGTCTTCAACTTCAACACATCCTTAATGGACTTGGCTTTTCCCTCTATCATGTTAACGTTCGCACCACCATGCTGGGGCATGGGATTGTTAACGACATTCGGAGCCGGTGCAAGGTCGATGGCCTTTGAATCTATGAGGTCTTGAACTACGTGCTTAAAAGCTTTGTAGTTCTCAATATTGTGGCCAGGTGCCCCAGAGTGGAAGCTACACCTAGCGTTGGCGTCGTAACCCACCGGAAGTCTACCAATAGGAGGAGCCAGAGTGCGCAGTTGCACAAGTTGTAGTTGTTGAAGACTAGAAAGCAACTGAGCGTACGACATTGGAAGGGTGTCGAAACGCCGGTCCATCATCCTTTGCCTCTGTTGATAAGCGGATATGTTACCCGGTTGCTGCTGCTGTTGATACTGAGCTGGTTGACGTTGTGATTGTTGTTGTTGTAGTGGCGCTGCAGCTGGAATGGTCACAGTCGCAACATACGGTTGCTGATGATAATTTTGAAAATTATTCCTCTGGTTATCCCTGTTCTGATAAGAAGATATGGCATTTGCATCCCCTTCTCTCCTCTTCTGTCCCTGAATGAACGGCTTCTTCACCCCTGATGAGGATCCACCTCCACTCTGGCTCTTATAGGTCTTTAGGTAATTCTCCACCCTTTCTCCAGTAGAGACCACATCAGCAAAGTTGGAAGCATTGCACCCCACCAGACGCTCCAGATAAGGTCCAGGCAGCGTATTCATGAACATGTTGGCCATTTCCTTTTCCAACATAGGAGGCTGAACACGGGAAGCTGTATCCCTCCAGCGTTGAGCGTATTCCCTGAAGCACTCATTGCTTTTAAGAGACAGATTCTGAAGTTGAGTTCTGTCCGGAGCCATGTCTGCATTATACTGATACTGCTTCACGAAAGCCTCTGCCAAATCCCTCCAGCAACGGATGTGGGCTCTGTCCAGCCTCATATACCATTCCAAGGATGCCCCAGCTAGGCTATCCTGGAAGAAGTACATAAGTAGCTTCTCGTCATCAGAGTATGTAACCATTTTACGGAAATAGGCTTGCACGTGAGTTTTGGGGCAAGAGCTGCCATGGTATTTGTCAAATATCGGGACCTTGAATTTCGGTGGCACTCTCACACCTGGGACCAGCCCCAAGTCAGCAACATCTACTCCCAGAGGATTCTGTCCTTCCACTGCTTTCAACCTCTCTTCCAATCTTCTAAACATGGGGTCCATGCCAAAGTCTTCCTGAAGCAAGGGGAACTGATCATCCTGACCATCCTGAATGGGTTGTTGATCTAGGTTGACATGCGGGATCGGGATAGGCCCCGATCCATTGGGACCATTAGCCTCTCCAGCTGGAGGATCAGCCAACATCTCCGGTTGAGTAATAGGGGGATCCCTTTGTACCAGCAAGCTAAGCTCCTGCTGTCCTTGAGCCACCCCTTGAACCAAATCCATGAATTGATTCATGCGAATCTTCGTCTCAGCGAGCTCTGCTTGTAGGCTCTCCATCGCTCTCTGTTGATTCCTTCGGGTACCGTATCGGTGAATGCCTGAGTCAGCTATCCTGCTAGTGGGACACCAAACAATATGAGAACACTGCAGCGGTACCTGTTATGCAAGATATGAAAATGAATATGTAAATGCAATGACATGTTTATCAATTCCAAAAGGCATTCTACCCCCTTGATTCCAGTCTCACATTTGATGAACAGTGTAAGAAGAAAACCCCAACTAGAATCAAGAAGAAGATGTAAACCCCCTAGAATAGATAAACATGTGTTGAAGGATATGAATGCAAAATGATGATGTAATGCAGTGACATGGGAATGCAGTGATGTGTATCTGCTTGAACATCTGTCAGGTTGCACTGTCTGAAGAGAAACCCACTGAAGAATATAATACAAGATCAAAGCTCTGCTCCAGAAAACCGGGTTGGTTGGAGGTTAAGGTTTCCTGAATTTAGCCCGCCCCTCACTGGTAGGTTCTAAGAACAGAAGTTCGTCAACTTCAGCCCTTCAGTCGCGAATAATACGTTTACCACTGAAGGTTTGGCATTATTACGGGATAAAAGACCTCCACTGACTCCCCTCAACAGGACATCCTAAAGCAAGTTCCCAATCTCGGGGTCCTCGGATTGATCAGCGAGAATGCGCCCACCAGAGCTAACATAATCACGTCTCGGAGGAGAGGCCTCGACTGAGTTCTCGGGAAATGGTCCCCAGAGTCGACGATTTCTAAAGGAACATCATGTCGTTACGGAACATCCGTAGGACATAATATATCCAAAAGAAACCTCGTCTGGGTGTGGTTCTTCACGAACGACTTAACGTAGCAACATGCCACGCAAGCCTCATGATCATCCACTCTAAAACCTGTGTGTACACTCAAGCCTGGGTAATGGGCTTATCTCTCGTAGAACATCCCATCCCAACAAACAAACAACAACTCCAACAGATACAGCAGATGAATGCAAGTAAGTAAGTAAATAAATGTACAAAAGCATGAACACCCAATAAACAAGAAAATCACACAAGCTAGGAGAGACTCGCTTAGGGAAGATGGACCAGCAAGAGGTCAACTTATTCGTCCCCAGCAGAGTCGCCAGCTGTCGCAACCTGAAAAATACAGTGCGCGAAAAAAACAACCGGCAAAAGAAAAAGACAGAAGAGTCACCACCGTGCGTTATTCATCCCAAAGGAGGGAAAGGAAACGCTCGAAGTAAACCTGAAAAAGGAAAGGACAAGACGGGGTCTCGCAACCAAATCTTGGGTTCGGGAGTCGGTTATGCGAAGGGAAGGTATTAGCACCCCTACGCATCCATAGTTCTCTACGGGATCCACTTTTGTGGTTTTTGTCTAAAGGGTATGGGTTTACCTAATGTGTTTATTTACTAAAAAGATTAAGAGAAATGACTCGCGCGGATGTCGCATCCACTACATACGTATCTCATCTGAATATGAGAATCAGAGTCTTCGTAGCTCGGCTGACCTATGGGTTGGGGGATGTGTGCTCGCTAAGATATCGCGTCTTATGCCTACGTATCTCATCTGGAATGAGAATCAGAGCAAGCCGTAGTTCGGCTAACTACGGGGTTATGGATTGGGTTTTGGACGAACGACGTCACTAGGCAATCTACCGGATGCTCGACCTTTGGAGACTTACTCGCCTGTAGTAGAAGGAGTAAACGTGTTGCTTTGGGTTTTAGGGTTTGGGATGCTCGAGGGCAAACAGGCAGTCCTTGACGAAGGAACCGCGCTACATGTGGGGATATGAATACAAAACACAAAACATGTATCTCAAAGTAAAATGCCACCAAGGGGCTCAAACATTGCCTCCTATCGAGGTCTTCCAGCTAAGAAAGCGATAAAGTACGAGAAAAGGAAAAAATTACCACACGGATAAAGATCCGAAGTTACAGCAATTAAAGGAATGGGAAACCCAGAGATCTCTCCAGCTAGACCATCAAAGAAAATCAGTCAATACGAGTAATCAGAATAAACCTCCGGATGGTATCCCTGCAAGAGTATGTGAGCCCTCACAAAAACTCAACAAAAAGGTTAGACAAACAGGACAAAAAGATAGGGTAATCAAGGGTTGCCCCCAAATCAAAATGTAACCACATGAATCATGCCATTAAAATTCACAAAAAGGACATGCATCAAAAGATATCAAATTCACCCATAATACCTCATACATTTAGAGCATTCAAATTAAAGGCATAAAGGTGATGGATATATGGCAAACCTGATGAGAGAGATTGATTAAGATTGAATGGTACGGCCGGATCTGCAAAGTAATACTAGGGTTTGTGTGAGGCGGAGTGAACTTCTCAGGGCTGCCTGAAGGTCGCTGCAGAGTAGTTCCTAGGTTTCCTTCTCTCAAAATCTTTCTCCAGGGAATCTCCCAGTGTAACTCCAAGTGTCTTTTCCTCTACTGAAACTTCAGTATTTATAGACTGATTTTCGTGGGTAGTGGGCTCAAATGAGGGAGACCCAAGTCCAAAAAAAAAATTGTTATATTTTATTTATTTATTTAATTAATTTTATTTATTTATTTATTTTTAACTTTTTTTTTTCCAGGAAAAATGAAGGGTAAATTTAGGGGTATTACAGAGACTCCTTTGGATTTGGGAATGTCACACAAGTATTTGTGCTTAGGCATTACTATTTATAATTGAGTCTTGAGAAGATTATGGATCGGTGAGTCAGTCATCTTAACCTATAATATCCGATAGATGGAATTAAGACTCTGGGAACTTTTTTAGAACTTGATCTACAGGTTTTATCCTTAGTTCACTCCTTTGGGATGGTTCTTACCCAGACTCCATGCTCGTGGTGAGTCTTGGCTTGCACCAAACCCTTGATTTTTGGTTGATCCAATTAAGTCTTGTCAATATCAATGGAACTTGGGTGTTGATAAAGTGTAAACCATAATCCACCAAAATGGATGATTGATCTTGACAATGACTTGATTCATCCCTTGACCTTTGTTTGCCTTGTGTGTGATCCCTTATTTGTGATTGTTGCATTCATGCATTCATGCGCATCATAACATTCATCACACGAAAATTTCAAGGAACTAAGGTATCATTTGCAAATATTTCCAGACCATGAATTATGGACGAAGGAACACTAAAAAGTACAGTTTCAGATGTCCCGACTTGAAAGAGTTAAGAAAGCTAGCATCTTGTGTATTAGATCCCTTGGACTTCAAACAACGCCATGGGAAACTTCTTTCTATCTTATGTGTTGTGTGGTTGAAGGACTCTTGAGTGTGTTGGTGCAGTTGTATGATTCTCTCTACCATTGTTTTCACTTTCCCAAATTTTCAGCTAGTGCCTACCTTGGAGGAGTATTCTCATCTTTTGGGGATACCTGTTTCTAGTAGAGTGCCTTTTAGTGGATTGGAGGAGATTCCCTGATCTAGTTTTATTGTTGAAGCTCTTCACTTGAAGAAGTCTGAGATAGAGGCTCGTTGGGTGAAGAAAGGAGGGTTATTTGGATTGTAATCTGATTTCCTCATCAAGGAAGCTACCACTTTTGCTCAAGTTGGTAGTGTGGACGCTTTTGAAGCTATCTTTGTGTTGCTCATCTATGGGTTAGATTTGTTCCCTAACATTGACGGTTTTGTTGATGTTAACGCCATTAGAATTTTCTTGATTGGGAATCCTGTGCCTACTTGTTGGGTGATATGTATTTCTCTTTGCATCTAAGGAATTCTAAAGGTTGTGGAACAATTGTCTGTTGCATCCCTCTTCTGTACAAGTGGTTTAGTTCGCACTTGCCGTAGACGTCTACTTTTGTGAAGAACAAACAATGTCTAAGACGGTATCAAAGACTTATGTCTCTCACTAATGATGATATAGTTTGGTATGATACATCCTTAATAAGTTTGGAGATTATAGATAGTTTTGGTGAATTCTCTAATGCGCCTCTCATTGGTACACAAGGAGGAATTAACTACAATCCTGCTTTGGCTCGTCGTCAACTTCGGTTCCCCTTGAGAGACAAACCTAATAACACTTTGTTAGAAGGTCTTTTCTATCAAGAGGGTAAAGATCCCCAACATTTGAAGTAGAAGATTGTGCATGCTTGGCATAATGTGCATAGGAAAGAAAGATCCGAGCTTGGTCCGTGCAATTGTGTAGCTTTGGAAGCTTACACTCTTTGGGTGAAGAAGAGAGCTATGGAGTTGAAGATGCCTTATCCTTGTGAGAGGCCTATGTCTATGGTTGTGGTTGAGCCATTAACTCTCCCTAACCAAGATGTAGAGGAGTTGGAAGACGCACTCGTCAAGATGAAGCAAGAGAAGGCTATGTGGGAAGAGTGTTTCCATGCTTTGAGCAAGAAGCATGAAGAGTTGTAATTGGAGTCTAAGGACAAAGATGTACTGATTGAGCTACTTGAAGACCGAGTGACGAAGAGATAGAGAGAGCCAGAGGTTTCATCTTCTAGCATGCCTCAGCCTTCAGTTGCTTGGAAAAAGATTGTTGACCAGCTTGTCCTCGAGAAGACTCAGATGAAGGCTTCTTTTGAGACCGAGATCCGTCGCATTCTAAGGAAGTACGCACCTTCAGCCAGATTTTCTGACATTGTTGTTAGCGATCCTTAGGATGACTTGTCTCCTTTTCTCTTGTATCTTTCTATTTTGGTTTCTGAATTTGTACTCAGTGTAATCCTTCCAATTTGTAATAAATAAAAAAAGATTTTTGTTCATATCAAATTGTTGCAATTGCCATTTAAATATTATATATTTGCAAATGATATAGAAAGTTTCTTGAAAAATAAAAATAATCAAGCATTGCATTTCATGCATCATTTGCATAAGCAGGTTTTTGCCAGGTGTTTGATTGGTGTTTCTTCTGTGCTATAGCCAAGTTGACTCACCGGTACAATACCAGAGCTAATCATCTAAGAATTATGGAGCACTTAGAGCAAGAGAACCGAGATTTGAAAGATGAGATCGTCTGACTGACTGCCATGATGGAGTCAGCTCTTGCTGCTCAAAGCCATGCTTCTCCAACGCCTACAACTCCTCCCACGAGGACTGTCATTTCTGAAGTGGTTACCTCTACCGTGCCTGCTGCCACCCCCCACTTCACGCCAAATCTGCCTGCCGGATTCCCGTGGGGAATGCCACCCAACTTTGTGCCAGAAGGCTTTGCGCCTACCTTTGCTTCCATGCCGATATCTAGCCCGGTCATGTCCATGCCACCTCCAGTTGTGCACACTTTGCCTCGCGTAGAGGATACCATCTATCATTCCGAGCCGTCTGAGGGTACGGATGTTTATGAAAAGATGGACGAAATGAAAGATCAGTTTCTTGAGCTACGCAAGGAATTGAAGACACTGAGAGGTAAAGATCTGTTTGGAAAGAGTGCCGCTGAATTGTGCTTGGTACCCAATGTGAGGATCCTAATGAAATTCAAAGTGCCTGACTTTGAAAAATACAAGGGAAACTCTTGTCTGCTCAGTCATCTTGTGATGTATGCCCGCAAGATGTCAACCTAGACAGATAATGACCAATTGCTTATTCACTACATCCAGGATAACCTGACTAGTGTTGCACTCCATTGGTATATGGGGCTGGACAGTGCAAGCATCCGCACTTTCAATGACCCAGGTGAGGCTTTTGTGAAGTAATATAAGTACAATGTGGATATGGCGCCGGATAGAGACCAGTTGAGGTTTATGTCTCAAAGAGATAAGGAGACATTCAAAGAATATGCGCAGAGATTGAGGGAGTTGGCTTCCCAGATCACTCCTCCTTTGGAGGAGAAAGAGATGACGAAGATCTTTCTAAAAACCCTGAGTTCATTTTATTATGAACGCATGATCGCCAGTGCCCCCGGTGATTTTACCGAAATGGTAAATATGGGGATGAGACTTGAAGAGGGGGTATGAGAAGGATGTTTCTCAATAGATGAGGCGTCAACGAGTAAGAAGTACGACAGGAGTTTCAGCAAGAGGAAGGACAGTGAAACCAATGCAATTTCCAGTGGGAGGCAGAGGAGGCCTCAAGCAAGAAGAAATCCACCACCCCGTCAACATCATCATCATCAAGTGTCTTCCATAATTCCAGTATTTTCTAATCAACAAGCAACACCAATTCAACAACAACAACAACATCAACATCAATATCAACGTCAACAACAACAACCGCAACAAAGAACGAACACCTACAACAACAACAATATCAACAACCAGCATCAGCAAAATTTCGAGAGGAAGAAGGTTTCTTTCGACCCGATTCCTATGTCATATGCAGAGTTATATCCATCCTTGGTCCTCAAAAAATTGATTCAACTAAGGAACCCATCCGCAGATCCCAAAACCACTTCCTTGGTGGTATAAACCTAAGCTTCATTGTGCTTTCCATCAGGGTGCACCTGGGCATGACATTGAAAACTGTTATCCGTTGAAGTATGAGGTGCAAAAGCTCATGAAGAGTGGTATGGTGTCCTTTAAGGACCGCGCACCAAATGTGAAAGCAAACCCTTTGCCCACTCATGGGAACTCTTCAGTGAATATGGTGGACGACTGTCCTAGTGAATTAAAGCTTTTTGATGTCCGGTTTATCCGAATATCTTTGGTGCAGATGCACAAAGATATCTGTTTGGTGAGTGATTGTGAACATGACCATGATGGTTGTGATGTGTGTAGTGTGAACCCAAGAGGGTGTGTTGTAGTGAAAAGGGACATCCAGCATTTGATGGATGAAGGCATGATCCAGATTGTTCAATCCCGTCATGTAGATGACGATGTTAATGTCATAGTGCCCGTTTTCAAGCAACAAGAGCGGTTGGTGATCCAGTATGATAGCAACAGTAACAAGAGTGGTAGCCAAAGATCAGCATCGCCGTTGGTAATACGGTTAGCGGACCCAGTCCCGTATGCATCTGATAAATCTATACCATACCAGTATAATGCTATAATGATGAAGAATGGTCAAGAGGTCCCGTCACCTACAACTAGTTCAGTGGTGAGCATTGTTGATGTTACGAAGGTGACCCGTAGTGGTCGAGTATTTGGGTCGGTGGTCCCAGAGGATATAGTTGTTGGTAAGAAGGTGGAGATACCTAGTGTAGATCCAGTTGGCTGTTCAAAAGATAAGTGTGGGGAATCCAGCAACTTGAAATCCAATAATGATGATGATGAGGTACTCCGACTGATCAAAAGGAGTGAATTTAATGTGGTTGAGCAGTTGCTTCAGACCCCTTCGAAGATTTTAGTGTTGTCTCTGCTTTTGAATTCTGAAGCGCATAGAGAAGCACTACAAAGAGTTCTTGAATATGCATATGTGGAGCAAGATGCTACTGTGGATAAATTTGATCACATTGTGGCTAACATCACTTCATGCAATAATTTGAGCTTCCGTGACGAAGAACTCCATAAGGAGGGAAAAAATCATAACCTGGCTCTGCATATTTCAATGAACTGTAAGGAATATGTTTTGTCAAATGTGCTAGTTGACACTGGTTCGTCACTCAATGTGCTTCCGAAGTCAACCTTGTCAAAGTTATGTTACCAAGCAGCTCCCATGAGGTATAGTGGGGTAATTGTCAAAGCCTTCGATGGCTCGCGCAAGACAGTTATTGGTGAAGTGGACCTTCTAGTCAAGATAGGTCTAAGTGACTTTCAGATTACTTTCCAAGTAATGGATATCCACCCGGCTTACATTTGTTTATTGGGAAGGCCATGGATTCACGAGGCAGGGGCTGTTACCTCCACTCTGCACCAAAAGCTCAAATTTGTCAAGAATGGCAAGCTCGTGATTGTGGGAGGAGAGAAGGCATTGTTGGTTAGCCATCTATCATCTTTCTCGTATGTAGAAGCTGAGGATGAGGTTGGGACTCCGTTCTAAGCCTTATCTATTGCTGCTGAGAAGAGAGTTGGGGCACCTATGTCCTCTCTGAAAGATGCTCAGAAGATTGTGGAAGAAGGTCCTGTTGATCACTGGGGGCGCATGGTAGAGGTCTCTGACAACAAGGGAAGAACTGGTTTGGGGTTCTAGAGAGGCTCGTCAATCGCAAGATCTGAAGAGATGCAACTCAGCTTCCGTAGCGGAGGGTTCATTCATGGTAATGAACAACACTCCGCTGCTGTGCTAGACGATAGTGAAGAGGAAGACTGCACCAACTTTGTAACGCATGGAGGGACATGCAACAATTGGACTGCTATTGATATTCCTGTTATTTTGCATCGATCTAAGTAATTGCTTTTATATTTTAAAATCCTTCTCCTATGCCTAAGGGAGAAGTGAACATTGTTTGGGCATTTTAATTTGATCATTAATAAAATTAATTCTATTCATCCACATCTTTGATGTTTATTTTTACTTTTTGCTTTATTCTGAAAATGGTAATCACCAAAAAACATAAATAAACAATATAATTGTCCATATGCATAATATTTGGTCACAATTTCACTTCTCTAAAATCAAAATATCAAATCATTATGCAGGTTGGTTCCTAACCCCATTGAACACAATGATCCTTCTCCTTCTCCAAATTTTGAATTCCCTGTGTTTGAGGCCGAGGAAGAGAGTGATGTAGAGGTGAGTGACGAATTGTCTCGTCTTCTTGAGCAAGATGAAAAGGTTTTCAGCCATTTGAAGAGCAGATTGAGCTAGTCAACTTAGGTTCCGAGGATGATGTAAAGGAAGTCAAGATTGGGTCTCGACTGTGTCCAGATGCTAAGAAGGGGTTGATTGATCTTCTTCGAGAGTATTCCGATATGTTTGCTTGGTCCTATCAAGGCATGCTTGGGTTGGATTCTGAGATTGTGAGGCATAGATTACCGTTGAAGCCAGAATGTCGGCCAATCAAGCAGAAGTTGAGAAGAACGCATCCTGATATGGTTGTGAAGATCAAAGAGGAAGTGCAGAAGCAGATTGATGCCGATTTCCTTGTGACCGCTGAGTATCCGAAATGGGTGGCCAATATTGTGCCAGTGCCAAAGAAAGATGGAAAAGTCCGCATGTGTGTCGATTATAGAGATTTGAATAAAGCCAGTCTGAAAGATGATTTCCCTCTGCCACACATTGATATGTTGGTAGATAATACTGCTAAATTCAAAGTCTTTTCGTTTATGGATGGATTTTCCGAATATAATCAAATCAAGATGGCACCCGAAGATATGGATAAGACCACATTCATTACACCATGGGGAACATTCTGTTATAGAGTGATGCCTTTCGGTCTAAAGAATGCTGGTGCAACTTACTAGAGAGCAATGACTACTCTTTTTCATGATATGATGCATAAAGAGATTGAAGTTTATGTTGATGACATAATTGCTAAATCAATTGATGAAGAGAAACATGTTGAGCATTTGTTAAAGCTATTCCAGCGTTTGAGGATGTATAAACTCCACTTGAATCCCAATAAGTGTACTTTTGGTGTTCATTCTGATAAGTTGTTGAGCTTTATTATCAGCGAGAAGGGTATTGAAGTTGATCCTGCAAAGGTCAAAGCAATACAAGAGATGCCTGCGCCCAAAACTGAGAAGCAAGTCAGAGGTTTTCTCGGCCGCTTGAATTATATTTCCAGATTCATTTCCCACATGACTGCCACATGTGCGCCTATATTAAAGCTTCTTCGGAAAGATCAGTCTTGTGATTGGACCGAAGACTGCCAGAAAGCATTTGACAGTATCAAGGAATATTTACTTGAACCTCCCATTTTGTTTCCACCTGTTGAAGGAAGACCGTTGATCATGTATTTGAATGTGCTAGAAGATAGTATGGGATGTGTTCTTGGTCAGTAAGATGAGACTGGGAAGAAGGAATTTGAAATTTACTACTTCAGTAAGAAATTCACCGATTGTGAGACTCGTTATTCAATGCATGAGAAGACTTGTTGCGCATTGGCTTGGGCTGCTAAGCGTCTGCGTCAGTATATGTTGAATCATACCACTTGGTTGATATCCAAAATGGATCCAATCAAGTATATATTTGAGAAGCATGCTTTAACTGTGAGGGTTGCCCGTTAGCAGATGTTGTTGTCAGAGTATAATATCGAATACCGATCTCAGAAAGAGATCAAAGGTAGTATCTTGGATGACCATTTGGCTCACCAACCAATTGAAGATTATCAGTCAGTGCAGTATGATTTTCCAAATGAAGAGATTTTGTACTTGAAAATGAAAGATTGTGATGAACCATTGCTTAAAGAAGGGCCAGAACCTGGTTCCTGTTGGGGCATGGTATTTGATGGAGCTGTTAATCAATATGGAAATGGCATTGGGGCAGTGATTATTACTCCTCAAGGCACACATCTACCATTTACAGCTAGATTGACTTTCAAGTGTACAAACAATATGGCTGAGTGTGAAGCTTGCATTATGGGGCTTGAAGAGGCCATGAATCTCAGAATCAAGTATTTGGATGTCTTCGGTGATTCGGCATTGGTTGTGAATCGGATCAAAGGTGAATGGGAGACGAATCAACCCGGTTTGATACCATATAGTGATTATGCAAGGAGGATTTCAACTTTCTTTACAAAGGTTGAGTTTCATCATATTCCTCGAGATGAAAACTGGATGGCAGATGCTCTTGCAACGTTGGCATCAATGATTATAGTGAAGTATTGGAATGAAGTTCCCAATTTATCTGTGATGCATCTTGATAGGCCAGCTCATGTGTTTGCTGTTGAAGAGATCAAAGACGAGAAACCATGGTATTTTGACATCAAATGTTTCCTCTAAAGTCAGATTTACCCGCCTGGGGCATCTTTGAAAGATAAAAAGACTTTGAGAAGATTAGCCAGTAACTTCTACTTGAATGGTGATATACTGTACAAGAGAAACTTCGACATGGTTTTTCTCAGATGCGTGGATAGACACGAAGCAGACTTGTTGATGACCGAAGTGCATGAAGGTTCCTTTGTTACTCATTCCAATGGACATGCAATGGTGAAGAAGATGTTGCGAGCAGGTTACTATTGGATGACAATGGAATCTGACTGTTGCAAATTTGTGAAGAAGTGCCACAAGTGTCAAATTTATGCTGATAAGATTCATGTTCCTCTGACACTTTTGAATGTTATCTCTTCCCCATGGCCCTTCTCCATGTGGGGAATTGATATGATTGGGATGATTGAGCCTAAAGCTTCGAATGGACATCATTTCATTTTAGTGGCAATTAATTACTTAATAAAATGGGTTGAAGCGGCATCGTATGCAAATGTGACCAAGCAAGTTGTTGTAAGGTTCATCAAGAATCAGATCATATGCCGTTATGGTATGCCAAGTAAGATCATTACTGATAATGAATCGAACTTGAATAACAATATGATGGAAGCTCTTTGCAAAGACTTCAAGATCGCAAATCAAAATTCTTCTCCCTATAGACCCAAGATGAATGAGGCTGTTGAAGCTGCAAATAAGAACATCAAGAAGATTATCCAGAAGATGGTTGTCACATACAAGGATTGGCAGGAGATGCTCCTATTTCCTTTACATGGGTATCGTACATCTGTCCGCACTCCAATAGGGGCAACCCCATTCTCTCTTGTGTATGGTATGGAAGCAGTGCTCCCCGTAGAGGTTGAGATTCCTTCATTGCGTGTGCTCATGGAAGCCAAGTTGACTGAAGCTGAATGGTGTCAAACCAGGTTTGGCTAGTTGAATTTGATTGAAGAGAAGAGATTGACCGCCATGTGTCATGGTCAACTGTATCAGCAGAGAATGAAGAAAGCTTTTGATAAGAAGGTCAAACCTCGTGTATTCAGAGAAGGTCACCTTATGCTCAAGAAGATTTTGATGTTCAAACCAGATCCCAAAGGAAAATGGACTCCCAATTATGAAGGCCCATATGTTGTTAAGATAGCTTTTTCAGGCGGTGCCTTGATTCTTACAACTATGGATGGTGAAGAGTTCACTCGTCCTGTGAACACAGATGCAGTCAAGAAATACTTCGCCTAAAAATAAAAGAACAACTCACTAAGTTGAAAACCCGAAAGGGCAACTTAGGAGAAAATAAGCGTCTCGGTGGATTGAAAACCTGAAAGGGTGATCCAGGAAAAAAATAGGGATATAAAAAATAGAAAGAAATTCCCGATAAGTTGAGTACCCCACCTTGGGGCAACTTATGCAAAAATAAGGGATTATGGCTTGTAACTGCATTCTGCTGATCTTTAGTGAGTTTTGAAGACTTGTTTTAGCACAAGAGTTGACATCAGTTCATCATCCCAACAGCGGTCAAAAGCATAGTGGATATCAAGAGTTGGTAGAAGGAATAAGGATCATTTGTATTCAATGTAACCCTTTTCCATGTAAATTACCATTTTCAATTTTGTAAAATCTATGGAGTCTTGTCATTTACAGACTACCATTCTATTAAATAAAGTTGAGTCTGTATCCAAATAGTTTCTATTCTTATTTACTTCAACCAATAGTTTTAAATTTTATAATCATTTTAAAATTAAAGTTTTAAATCAAAATCAAATTTTCTTTAAAGTATAAAAGCAAGAACTTTTCCAAAGCAAGTAACAGTAATATCAACAATATTTCAACGAATATCAAGTTTTTAAGTGCGAAGCTTCTGTGGTTCCCCAAGCAGTAACTCTTCGGATATCCCTAGACATTAGTGTTGATTCATTTCCTCAATGGAATACTATTATTGTCAGCTGATGGATTCAGTTCCCCGGTGGAGTGTTTGATCCCCAGTGGAACTCCTTTATCCCCAGTTGAATTGCAACATGTCCTTGTCTCCAACGGAACTTCAGCCTTCCCCAGTGGAGTTTGTGCATCCCTAGCAAAGTTCACATCTCCTCAGCAGGGTTGATCTTCGGAGATTTGGATGATCTTCCCCAGTAGATTGCCTTACTCCCAGTCAGAGTTTCCGCCTGGTTTTTGAGCAGCTTTTGTTGATTTATTTTCTCTGTAGGGTTGTCTCCCAATTTTATGGTGTTGACCTAAAATTCCCCACAAATTTGGATGTTTTATCCTCAGCAGATTTCCTCTTTCCCCAGCTAGGGTTAAGCCCTTGGGATGTTGATCTCTCTGTTCTCTGGCAGTTGTCTCCATGTTTGGTGGATTGACCGAGGATTGTACCGGTGGTTCAAATTTCTTTGTGACACCTCTGTATCCATCGTGATCGTTTTGTCAGCATGATCATCATATATACATATAAATTCATATAATTTCATAATTTGCATATCCTGTATCTTCATATTTGATTTGTTTGAGATTCTTATTCCCTGTTATGGCGGTACTTTATCCCCATACCAAATCTGGTGTCTGTCCTCTTTCAAATTGTAGAGTGTCATCCCCTTAAGCAGAAAGAGTTTAACCTTTCTATGTTTCCCCACTGAGTTTGTTTCCTCGTGGATGATTGTTATTTCAGTTTCCTCTCCAGTAGATTTTCTGGATGGAATTACTCCCTTTGAGTTATGCCCTCATTGGGTCGAGTCTTGATTGACTGTTTCTTTCTAGCTCTCACCTAGATAGATGTTTGGGTCTTCTCAGTAGAGTCCCCTGGAAGTATATCCTTGATATATTCATCCTAACCGGTGACGGATATCTTTTTTCTTTTTCCCCCCGCGGAGTCTATCCTTGATATGTTCATTTTAACGAGTGATGGATATTCTCTCCTTTGGTATTCTACCTAGTAAAAAGGTAGTTGTAATCCCTATTTTATTCCTCAGAGAGTTAATCCTTGATATGTTCATCTTAACCAATGACGACTTTTCTTCTCCTTGTGGTTTTCTACCCAGTAGCCAGTAGTTGTAAATCCTATTGTTCCCCTGAGCAGAGTTAATCCTTGATATGTTCACTTTAACCAGTGACAAATTTTCTCTTCTATGGTATTCTATCCAGCAACTGATAGATGTAATCCCTATTTTTGCACCCCCTTTTTCAGAGTCTATCCTTGATATGTTCATCTTAACCGGTGACAGATTCTCTCTTTGATTTGGTTTTCTACCCAGTAACCGATAGTTGTAAATCCTACTTTGTCCCCTCGCAGAGTTGATCCTTGATATGTTCATCTTAATCTGGGACGGATTCTCTCTCTGACGGTTTTCTATCCAGTTTTTGATAGATGTAATTACCCTTTTTATTTAGTTGGTATATCCTTGATATGTTCATCTTAATCGATGACGGGTATCCTCCTTGGCATTCCCAGGAAAGTCTATCCTTGATATGTTCACTTTAACCGGTGACAAATTTTCTTCCCTGTCGAGTTTATCCTTGATATGTTTATCCTAACCGATGACGGATACTCTCACCTCTTGGTCTTCTGCCCAGTAACTGGTAGTTATAAACCCTATTTTCTGCAGTTTTCCCCAACAAGGCTATTCTTACCCAGTAACCGGTAATGAATATTCCCTCTTGGCATTTCCTCAGCGAGTCATCCTTGATAGGTTCATCCAGACAGATGACGGATGTTCTCTCTGTCAGATCTTTATTAACTCCTTACCCAGTAACAGGTAGTAGATAATAGATTTCTGCTCTTCCTGTGTTAAAGTCTATTTCTTCCCCAGTTAAGTTGAGTGCGTATTTCCTTAGTGAAATCGTTTTCTTTACCCCTGCACGAGTCGAGTACCTCAGTTTTATGCTGACTTATTTGTACCCCCTACAGATGTTGTTATTTCCACGACTGAGTCTTTTCATTTTGTGTAGAATCCCTCTAGTCCCCCAGTAGTTTAAGTCGTAGCCTGACCTACGCATAAGCCCCTTTTATCCCCTTAGAGTCTCTGTCTCCCCAGCGAGTTTTCCTTATGGAATGCATTATACTCCTACGGATTTTCGGTCTCTCTGATTTCTTTTTCCTTGGTGACAATACCTCCCCATAGAGCTTTTACTTTTGCATTCATATCATATGCATCATGAGGTCTCTTAGGGACCAAAATTTGCTTCTCTATGTTGTTATTTAAGCCCATTCTACTGAGTCGAGCCAAAGATTTTAACCTTCACCTCCTTAGTTAGAATCTCCTTAAATAGGGGCAGCTGTAAGACCCCAATTTTGACCCTAAGATCCCTCATGCAATTTCATCATAAGCATTAGCATTGGGATCATGCCTTGGCATCCTCCTTACCCTTTCCTTCATTGGGTTTGTTTTGGGAGAGATCATACAAACACTTTGTGATTATATCATACTTGTATATTATCATTTTACTAACTAAAATACCAAAAATATGTCTTTGCATCTATCTAACTCTTTTGTAGGTAGGGCATGACCTCATTGATTCATCAAGATCACATCTAGGGTTTGAGACCCTCATGAAAAAAGAGCACAACCAAGAATTGATTCAAGAATGGTTAAGAACATCATATATGAGTCCCAATGATCTCTATATGTTATATTGATCAATTTTTCTTCAAGATTTTGAGGGTGATTTGCCTTGGAAACCCTAGTTTCACTAGGTATCTTAAGTAACTTCCGCAACAAGCTATCTCACCAATTGATCAAACTTCTCAAGAGACACTTCAAATTTAATTATATTATGCATATATGATCTAACATGAGCCAATAAAGTCAAGAGAATTGGAAATTAGCAAGTTGGTTGATGGTGGTTGGCCAGATGAATTCATTTGATCAAAACTGGGTCTCCCTAGACCCCATCTCCTACAATTTTCATCATATGAAAATTATTACAAGAGAAAACTTACTCTAAATGACATTCTAAACAACTTTCATGTTGAAACCTAGAGTTAGTTTTGCTTGGAAAATCATTTTCTATATTGAAACATTATAGGTCATTTTGTCTAAACCCTAATTTGAAAGTCAACTTCCCAAGGTCATAACTTGCTCAATTTTTATGAGATGAAAGATTTACAAGTTTCACAATCAAATTCAATGTGTCTACTTCAACTTTGATGTTTGGAGTGGGAGATAATTTAACTTTTTTAAGCATGTGATATGAGGCTACATTACAGGTCACTTTTGACCTATATCATTGATCAAGTGATTTTTCAAAACTTCAAAAATGCATAACTCTATCATTTCAAATCCAAAGGACATTAAATTGGTGACCATTTTGAAGGTATTTAAGAGAGATACAACTTTGATAAAGAAAAGTTTCTCATTTGAAGCTCATATAAAAAGTTAAGCAAGGTGGAATATTGAGACATATGGCTTGACACTTAGAAAATGTTTTATATATCAAATTTTTCCAAACTTCCACCTCAGATTTCTCCAAGTTCCAAGCTCCAAATGAAAAAGTGTTCAACATCAAACTTGTTCCTATTGATCTCACCTTTCCAAAGATATCAAACTCATTCATTTTGGACTTGAAATGCATAGGTTGCGCATGGCTTAAACAGACTGATATCCTTTGGCATGGATCCAACTTCAAACATCAATGTACATGTGCCTTGCAATCTAAGCTAACTTCAAACTATCTGATATGCAATTTTGGACCTTCAGCTTCATTTCATGGGCCTATGCGCGCCCATGCACCATTGCATCATCATTTGCCAATTTTGGAAAGTGGAAGTGAGAGTGCAAATATCACTTGATTCATCTATAATTAGAGCTTCAATTGCTCAGAAATCACAACACCATTGCGCCAACTTTGATCCCCCATTGAAAAGCCTTCACTCTCATAGGATAAATCTGATAAATTCATTTAAATTTGAGCTTGAATCTCCACTATTTTGGAATTAAATTCTCCAGGAGTCCATTGCTTCTAAACCTTTTCATTCTCTTCCTGCAAGCAATTGAAGTGAGTCCAAGCACAAGTCAAATCAAGATCCATCATGTTCAGACCTCCATTAAAGCTAATTTGCAGAAATTTTAAACTCTTCGATTCTATTAGATTCTTGCTCAATTCCATTGATTCTTTGGTTGTCTAAAGTCCTATCAATGTAGGCAAGAAGATTGAGTTGCTTTGAGGCCAAATCGAAGCAACTCAGTTCATGTACCTCAGATTTCAATTCCACATATCTCTTAATATATTTGGAATTGGAGTAATTGGAGGTCAGATTCGAGCTCAGTGCCATTTTTTCTTCAAGATCATGTCCTTGTTTTTCTTTTTGGTGATGGTTCATCTTGACCAGTCCGGTGAGTACCACCGGAGAAGATGATCGGAGCTCTGGCTCTGGAGATGACTTGGCGAGGTTGAGAACCACAAGATCCATCCTCCACGTTTTAATCTTGATCGTCCCTTGTAATTACCATTGGTACAACGCAGTTGACTAGGACACATGTGGAAAGCGCTTTTTGGATCATCATATCTGCCACCTCAATTAATGAGGGAGATCTAATGGTCCACGTATTTTTGAATTTTTGATATTTTGTTTTAATTGCATTTTTTTCAATAATTCATGTTAAATTCAATATTGATCCAAAAAATATGGGACTTTCACCAAAAATTCTCAAATATTTTTCTCTTTCATATTCTAAATTAAAATTATTTTTTGGATCATTATTAATATTTTTCATGAATTAGTTGATTTTGCATTTGTTTTTAATTGCTTAAAAATATTTTCAAATGTCCAAAAATTATGAAATTTTTTCTCCAAGGTCCTTTGACCTTGTTTGATCTATGATAAATCTCATGGCCATTTCTTTGGTGTTTTGATGAGATTTTAGGATTTGGACAAAACATATTTGATAAAATGCACTATTTTATTATTTTTAATTGAATAAATGTCAATTAAATTTGTTGACCATTTGTATTGACTTAATTGAGTTTGCTTGTTTATTGTTGGGCCTTGGTCAAGGTTGATAAGTTAATATCATTGGATTTAGGGGATTGATGGAATGTACATTCCATTTCCCAAAATGAATGAATGATATTAATTTGGTAAAAGTCCTCCTTTGACCAATTTGTGATCTCATTCATCCCCTTCCCACTTCATCTAATTCCCCTTCTTCATTCATTCATTTCCATTTGACCTATGACATCTCAAGGTCCTAATGCTAGTTGATTGAAAAATTGACATGAGTATGGATGAGATTAGGCCACACCTTTTGCATATTCTTTTTTGTGTGTGGTATGTTTCATGAGCATAGTTCATTATACTATGTCTCTAACATGCATTAACACCAAAGTCTCAGACAGAGGTCCAACAGTTCACAATGTTTTTTTATGGTTTTTGTTTTTATTAAGTATTTTAAGGTCCTAAGACCATATACAAAGCAAAAATCACAAGCACAAAATATGGCTCAAGTGAGCCAAGTGAAAATGACTGAAACATAAACAACTTGCATGAATGTAAATGGCAATGAATGATAAAGTGCATAAATTTAAATTTCATTAAAGTAAATGGCATTAAAATAAATAAAAAATAAGAGATGTTATTGAATGTTAGTGGAAGAAGAAAATTGTTTAAGTCATTTTTTGGAGAACACTCAACCATCCATTCACAAGCATGAAGATGTGAACCTAGACATCAATCATGTTTGGAGCCCTTATCATGATATGAATCCAAAGTTGATCAAGGAATGAACTTCATTTGATCAATACCATCCATTCATTTTGATGGATGAAGATTAAACTTCATCAACCCCCTAAATCCAATATTATTGATCAAATTGAAGTCCAATTCTACCAAGATCAAGGTCAAATAGAAGATGAGTCAACACAAAGTCAAACAAATAGCTAAACAAAATATTCAAGCAATTAAACAATTTAATTTCAATTTTTAAATGAATGAAAATGCATTTTAAAAGATGAAAAACCTCAAATCCCTTCAAATCACCAAAGAAATGACCAAGGGATTTATCATACGTCAAGCAAGGTCAAAGGACCTTTGACTAATTTTTTTTGACATTTTTGAAATCACTAAATTCACTAAAAATATAAAAACAAGTCAAAAATCATTAAATTCACTAAAAATATCAAATCCAATCCAAAAAATAATTTTAATTTAGAAAATGGAAGAGGATATTTGAATTTGTTTTTGTGAAAGTCCCATATTTTTTAGATTAAAATTGAATTTATAATGAATTTAATAAGAAAATGGTATTTAAAATAATAAAACAGAAAATGAATTAAATCAAAAAACAAGGGTCATCAGATCTCCCTCATTAATTGAGGTCGCAGATCTGATGGCCACGTGCATTAAGTCTACCACGGTCCAATGTCAATGCGCGTGCAACATTGGTAATCAAGATGGAAGGCTCAGATTAGAACATGGATCAAGGATCAGATGGCCTGGATTGAACCACCGCATCATCGGAGCCCTAGCTTCGGTCATCTTCTCTGACCACCCTCGTCGGACTGGTCAGGATCAAAGCATCACCAAAATTAATGGATCATATACCATTTTGAAGAGAAAATCATGAGGATCTTGAATCTGACTTCCAATTTCCCCAACTCTCACTATATATAAAGATATGTGGAGTTGAAAAATGAGGCTCCATAGCTGAGTTGCTTTGATTCAACCTCAAAGCAACGCAATCTTATTGCCTACATTGGTAGGGCTTCAGGCAACTAAAAACTAAGCAAAAAGGTGGAGAAATGAGAGAGAATCGTAGAGCTAAAGTTTGAGAAATTCCACCTTCGGGTTGCAGTGATGAGACTTGATCTTGATTCAAATCCACTTGGCCTTACTTCCTCTTGCTTGCAGGAGATGTTTGAGATGAAAACGGATGTGAACCCTTAGAGTTTTAGTTCACAAACAGAATTTGAACTAAAACTCGATTTCAAAGAAATCTTCAAGGTGTTCTTTCAATAGAGGCTATGGGGTTGCTGATCAAAGCTTGGGCAAGGGTCCTCTCCAATTCTGAGGCAATGCACATGTATTTATAGACTCATGAATTCATTTCCACACCATTTGAAATTTTGGCCAAATTTAGCAAGTTTGTCTGCATGGGTGCATGGGCATGCATTTATGCTCAAATGATGATTGTGATAAGTCTAAATTTGTGCACAAAACATGCTGAGATCATAACATGGAGCCATGCAAAGGTGTGTGAGAATTGAGTTCAAAAGTTTCCAAAATAAACCATCCAAAGGAACCATGTGCAAGTCCCTCAACTTTGATCAAAATGGAATTATCATAACCTATATGGAAAGCTAACATGAAGGGGAACAACTTTGATGTTGGGACTTTTTCCATTTGAAGCTTGGAACTTGATGAATTATGACCTTGAAGTTGGAGGAATCAAACATACTTGAAAATTTTCTAAGTTAAAAGTCAAATGACCCCTTTTTCCACCTTGAATAACTTTTGATATAAGCTTCAAATGACTTTGGTTCCTTCTACAAAGTTGTAGCTCTTTAAACTATTTTCAATTTGGTAACAAAATTGACACTATTTGGAGCTTGCATGATGGAGTTATGGATTTTAGAAGTTGAGGAAAAATGCATGTTCAATGATAATGGCCAAAATGGACCTATAATGTTTCCTCATGGCACATGCTGTAGCGATAAATTCATGACCATTAAGCTATAGATAAACTTAACATCAATAAAACCAGAGTCACCACCGCGCTTTTATTGTTTCCAAAAGAAAAGGGAAAAGTACAAACAAATCCCAAGATAAGAAGTTTTCAAATCAAAACTAATAAAATGCCAGAGATTACAGGTAAGGGGGTTGGTTACACAGAGGGAAAGTGTTAGCACCCAAAGTGTCATAGGTACTCCTAAGGAGCCCTTTTTATATGTGCATGTGTTTTTGGTATAAAATGATGTTTGTAATAAATAAAGTGTGGGGATGAGAAAAGAATGCATTAATTATGTTTTTGTGTTTGACAAGACCTTCAGACTTGTGCCTACATACCAATATAAAAATGAGGGATCAAAACCTCGTATTTCGTGGTAGTAATTTCAAAGTGAGTGAATTGCTTTTAATAAAAGTTTAAATTAAAAAGAAAAAGACCACTAACAGCCTAAAAGAGTTTGAATGAGTATTAGTTCTTTTTGTCTTTTGAAATTTTAAGTCAATATGGTTAAGTTCATTTACAAGTTTGATTTAAGAAAAGAGTTTAAAAATGTAATGGTATAAGGCCAAAGTTTCTAATTTGCAATAAAGTCTAAGTTTAGAAATCAACAAGCAAAAAAGGTTTTGAAAAGGGGAAGAGATTTGAAATTTAAGAAATGGGAGGAGATGAAGAGACTAATCCTAAGCAAAAATTTAAAAGTTAAGAGTTGAAAAGATCTGACCAATAGGATGCAATCCATTAGACAAGAATGTCATATAGAAACCCACTTTTCCCTTTGGACTTTAGGATCAAGCAAGTTCAATACACAAATAGAAATATGAAGAGCAAGGCATCAGATAAAGATAGCCACATCCAAGCTAGCTACTTCATAATCTTCTTCATGATCTTACCCGTGTATCTTTTTTGTTGTTTATTAAGTATTTTAAGGTCCTAAGACCACAAACACAAACAATATACACAAACAAGTATATACAATCACAATATATGGCTCAAGTGAGCAAAGGGAAAATGACATTAAAATAAACAAGTTAAATGATATGTATAATGGCAAATGATAAATGGCTTGAATTTAAAGTGCATAAAGTAAATGACTTGAAATTAAAAAGTTAGTCAAGATGTTAGTTGATTAGAAATTAGTGAAGTTTTGCCTTTTAATTGATTAAGTCATTCTTTGGAGAACACTCAACCCTCTTTTCACAAGCATGGATCCTTGAACCAAGACATCTTCCAAAGGAAGGGAAAAAGGCCAAGTTTACACACAATACCATGAAAGGGGGGAGACTTACAATCTCACTTACTAGAATGCTATGCCTTTGGATCAAAATTTAGCGATATGTTAAGCAATTGTAATTGGACTTATGCAGAAGTCCAACTATCTAAGGTCGGGCAATAGAAATTTTGGTGTTAATGCATGTTAGAGATATGGTATAATGAACCATACTCCTTTAACATACCACACACAAAAAGAAAATGATCAAAGGATGAACCTAATCTCATCCATACTTGTATTGATCCATAAACCAATCAGCCTTAGGATATTGAGATATCAAATGTCAATGAGTGGAATGGGATAGAAACAGATTGAAGATGAAGAGGAAGGGGAAAGGAGACAAACAAAAATTGGTCATGGGAAGAATTTCATCAAATTAAAATTATTCATTCATTTTGGGAGATGAAATGCATATTTCATCAATCCCCTAAATCCAATGATTTTAATCCAACAAAAGTCAAATCAACCTTGACCAAGGCCCAAACACAATAGTCAAACCTCACAAGTCAACAAAAATGGCTCAACACAATTTATTTTCAATTAAACAAATTAAAAATCAATTAAAAGTGCATTAAATTAAATTATATTTTATCAAAAACCTAAAACCTCTTAAAAGTACCAAATAAATGGCCAAGAGATTTATCATAGGTCAAACAAGGTCAAAGGACCTTAAAGAAAAAACTTCACTATTTTTGAAAAGTCAGAAGTATTTTTAAACAATTAAAAACATGCACAAAAAGAATTAAATCATGAAAAATAACAATATTGATCCAAAAAATAATTTTAATTCAGAAAATGAAAGCGGAAAATATTTGAAAATCTTTGGTGAAAGTCCCATATTTTTTGGATCAATAATGGAATTAATACGAATTAATGAAAATAAAGCAATTAAAATGAAAATTCAAAATTTCAAAAATACGTGGACCATCTGATCTCCCTCATTAATTGAGGTGGCATATCAGATGGTTCAAAGCGCGCTATCCACATGTTCCCTAGTCAAATATCCCACACGCGTGGTAATCACTTTGATTGGTTAAGATTAGAACATATGACTCAGATCAAAGGGTTATGGACGAGCCACACTGGTGAGGACCACCGGACTGGTCCAAGTTCAACTCAAAGAAAAATGGAAAATTAGTACACCATTTTGAAGAAAAATAGTTCAGGAGCTCGAATCTGGTCTCAATTTTGTCTAACTCCAAGTATATAAGAAGATACAGGGAGTTGAATTTTGAGGATCATGAACTGAGTTGCTTCGATTTGACCTCAAAGTAACTCAATCTCCTTGCCTATATTGGTAGGACTTCAGACAACCAAAAATCAACAAGAATAGTGGATAATTGAGTGAGAATCGAAGAGAGGAAAAATCTGAAAATTCACCTTCAATGGAGCTTCAGATTGGCACGATCTTGCTTCCAATTACGCTTGGCCTTGCTTCATATGCTTGATGGAAGATAAATAGATCAAAGAAAGGGGTGGACTCTTGGAGTTTCAATCTCAAAACAGTTGGAGATTTGAAATTCGATTTTCAAAGAAAATATTCAAGCTTATCCTTCAATGGTGAGGGTTTGGGGCTTCTGAATCAAAGCTTGGGCATGAGGTCACCAATTCTGAACAAGAGAGGTTCTATTTATAACCATAGAGAATGATATTTGCACACTTCCAATTTTGGCAAAAATTTGAAAATCTTCTTTGCATGGTTGCATGAGTGTGCATGAGGCCTATGAAATGATGCCATCTGATCCATAAACCAATGTGCAATGTACTGAAATCAACTTGGAAGCTCATGCAAGTCTGAATGGAAACTAGACTTTGAAAATATCCAAATGGTGCTTCAACTTTCACCCATGCACAAGTACCTCATACTTTGTCCAAATGAGATGATTTTGGACTTTTTGGGACGGTGAGATCAAGGGGAACAACTTTCATGTTGGACACTTTTTCATTTGAAGCTTGGATCATGATGAATTTTGAGGTGGAAATTTGGGAAATCAAACATATTAAAAAAAATTCTAAGTACCAAGCCATATGTTCACTTCTTCCACCTTGAATAACTTTTTCTATTGATTTCAAATGAGAAACGTTACTTTATCAAACTTGTATCTATTTTAAACATCTTAAATTAGGTCACAAATTTGGCCCCATTTGGATTTGGCCTGAAGGAGTTATGCATTTTAGAAGTTGAGGAAAATCATGTATTCAATGGTATTGGCCCAAAATGACCTATAATGTTTTCACTTGGCACATGCATTTGCAAGTTGAATTTGTACTTCATACAAACATAAAAGGACAAGTAGACATCTTGAAATTGATCATGCAATTTGAATGGCTTTCATATCATAAAAATTTAGCATGTTATGGTCTTTGGAAGTTGACCTCCAAACTAGGGTTTAGACAAAATGACCTATAATCTTTCACCATAAAAAATGACTTTCCAAGCAAAATTAGATCTAGACCTCAACATGAAAGTTGTTTGGAATGTTATTTATATTAACTTTAATCATGGAATCATTTTCATATGACAAAACTTGTAGGAGATAGGGTCTAGGGAACCTCAGTTTTTACCAGTTGACTTTCTCTGGTCAACCACCATGAACCAACTTGCTAGCTTGACATTCTCTTTACTTTTGGGACTCATGGAGGATCATATATGTATAATATGATGTAATGTGAAGTATCCCTTGAAATATTTGATCAATTGTTGAAGAAACTTGTTGAAGAAGTCACACAAGATACCTAGATGAATTAGGGTTTCCAAGGTAAACCACCTCCAAACTCTTGATGATTTCTTGATCAAAATAGCATGTGAAGATCATGGGGATTCATATATGATACTTAGAGCCAATGTAAATGAATTCTTGATTGAGATCCTTGTACTGAGGGTCTTAAACCTTATATATGAGCTTTATAGAGCATAGGTGAACATGCACACTACCTACAAAAGAGTTAAATTATACAATGACATATTTTTGGTATTTTAGTTAGTAAATAATGAAAGATGAAGTATGACACAATCAAATATGCTTGGTGATCTCTCCCAATGCAAACCCAATGAATGAGGGGTAAAGAGAATGCCAAAGTGTGATTCTAATGCTAATGCATATGATGAGAATATCATGAGGGATCTTGGGGTCAAAATTGTTGTCTTATAGTTGTCCCTATTTAAGGACGTTCTAGCTGAGGAGATGAAGGTTAAAATCTTCGTATCGACTCAGTAGAATGGGCTTAAATAACAACATAGAAACAAATTTTGGTCCCTAAGAGACCTCATGATGCATATGATATGAATGCTAAAATAATCTCTGTGGGAAAAATTTGCCACAAGAGAAAAGAATCTAGAGAGACTGAAAGTCCGTAGGAGTATAATACATTCCACAAGGAAAACTCACTGGGGAGACAGAGACTCTGGGGGATAAAAGTTATGCGTAGGCCAGGCTACGACTTAAAACTGCTGGGGGACATGAGGGATTCCATGATAACAAATCAATGGAAAGACTCAGCCGCGGAAAAAGGAAAAAACTTGTAGGGGAAACGGGTAAATCAGGATGAAACTGAAATACTCGATCCAAACAGGGGACGAAGATCTCACTGAGGAAATACACACTCAAACTCAACTCGGGAAGAGATGATCTTCAACACAGGAGTAACATAAATGTATTATCCATTACCGGTTACTGGATAAGGTAATAACAAATCTGACAGAGAGGACATCCGTTACCGGTTAGGGTAAACATATCACGGATGACTCGTCGAGGGCCAACGGGAGGTGTATTCATTACCAGTTACTGGGTAAGAATTACATGTCGCAGAAAATCCTAAATAGGGTTTACAACTACCGGTTACTGGGCAGAAGACCAATCAGAGAGAATATTTGTCACTAGTTAAAGTGAACATATCAAGGATAGACTCAAAACGAAGAATATCCGTCATCGATTAAGATGAACATATCAAGGATAGGCTTCCAGAAGAAGCAGGAATTACATCTATCAAATACTGGATAGAACACCGAAAAGAGAATATTCGTCACCGGTTAAGATGCAAATATCAAGGATAAACTCCGCAAAAAGGGGAAGCAAAATTTACAACTACCGATTACTAGGCAGAAGACCGCAAAGAGAAGGAAACCCGTCATCGGTTAGGATGAACATATCAAGGATTAAGCCTCCGGGGAAAGAAACAGGGATTACAACAACCTTTATAATGGGTAGAATACCAAAAAGAGAATATTCGTCATCGGTTAAGATGAACATATCAAGGATAGACTCAAAGTAGGGGAAGAAAATATGCATCATCGGTTAGGATGAACATATCAAGGATAGACTTCCTGGGGAGACGTGAAAACGAATCCGCTAGGGAAAAAGGTTACTTTTGTCGGGTATTGGGCAAAAGTGAAATACTTGCAAATTGAGAAGAATATTACCAGTTACTGGGTAATAGACTCTCAGGGGGACCAAAAGCATCTGTCTAGGTAAGATCTAGAAAGAAACGGTCAATCAAAGACTCAACCGAATGAGGATCTATCTCAGGGGGAGTGGTTCCATCCAGACAACCAACTGGGGAGGAAACTGAAATAATGATCATCCACGAGGAAATAACTCATTGGGGAATGAGAAAGGTTAAATTCTTTTTGCTTAAGGGGGTTGACACTCTATAATTGAAAGAGGACATACATACCAAATATGCGTGGGGGAAAAGGATACCACCATAGAAGAGGATCAGAGAAATAATGAATCATAAAGTGCAAATAATGTAATAATGAAATCGGTGGATGTATATGTATATGTATATGTATATGTACTTATGATGATTATACTGACAACACGATCACAAAGGATACAATTATCGCTGGTTTGAATCATCAATACAACACTCGGCCAATCTCAACAGGGAGAAACCAACAAGAGAAAGAGAGGTGAAAGAAGAACATGAATCAAACACCTCAAGGGCTCGACCTTGTCTAGGGGAGAGTGAAATTAGCTTAGGATCTGCACTATCAACTTTGCGGGGATTTTTAGGTTAACACCATATCAAATGGAGAGACAACCTTGTAGAGGATCAGACAACTGCTCTAGAATTCGTGCTGAATGAAATCCATTTGAGACTTGAGGGAAACAAAAATCTGCTGATACAGCGTGCCTACAACTCGAGGGTGGCATTCACAAACTCAGCTGCGGAAATCAACAAAACTCGACTGAAGATACAAAAATTTTGCTGGGAATGAAACAGAGATCATGCCAACTGCTTGGGGAAAACCAACAGTGCTTCGCATTTTAGGGCTCACCTGCTCTTGGACCACTGTTGATATTCCTTAAATGAAATTGATTGCATTTAAAAATTAATTGCTCTTATTATTTAAAGAAACATGATTTTGATTTAAAATTGATTTCAAGATGATCATCATAAAAAATTTAAATCTATTGGATGAAAGATAAATAAGAGTAGAAACAATTGGATAAAAAGCTCAAATTTATTTAATAGAATGGTAGTCTGTAAATGACAAGACTCCGTAGATCTTTACAAAAGTTGAAAAATGGTGATTTACATGGAGAAGGTCTACATTGAATACAATGATCATTAATCCTTCTACCGACTTCAATATCCATTGTGCTCTTGGCTTCGGTTGAAGATGAATCAAAAACAAAGGTTGTGCTTAAGAAAGCCTTTAAGACTGAAGATCAACAGGATGCAGTTACTTGCCATAATCCCTAACTTTTGCATAAATTTCCCCAAGGTGGGGTACTCAATTTATCGGGATAGATTTTCTATTTTATGTCTCTAACTTTTGCCTAGATCACCCTTTTGGGTTTTCAATCCACCGAGACGCTCATTTTTTCCTAAGCCGCCCTTTTGGATTTTCAACTTAGCGAGTTGTTCTTTTCTTTTTAGGCAAAGTATTTCTTGACTGCATCGGCATTCACAGGACGCGTGAACTCTTCACCATCCATAGTTGTAAGAATCAAAGCACCGCCTGAAAAGGCTCTCTTAACAACATATGGGCCTTCATAACTAGGAGTCCATTTTCCTCTAGAATCTGGTTTGAAAGATAAAATCCTCTTGAGCACAAGCTCACCTTCTCTGAACACACGAGGTATGACCTTCTTATCAAATGCTTTCTTCATTCTCTACTGATATAACTGACCATGACACATGGCAGTTAACCTCTTCTCTTCAATTAAATTCAGTTGGTCAAATCTGGTCACCATTCAGCTTATGTCAACTTGGCTTCCATCAGCACACACAATGATGGGATCTCAACCTCTACTGGGAGCACAACTTCCATGCCATAAACATGTGAGAACGGGGTTACCCCTGTTGAAGTACGGAGGGATGTACGATACCCATGTAAAGCAAATGGGAGCATCTCATGTCAATCCTTGTACGTTACGACCATCTTCTGAATGATCTTCTTAATAATCTTGTTTGCAACTTCAACAGCCCCATTCATCTTAGGTATGTAGGGAGAAGAATTATGATGTGCAATCTTGAAGTCTTTTCAAAGATCTTCCACCATATTATTATTCAAGTTAGATCCATTATCAGTAATGATCTTACTCCGCACACCATACCGGCATATAATCTGATTCTTGATAAACCTCACAACAACTTGCTTGGTTACATTCGCATACGATGCCGCTTCAACCCACTTTGTGAAGTAGCCAATTTCCACCAAAATGAAACTATGTCCATTTGACGCTTTAGGCTCAATCATACCAATCATATCGATTCCCCACATGGAGAAAGGCCATGGGGAGTAAATAACGTTCAACATTGTCGGAGGAACATGAATATTATCTGCATAAATTTGACACTTGTGACATTTCTTCACAAACTTGCAACAATCAGATTCCATTGTTAGCCAATAGTAACCTGCTCTCAACATCTTCTTAGCCATAGCATGTTCATTGGAATGGGTACCAAAGGAACCTTCATGGACTTCAGTCATCAATACGTCCGCTTCGTGTCTATCCATGCATCTGAGCAGAACCATATTGAAGTTTCTCTTATAAAGCGCATCACCATTCAGGTAGAAGTTTCCAGCTAATCTTCTCAAAGTCTTCTTATCTTTCAAAGATGCCCTAGACGGGTAAGTGTGACTTTGGAGAAAACATTTAATATCAAAATACCACGGCTTTTTATCTTTGCTATCTTCAACAGCAAACACGTGAGCTGCCTATCAAGACGCATCATAGTCAAATTTGGAACTTCATTCCAAAATTTCACGACAATCATTGAACCCAACGTTGCAAGAGCATATGCCCTACGGTTTTCATCTCGAGGAATATGATGAAACTCAACCTTTGTAAAAAAAGTTGAAATCCTCCTCGCATAATCTCTATATGGTTTTAAACCGGGTTGATTCGTCTCCCATTCACCTTTGATTTGATTCACAACCAAAGTTGAATCTCCATAGGCGTCGAGATATTTGATTTTGAGATCAATGGCATCTTTAAGCCCCATAATGCAAGCTTCGTATTCCGCCATATTATTCGTACACTTGAAAGTCAACCTAGCTATAAACGGGAAATGCGTGCCTTGAGGAGTAATAATCACTTCTCTAATGCCATTATCGTACTGATTAACAACTCCATCAAATACCATGCCCCAACGGGAACCAGGTTTTGGCCCTTCTTCAAGCAATGGTTCATCGCAATCTTTCATCTTCAGGTACAAAATCTCTTCATTCGGAAAGTCATACTGCACTGACTGATAGTCTTCGATCGATTGGTGAGCCAAATGGTCAGCCAAAATACTACCTTTAATTGCTTTTTGAGATCGGTATTCAATATCATACTCTGATAATAACATCTTCCAATGGGCAATCCTCCCAGTTAAAGCATGCTTCTCAAATATATACTTGATTGGATCCATTTTGGATATCAACCAAGTAGTATGATTCAACATATACTGGCGCAGACGCTTAGCAGCCCAAGCCAATGTGCAACAAGTCTTCTCAAGCATAGAATACCGAGTCTCACAGTTGGTGAATTTCTTACTGAGGTAGTAAATAACATATTCTTTCTTTCCAGTTTCATCGTGCTGACCAAGAACAGAACCCATACTTTCATCAAGCACAGTCAAATACATGATCAAAGGTCTTCCTTCAACAGGTGGAGACAAAATCGGAGGCTCAAGCAGATCTTCTTTGATGCTTTCAAAAGCTTTTTAGAAGTCCTCAGTCCAATCACAAGACTGATCTTTCCGAAGAAGCTTGAATATAGGCGCACACGTGGCAGTCATGTGCGAAATGAATCTTGAGATATAGTTCAAGCGGCCGAGAAAACCTCAGACTTGCTTCTCAGTTTGGGGCGCAGGAATTTCTTGTATTGCTTTGACCTTGGCAGGTCAACTTCAATACCCATCTCGCTGACAATAAAGCCCAACAATTTATAAGAACGAACACTAAATGTACACTTATTGGGATTCAAGCGGATTTTGTACTTCCTCAAACGCTGGAATAGCTTCAACAAATGCTCAACATGCCCTTCTTCATCCCTGGATTTAGTAATCATATCATCAACATATACTTTGATCTCTTTGTGCATCATATCATGAAAAAGAGTGGTCATTACTCTCTGGTAAGTTGCACCAGCATTCTTTAAACCGAAAGGCATTACTCTATAATAGAATGCTCCCCGGGGTTTAATGAATGTGGTCTTCTCCATATCTTTGGGTGCCCTTTTAATCTGATTATAACCGGAAAATCCGTCCATAAATGAAAAGACTTTGAACTTAGTTGTATTGTCTACCAACATATCAATGTGTGGCAAAGGGAAATCATATTTCGGACTAGCTTTGTTCAAATCTTTAAAATCAACATACATACGGACTTTTCCATCCTTCTTTGGAACAGGCACAATATTGGCCACCCACTACGGATACTCAACGGTAACAAGGAAACCGACATCGATCTGCTTTTGCACTTCTTCTTTGATCTTTACTGCCATATCAGGATGAGTCCTCCTCAACTTCTGCTTGACTGGCGGGCATTCTGGCTTCAACGGCAATCAATGCTCCACAATTTAAGAATCCAAACCAGGCATGTCTTGATAGGACCAGGCAAACACATTTGAATAATCTCGGAGAAGATCAATCAACCCCTTCTTAACCTCTGGACACAATTGAGATCCAATCTTGACTTCCTTCACATCATCTTCAGAACCCAAGTTGACTAGCTCAATCTGCTCTTCAAATGGCTGAATGGCTTTTTCCTTGTGCTCAAGTAGACGAGACAATTCATCAGACACTTCTTCATCACTTTCTTCCTCAGCCTCTAACACAGGGAATTGAAAGTTTGGAGAAGGAGTATGATCATTGTATTCAATGGGTTTACAAACCAACCTACATAATGATTTGATATTTTGATTTTAGAGAAGTGAACGGTGACCAAATATTATGCAGATGGACAATTTTTATTTATTTATGTTTTTTGTGATTACCATTTTCAGAAAATCGAAAAGTAAAAATAAAACATCATAGATGTGGATGAATAGAATTGCATTTTATTTATGATCAAATTGTAATATGCCCAACAATATTCACTTCTCCCTTAGGCATAGGATAAGGATTTTCAAAAATAATAAAAGCAATTACTTAGAGCGATGAACAATAACAGGAACATCGACAGCGATCCAATTGTTGCAAGCTTTTCCATACGTCACAAAATTGGTGTAGTCTTCATCTTCACCCCCCTCAATCACTGCAGCTAAGTGTTGTTCATTACCATGAATGAACCATCCGCTATGGAAACTAGGTTACACCTCTTCAGCCTTGACAACAGACCTCCCTTGCTGGAAACCCAAACCGACTCGGTTCTTGTTTTCGGCGACCTATACCATCCGGCCCCGCTGATCAGAACTACCATTTTCAACAATCTTCTGAGCATCTTTAAAAGAGGACATAGGTGCCCCAACTCTCTTTTCTTCAGCAATAGATATAGCTTGGAACGAAGTTCCAATCTCATCCTCAGCTTCCACATATGAGAAAGACGACAGGTGACTCACTAACAGTGCTTTTTCTCCACCCATAATGATGAGCTTACCATTCTTCAAAATTTTCAATTTCTGATGCATAATGGATGTCACATCTCCCGCCTCATGTATCCATGGCCTTCCTAACAAGCAGCTATAGGTCGGGTGGATATCCATTACTTAGAAAATAATTTGGAAATCACTCGGACCTATCTTCACCGGAAGGTCCATGTCCTTCCTAAAAAAGGGAATGCGAAAAAACAACCGGCGAAAAAAGCGATGACAGAAGAGTCGCACAGTGCGTTATTTATCCCAAAGGAGGGAAAGGAAACGCTCGAAGTAAACCTGGAAAAAGGAAAGGAAAAGACAAGGACTCGCAACCAAATCTTAGGTTCGGAAGCCGATTATGCGAAGGGAAGGTATTAGCACCCCTACGCATCCGTAGTACTCTACGGGATCCACTCTTGTTGTTCTTGTCTAAAGGGTGTGGGTTTATCTAGTGTACTATTTACTAAAAGAGGGGTCAAAAGAACATGACTCGCACGGAGGTCTCATCCACTGCATACGTATCTCATCTGAATATGAGAATCATAGTCTTCGTAGCTCGGCTACCTATGGGTTAAAGAGGAGTGTGCTCGCTAAGACATTGTGTCTTATGCCTACGTATCTCATCTGGAATGAGAATCAGAGCAAACCGTAGTTCGGCTAACTACGGGTTAAGGGTTGTGTTTTTTAGGTGAACGACGTTACTACGCAATCTACCGGATGCTCGACCTTTGGAGATTTACTCGCCTGTAGTAGAAGGAGTTAACGTGTTCTTAGGAGAAGAAAAATCAATGAGTTGGTTTGTGTTTTAGGAATGCTCATGCAAAAAGGAAGTCCTAGACGAAGGAACCGTGCTACCTTAATTGACATGCACACGAGAGGCTATACGAAGCCTAGCAATCCTATGGGGAGACGATCACACCATACAAAACAAACATGCATAAAGTAAACACTCCAACAAGGGGTTCAAACATACATGGGTAGGGCTTTAGTCAAGAGGGGTCATATCAACCTCGACAAACAAGCCATGGAAAGGTAATCAAATAGGCTCTTAACCACTGACATTGAACGTCAGGGTGAGCAGATCAAAAGGGTAATGAGGGTAAGACCTCATAGCTCTTAACCCCGGACAGGGTGAGCTCATGACAAAAAGTGGGGATTCAGAAAGGTGGAACCCTCTCCACTGACTGACCGGACAAAAGATCTTGGGCTTTTGTTCTGAAGCATCGACACGTAGTGTGAGTGTAGAGAACGATACACTGAATAACGGGGGATTGACTACTAATCCCTTTTATCTGTCAATTGCCTTTTCATGGAGGTCTTTAGCACTGGTGCCTCTTCTCGGAGGTCTTTGGGCACAAAAGTAAACAAACAAAAGAAAACATTGCCTCCTGTTGAGGTCTTCTACCTAAGAAAGCGGTAAAATGCGAGAAAGATGTAAAAGGGATCAAGAGATCTACCCCACGGATAAAAATCTGAAGCAATAACAACTAAAGAAGCAAGAACCCCGGTGATCTCTCAAGCTAGCACCATCAAAGAAAGCAAGTCAGCACAGGTAATTGGAATAAAACCCCAGGTGGTATCCCACAAGTAAAGCGGAATACCAAGCAGGCTATCTCTTCAAGAGTCATGTGAGCCCTCACAAAACTCAGCAAACGGGTTAGAATAACAAGATGCAATCAAGAGAAAACATGATACAACAAATACAAAATAGTATTGGATTCCTTCGCTACATGCTCGCCTAGCGAGGCGCTAGCGAGTGTCTGCGGGTTTTGGATTCCTTCTTGATAACAGTCCGATTTCAGTAATCGCAAACCCTATGGTATCCATCTCAGAAACAAAGAGATTAAACATTCTAAGGCATTATTTTATACATTCATGTACATCTAAACCCAAATGCCTCATACATTTAGAAATTTCAAAATGAAGGCGTGAAGTAATGGGAATAGGGAAAACCTAATTGGAGAGATCGATTGAAATTGAATTGCACACGTGGGTTTGCCGAACAATCTTAGGGTAAATATGAGATGGGATAGGTTCTTTGCAGATGAGTTCCCTTCAGTGTCCGGAGGTTGCTCGAAATTCTGTTAGCTCTTCTCTAGGGTTTTTTCCAAGGAAACTTCTGTGTTTTTCAGATTTCACCCCTTCTCCTTTTATAACCTGATTTTCGTAGCTTGGTGGGCTCAAATGAGAGGTCCAAGTCCAAGATTCTGCTGTTATATTTTTTCAAAAACGTGTGCGCTTCGCCTAGCGAAGGATTTGCTCGCCTAGCGAGCATGACAGTTCACATTCGCTAAACGAACCCTGCTGCTCGCCTAGCGAGCATGACAGCTTAGGCACAAACTTTTTCTCCTTTGAGATTAGTGTTTTTAATGATGAATAGACCCCATTTGAACATGTTGGAAGTAACTCAAGTCATTCCCTTGTGTTGACTGACCACCTAGATAGAACCCACAAAGTGTCTTGGATGACGTTCAAGCTTCTTGGATCTGATTCTGATTGATATGATGCAATGCAATATGAAATGTTAAATGACCTAAAGATGAATGCATGAATGAGGGGGGAAACATAATCCCATGCTTCCAGGAAAAATGAAGGGTAAATTTTGGGGTATTACAGCTGCCCCTATTCAATCAATTGGAGACCTGAAAAGAAGATAGCAGCATCTTTCGCACTTTCGAGGTATCAAGTGATTGAATACGATAAAAACCCAAAAATTTACACTGAAGTGAAGTGAAGTAACGATGCCTGTTAGAATCGGCAAAGAGGTGGTCTTGAAAGAAGAATCCGTCTGGTACGGTGAGAGTCGGTCTGAATACCGAAAAAGAATGTTAACCTGGATACCAAAATAAATGGTAACACAGAAATAACCATGGCCTGAATGCCGCTCATCAGTCTGAATACTGGAAATGATTTTGATCTGAGCATCGGAAGATATGAGATTATTAACATCGGTTTGGACACCGAGAGACTGGCCTGAATGCCACTTCGGTCTGAATACCCGAAAAACTGGCCTGAATGCCACAAGTTGCATCGACCTGAATGTCGGAAACTTCTTCGATCTGAATATCAAAAAATTGGCCTGAATGCCACTTCGGTATGAATACCGGAAACTTGGCCTGAATGCCACAAGTTGCATCGACCTGAATGTCGGAAACTTCTTCGATCTGAATATCGGAAAATTGGCCTGAATGCCACTTCGGTCTGAATACCGGAAACCTTTCGTGCCTGTCGGCATCGGGCGAAATAAGAAAAATGATAAGTGAGGCGGGACACGGGCCAACGACCTATGCTGAGGATAATAAGTCATGAACATCCTTCAGTCTGAGTACTGGAAACAATTTCTGACTTATCACTTGGGATACCGAGAACACCTTATGCTTTACATGCGTATGTTTGAATTTTTCAATGGCGTAATGCTCCATGAAGATGGAAATGCCATGCGATTTGGGAGGATGCAATGCAATATGATTCTACATGCAGGGATGCAAAATGCTAGGTTAGAGAGAACGCCAAGCCGAGGCAAGGAATTCTGCTAGGGAAATGATCACCATCTTCTGGACCCTGGAAAGGCTGTTGGAGATGCAGAGCACAAAGAACTTTGTGGGGAAATGACCCGCCATACGGTGTTCTAGCAATGACGAAATACCGAGACTCTGACTGGGGAGAGAAAGGCATTGAGAACTTGCTGTTGAGGAAAGCGACAGTGGTTCTGGCAACCATAATCTGTGAGAGAGACGACTCGGCAGGGGAAACAAACATCGATACGGTACCGAGATTCTGCTTCAAGGAAAGAGACCATGGGTCTGGCATTGGGATTATCGATCTGGCATCGAACTCTAAGGAGCAGCCGCTTCTGCCGGGAAGATACAGTCTGGCATTGTCAACTCCGTTGGGGATATACAGTCTGGCACCGTCAACTCTACTGGGGAATGTATAATCTGAAACACAAGCTTGGGGAGCACAGTAGTGAGAACCTACTGGGGATTTGAAGAATCCAACACTCGGACCAGCTCTGCAGGGATAAGATACCAAATTCCAACTGTTGAGGAAAAACATCCGCGATCATTTGATGGGGACCTTAAGGAAATGCCCCGAGTGTATCTGTTATGAGTAGAAGATCCAAAGCACTTAAAATTTACAGTAATTTTAAATGTTTATTAAGCATGTACCTGTAAAGCTCTTATGTTTCATGATGCAATGTTTATCAAAAATTCGGACGTCATTTTTGCACACAAAACAGTAAAATGAAAATGAACACAGAGGTGTACTGAATAACATGATTTTGTTGATTGAGTGGCCTCTGAATGGGAATTTACTTCAGGAAGCAATCCCTGGAAAGAGGTAATCGCACAAAAGATAAAACAGAAATTAATCTAATGGCAATGTGAAATGGATTCCTATCGGGTTCCAATTCGGCTATGACTCGCTCGTCTTCAAGATCCTCCAGATGATCAGCTTTCTGAAAAAGGTGATTGGATTGTTTCCTATCCTTCAAAAGTTTCCAGTTATCGACACGAGATGAGATTCAGAACTACTCAGAACGCAGTTATTCGCTTAATCCCTGACTTTTGCCTAGATCGCCCTTTTCGGGTTTTCAATCCACCGGGATACCCATTTTTGCCTAAGTTGCCCTTTCAGGTTTTCAACTTACCGGGTGTACAATCTTTTTATTTTTTAATCCCTAATTTTTGCCCGAACCTTTTCATTTTCTTGGTTCGTCGGGATGCCCATTTTTTGCCTGGACTATTCTTTTTATTGTCCAGCGGGTCTATTTTATGCGAAGTATTTTTTAACTGCGTCTGAGTTCACAGGGGAAGTGAAGTTTTCACCATCCATAGTTGCAAGCATTAAGGCTCCACCATCGAAAACCTTGGTGACAATATTCGGTCCCTCATAGTTAGGAGTCCATTTGCCCCTGTGATCTGTCTGAGGAGGAAGGATCCTTTTCAACACCAAATCTCCGACTTGGAAGCATCGAGGACGCACTTTCTGATCAAAGGCTCTCTTCATCTGACTCTGATACAATTTCCCATGACAAATGACTGCCATTCGCTTCTCTTCGATAAGACTCAACTCATTGAACCTTGTCCGAATCCATTCAGCTTCGTCTAACTTGACATCCAACAGGACTCTCAGAGAAGGAATCTCCACTTCAACAGGTAGGACTGCTTCCATACCATACACAAGGGAGTAAGGGGTTGCCCCGGTCGATGTACGTACTGAAGTACGGTACCCATGCAAGGCGAAGAGTAGCATCTCATGCCAATCTCTGTATGTGACGACCATCTTCTGCACAATCTTCTTTATGTTCTTATTTGCTGCCTCAACAACACCGTTCATCTTAGGATGATAAGGGGAAGAATTGTGATGCTGAATGTTGAAGTTCTGGCACAACTCTTTCATCATTTTGTTATTGAGATTAGAACCATTATCAGTAATGATTCTTTCGGGAATCCCATAACGACAAATGATTTCTTTCTTAATGAATCGGGCAACCACATGTCTGGTGACATTCGCGAATGATGCTGCTTCGACCCACTTGGTGAAATAGTCGATGGCAACAAGGATGAAGCGATGCCCATTGGAGGCGGTCGGCTCGATCTTTCCAATCATATCAATACCCCACATAGCAAAAGGCCACGGCGAAGACATCACATTCAAAGGATTCGGCGGCACATGTACCTTATCAGCATAAATCTGGCATTTATGACACTTCCGAGCATATTTGAAACAATCAGATTCCATGGTCATCCAGTAATAACCCGCTCTCAATAATTTCTTAGCCATTGCATGTCCGCCAGCATGAGTACCGAAGGAGCCTTCATGAACTTCTTGCATTAACATGTCTGCTTCGTGTCTATCCACGCATCTGAGCAAAACCATGTCGAAGTTCCTCTTATACAGAACATCGTCTTTGTTCAAGAAGAAACTACCTGCCAATCTTCTCAAAGTCTTCCTATCATTGTTGGATGCCCCTGCAGGGTACTCTTGCTTCTTCAGAAAGCACTTGATGTCGTGGTACCAGGGCTTGCCATTAACTACCAGTTCGGCAGCAAACACATACGCGGCCCTATCAAGGCGCATAACATCGATCCTGGGAGCATAGTTCCACCGAGTCACCTTGATCATGGAGGATAGAGTAGCAAGAGCGTCTGCCATCTGGTTCTCGTCACGAGGTATATGATACAGCTTTACTGTTGTGAAGAAAGTCAAGAATCTTCTCGTGTAATCTCTATAAGGGACCAGATTGGGCTGGAGGGTGTTCCAATCACCATTCACTTGATTGATCACTAGAGCTGAATCTCCGAAGATGTCCAGAGTCTTGATTCTCAAATCAATGGCTTGCTCAATACCCATAATACAGGCTTCATACTCAGCTTTATTATTGGTGCACTCAAAAGTCAGACGAGCGGTGAAAGGCATGTGGGCACCTTTCGGAGTAGTAATGACAACACCAATTCCACTTCCTCTGGCATTGACAACCCCATCAAACAACAAAGTCCACTTTTCGTCTGGATCAGGTCCCTCCTTAACAACTGGCTCTTCGCAGTCTTTCATCTTGAGGAACATGATATCTTCATCTGGAAAATCAAACTTCATCGGCTCATAATCTTCAACCGGCTGTTGAGCAAGATAGTCTGATAGAATACTCCCCTTGATGGCTTTCTGGGATGTATATTAGATGTCGTACTCTGTCAGTACCATTTGCCAATGAGCAACCCTTCCAGTGAGAGCTGGCTTCTCGAATATATACTTGACTGGATCCATCTTGGAGATCAATAAAGTTGTGTGAGTCAGCATATATTGTCTCAATCGCTTAGCAGCCCATGCAAGTGCACAACATGTATTTTCAAGCATTGAGTATCTCGACTCGCAGTCTGTGAATTTCTTACTCAGGTAGTAGATGGCATACTCTTTCCTACCTGTCTCGTCGTGTTGACCGAGAACACAGCCCATAGAATTGTCAAGTACATAATCAGCGGTCTCCCTGGGACCGGAGGCATAAGGATTGGAGGATTCTGCAAATACTCTTTGATCTTCTTGAAAGCCCTTTGACAATCGTCGTACCACCTGATAGCCTGATCTTTTCTCAGCAACTTGAAAATTGGCTCGCACGTGGCTGTTAGGTGAGAGATGAACCTTGCAATGTAGTTCAACCTTCCTAAGAAACCACGAACTTGTTTTTCTGTTCTTGGCTCAGGCATTTCTTGTATCGTTTTTACTTTGGCCGGATCCACCTCAATCCCTTTTTCACTAACAATAAAACCCAGCAGTTTTCCAGATCTCACCCCGAAAGTACACTTGTTCGGGTTAAGCCTCAGCTTGAATTTTCTCAAACGCTCAAATAGTTTCTGCAGATTCACCAAATGTTCTTCTTCTATCTGAGATTTGGCAATCATATCGTCAACATAAACCTCGATTTCATGATGAATCATATCATGGAAAAGAGTCACCATCGCTCGTTGATATGTTGCCCCAGCATTTTTCAAACCAAACGGCATCACCTTGTAGCAGAAGGTGCCCCATGGGGTTATGAAAGTTGTCTTCTCCATGTCTTTTGGTACCATCTTGATTTGATTATAACCAGAAAAGCCATCCATGAAGGAGAATATCGAGAACTGAGCCGTGTTATCCACCAAAACGTTAATGTGAGGTAATGGGAAATCATCCTTAGGGCTAGCTCTGTTCAGATCCCGGTAGTCGACACACATCTGTACCTTTACATCCTTCTTAGGTACTGGAACAATGTTTGCAACCCATGGCGGATAATTTGTAACCGCTAGAAACCCCGCATCCAACTGTTTTTGCACTTCTTCCTTTATCTTGACAACCATCTTTGGTCTTGTTCTTCTGAACTTCTGCTTGACCGGAGGACAATCCTCTTTGAGAGGCAAACGGTGTACCACAATGTCTGTGTCAAGCCCTGGCATGTCCTGATAAGACCAGGCAAAGATGTCAACATACTCTTGCAGCAATTCAATCAACCCTTTCTTCACATTATCTTCCAAAGCAGCCCCTATCTTGATTTCTCTCTTGGCGTCCTCAGTGCCGAGATTAATCACTTCAACAGGCTCTTGATGCGGTTGAATGACCCTTTCCTCTTGTTTTAATAACCTGGCAAGTTCTTCAGGGAGTTCACATTCTTCATCATCCTCTTCTTCAGCTTGAAAGATTGGATTTTCAAAGTCGAAGCGAGCCATAGCAGAACTGTCATCAATAGGATCCGGTGACGTGCATCTGCATGACTGATGGTATGTGCTTATGAGTGTGAACAAGGAACGAAAGCTAAATAAAACATTGCCAAATATTTTTTTGATTTTTGAAAACTGCAAAAATAGAAAGACAGTGAACAAAATATTTGAATGCAAAAAGACGTCATTTATTTATGATAAAAAAATGCAGGTATCCACATAGATGAGCCCTACAATGAGTCATTACGCCCTGGGCGGAACGTAAGACTTGGATATGCATGAATAAACAAGAAAAATTATTCCTCCAGAAAAGTGACTTGGACAATCTCCTCGGAGGACCAATTGTTGATGACTTCACCCGGGATCCTCGGCCGCACCCAGTTATCGATGTCGCAATCACTATCCCTGTCTTCATCGTTGACCGCAGAGACCTGACCATACTGAATGATGTCTGCGCTGGAGAAAGTAATCGGCCCCTGACGGGTCTGAAGTGTTGAAGTTGTAGAAGTCAGAGCTGGCTGATACCCAATCCCGAACTTGTCTTCTTTCATTGGTAACACCAACAGATGTCCCCAACCAAGGGCAACACCCGAATCCACCAAGGCCTGTGCCTGCTTGAAGGATGAGATAGAGGCACCCGCTTTAACCTCTTCCACCGGAGCTGCATCCTTGATCTGAACTGCCTCAAAGGCCTGACATAGGGTCTCATGAAATTCACCTTCTACCTCTACATACTTGAATGTAGACAGGTTGCTGACCAAAATGTCCTCCTCACCACAGACGGTGATAATCCTTCCATTGACTGGGAATTTAACCTTCTGATGTAAAGTTGAACAGACTGCCCCAGCGTTGTGGATCCAAGGACGACCCAGCAGGCAACTATAGGAAGGACTGATATCCATCACATAGAAGACGGTGTTGAAGGTTTGTGATCCAATCTGAATTGGCAATTCTACCTCTCCGAACACCGAACTCTTAAAACCATCAAAGGCTCTCACAATAAGATCTGAAGGCTTCAGGACCAAACCCTCTACTTCTAACCTTGACAGGGCTCTCTTGGGTAGCACGTTGAGAGAGGAACCTGTATCCACCAAGACATGAGATAAAACCGCGCCTTTGCATTCCATCGTGATATGCAAATCCTTGTTATGGTTACGTCCAACTGGTGTTAAGTCAGAATCAGTAAAGCCCAACCCGTTGCTTGCATGAACATTTGCAACGATCCCTTCCAGTTGGTTCACTAAGATCTCCTGAGGCACATATGCAGCATTTAGGACTTTCAGAAGTGCCTCCCTGTGTGCCTCCGAACACAACAGGAGTGAAAGAATAGATATCTTGGATGGAGTCTGAATCAACTGATCGACTACCTTGTAGTCACTTCTCTTTATAATTCTCAAAAGCTCGTCCACATCCTTCGCAAAAGTGGGCTCAGAACCAACCTGGGGTGCAGAGGCACCCTCATTCACGACTTGCTTGCCTTTGGCTTTCATCGCGGCATCAGCACTATCAGTTTGGGTAACGGGTGGTGAGAACAGTCTACCACTCCTGGTGAATCGCCCGATTCCACCAACATTGTCCACTGCGGGACCTTCAACTTCAAGTTCAGACTTCCGACCCTCTTCTCCCTTCAGTGGCCGTTCCACCCCGTGATCGTGCGTGTATACACTCCCCCCGTAATGCCAAGGAATGGCCCTTTCACTGGTGAAAGGTAAAGGACCAGGGGTTGTGATAGTCATAGTGGACGGTCGCGCTGGTGGCACCGGTTGCGCTTCTGGCACATTGATCTGATTAGTTGGATAGAAAATGGTGAAAGTAGCAACATCATAGTCATACTCTGATATCTCATTTATTGAAACATAAACATCCGAAACATCGGAATCAAGTTCAATTACATCAGAATCAACCCCATTGGAAAAATTAACTACATCATCATGGATTACAGAATCAGTAGGAACAACATCTGTGAATTCATCAGCATCTTCAGACACCTCTCCCTCAACCTCTTCCACAGACTCTTGGACAGACAAATCTTCAACCTGGAGGATACCTTTGTCGAGCAGGGCCTGGATACCCTGATGTAGCTTCAAACAATCTCCACTCTGAGTTGCACAATCCAAACAACCCTTCCCACAACCGGGGAAAACATTGGCCTTCAACAAGTAGCCCTTGATATCCGATAATGGAGTCTTCAGCTTCAACACATCTTTGACGGGTCTGGCTTTCCCTTCCATCATATTAACATTCGCACTACCATGCTGGGGCATGGGATTGTTGACGACATTCGGAGCCGGTGCAAGGTCGATGGCCTTTGAATCTATGAGGTCCTGAACTACGTGCTTAAAAGCTTTGCAGTTCTCAATATTGTGGCCAGGTGCCCCAGAGTGGAAGCTACACCTAGCGTTGGCGTCATATCCCACTGGAAGCCTACCAACAGGAGGAGCCAGAGTGCGTAACTGCACAAGTTGTAGTTGTTGAAGGCTAGAAAGCAACTGAGCGTACGACATTGGAAGAGTGTCGAAACGCCGATCCATCATCCTTTGCCTCTGTTGATAGGCGGGTCTGTTACCTGGTTGTTGTTGTTGGTACTGAGTTTGCTGACGTTGTGGTTGTTGATGTTGTAGTGGTGCTGCAGTCGGAATGGTCACCGCCGCAACATACGGTTGTTGATGATAGTTCTGAAAGTTATTCCTCCGGTTACCCCCGTTCTAATAAGAAGATAGGGCATTTGCATCCCCTTCTCTCCTCTTCTGTCCCTGAATGAACGACTTCTTCACCTCTGATGAAGATCCACCTCCACTCTGGATCTTATATGCCTGCAGATAATTCTCCACCCTCTCTCCGGTAGAGACTACATCAGCAAAGTTGGAGGCATTGCAACCCACCAGGCGCTCCAAGTAAGGTCCGGGCAGAGTGTTCATGAACATGTTAGCCATTTCTTTTTCCAACATAGGAGGTTGAACGCGGGAAGCTGTCTCCCTCCAGCGTTGAGCGTATTCCCTGAAGCACTCATTGCTTTTAAGAGACAGATTCTTAAGTTGAGTTCTGTCCGGAGCCATGTTTGCATTATACTGATACTGCTTCACGAAAGCCTCAGCCAAATCCCTCCAGCGGCGGATGTGGGCTCTGTCCAGCCTCATATACCATTCCAGGGATGCTCCAGCTAGGCTATCCTGGAAAAAGTACATGAGCAACTTTTCATCGTCAGAATATGCAACCATTTTACGGAAATAGGCTTGCACATGGGTCTTTGGGCAAGAGTTGCCACTGTATTTGTCAAATATCGGGACCTTGAATTTCGGTGGCACCCTCATTCCTGGGACCAATCCCAAGTCAGCAACGTCTACTCCCAGAGGATTATGTCCTTCCACTGCCTTCAGCCTCTCCTCCAGTCTCCGAAACATAGGGTCCATACCATGGCTCATACCAAAGTCCTCCTGAAGCAGGGGGAATTGATCGTCCTGATCATCATGGATGGGTTGTTGACCAAGGTTTCCATGTGGGATCGGGGTAGGCCCCGGTCCACTGGGTCCATTAGCCTCTCCAGCTGGAGGATCAGTCAACGTCTCTGGTTGAGTAGTGGCGGGATTCCTCTGCATCATCTGCCTGAGCTCTTGCTGTCCCTGAGCCACCCCTTGAACCACATCCATGAATTGATTCATACGAATCTTCATCTCGGCGAGCTCTGCTTGTAGACTATCCATTACTCTCTGTTGATTCTGCCTTGTTGCGTAACGGTGCGGACGATACTTAGCAATTCTGCCTGAAACGGGAACCAGAATGAGAAATCCTCTTCAAGAACACCTGTAATGATGCAAGAATGATATGTGTATGATGCGTATGCTATGTTTTATCATGAATGGACCTGAAAAATGATATGCATATGCGGGTTAACTTTTTTTCTTTTTTATGCATTTTTTTTTATGCATTTTTTTTATGCATTATTTTTTTGAAAATAAACATGCTATGATGCAAAAATGATGAAACAATGGCTGGTTGGCGGTGCATCACAAGGCACAGGATCAGAACTTCAGCGTGAATCCGGAACCGGGAACCATATATTACAGTCATCAACTTAGAACCCATACTTCAGAACCAACGGTCACCAACAAGAACCGAACAAAAGTCACCAACAGGACACGGTCACCAACAAAACAAGTCACCATCAGTACCTGTGAATGATTCATTCCCGCCCCACTCACGGGCGTAATCTAGGCCAGGGTAAGGTCAAGAGAAACGCAGGATAAATAATCCTTTCAGGAATATCCTCATGTGCATACCAAGTGTATGCAATGATAATACCCCATCAGAATCTGAACTGCTCGTGATACCATGTTCCGTTAAGTGGTGCCATACCACTCGCTTCCCATGAATCACTCTATTCCTAGGTGTCCTAAAGTTCACTCATAGCCTGTGTATTGGGCCTTTTACCTCTTGTGACTCCCACCCAACAGTGAAATAGATACACAACCAGCACAGTATGCATGAGACAGTAAAGCGCACATAGGATGCAATGCAAGCAGATGAGTATGCAAAGCAATAAATAAATAACACACAATAGACAATAAACAAACAAACGCTAGGAAAGGCCCACTAGGGAAAATATATCCCCAGCAGAGTCGCCAGCTGTCCTTCCTAAAAAAGGGAATGCGAAAAAAACAACCGGCGAAGAAAGCGATGACAGAAGAGTCGCCACCATGCGTTATTTATCCCAAAGGAGGGAAAGGAAACGCTCGAAGTAAACCTGGAAAAAGGAAAGGAAAAGACAAGGTCTCGTAACCAAATCTTGGGTTCGGGAGCCGATTATGCGAAGGGAAGGTATTAGCACCCCTACGCATCCGTAGTACTCTACGGGATCCACTCTTGTTGTTCTTGTCTAAAGGGTGTGGGTTTATCTAGTGTACTATTTACTAAAAGAGGGGTCAAAAGAACATGACTCACACAGATGTCGCATCCACTGCATACGTATCTCATCTGAATATGAGAATCAGAGTCTTCGTAGCTCGGATCCCTATGGGTTAAAGAGGAGTGTGCTCGCTAAGACATCGCGTCTTATGCCTACGTATCTCATCTGGAATGAGAATTAGAACAAACCGTAGTTCGGCTAACTACGGGTTAAGGGTTGTGTTTTTTAGGTGAACGATGTTACTACGCAATCTACCGGATGCTCGACCTTTAGAGACTTACTCGCCTATAGTAGAAGGAGTTAACGTGTTCTTAGGAGAAGAAAAATCAATGAGTTGGTTTGTGTTTTAGGAATGCTCATGCAAAAAGGAAGTCCTAGACGAAGGAACCGTGCTACCTTAATTGACATGCAAACGAGAGGCTATACGAAGCCTAGCAATCCTATGGGGAGACGATCCCACCATACAAAACAAACATGCATAAAGTAAACACGCCAACAAGGGGTTCAAACATACATGGGTAGGGCTTTAGTCAAGAGGGGTCATATCAACCTCGACAAACAAGCCATGGAAAGGTAATCAAATGGGCTCTTAACCACTGACATTGAACGTCAGGGTGAGCAGATCAAAAGGGTAATGAGGGTAAGACCTCATAGCTCTTAACCCCGGACAGGGTGAGCTCATGACAAAAAGTGGGGATTTAGAAAGGTGGAACCCTCTCCACTGACTGACCGGACAAAAGATCTTGGGCTTTTGTTCTAAAGCATCGACACGTAGTGTGAGCGTAAAGAACGACACACTGAATAACGGGGGATTGACTACTAATCCCTTTTATCCGTCAATTGCCTTTTCATGGAGGTCTTTAGCACTGGTGCCTCTTCTCGGAGGTCTTTGGGCACAAAAGTAAACAAACAAAAGAAAACATTGCCTCCTGTTGAGGTCTTCTAGCTAAGAAAGTGATAAAATGCGGGAAAGATGTAAAAGGGATCAAGAGATCTACCCCACGGATAAAAATCCGAAGCAATAACAACTAAATAAGCAAGAAACCCGGTGATCTCTCAAGCTAGCACCATCAAAGAATGCAAGTCAGCACAGGTAATTGGAATAAAACCCAGGTGGTATCCCACAAGTAAAGCGGAATACCAAGAGGGCTATCTCTTCAAGGGTCATGTGAGCCCTCACAAAACTCAGCAAACAGGTTAGAATAACAAGATGCAATCAAGAGAAAACATGATACGACAAATACAAAATAGATTGGAACAAACAGAAAAAACAACTACTGTCACGCTCGCTACTGCTTCGCTTAGCAATGTGCTAGCGAAGCTTCGCTACATGCCCTCCTAGCGAGGCGCTAGCGAGTGTCTGCGGGTTTTGGATTCCTTCTTGATAACAGTCTGATTTCAGTAATCGCAAACCCTATGGTATCCATCTCAGAAATGGAGAGATTAAACATTCAAGGCATTATTTTATACATTCATGCACATCTAAACCCAAATGCCTCATACATTTAGAAATTTCAAATTGAAGGCGTGAAATAATGGGAATAGGGCAAACCTGATTGGAGAGATCGATTGAAATTGAATTGCACCCGTGGGTTTGCCGAACAATCTTAGGGTAAATATGAGATGGGATAGGTTCTTTGCAGATGAGTTCCCTTCAGTGTCCGGAGGTTGCTCGAAATTCTGTTTGCTCTTCTCTAGGGTTTTTTCCAAGGAAACTTCTGTGTTTTTCAGCTTTCACCCCTTCTCCTTTTATAACCTGATTTTCGTAGCTTGGTGGGCTCAAATGAGAGGTCCAAGTCCAAGATTCTGCTATTATATTTTTTCAAAAACGCGTGCGCTTCGCCTAGCGAAGGATTTGCTCGCCTAGCGAGCATGACAGTTCACATTCGCTAAGCGAACCCTGCTACTCGCCTAGCGAGAATGACAACTTAGGCACATACTTTTTCTCCTTCGAGATTAGCGTTTTGAATGATGAATAGACCCCATTTGAACATGTTGGAAGTAACTCAAGTCATTCCCTTGTGTTGACTGACCACCCAGATAGAACCCACAAAGTGTCTTGGATGACGTTCAAGCTTCTTGGATCTGATTCTGATTGATATGATGCAATGCAATATGAAATGTTAAATGACCTAAAGATGAATGCATGAATGAGGGGGGAAACATAATCCCATGCTTCCAGGAAAAATGAAGGGTAAATTTTGGGGTATTACAGTCCACCTCACTAATAACAGTCTTGCGAGATCCATCAAAATCTTTGACGATCACGCCACTGTATCTCATCGGAGCTCCTTGATATGATAATCGGGACAGAGTTGACTTGGGGAGTATATTCAACAAAGAACCGGTATCGACCAACACATTTGACAATGCATCCTCCTTACAATTCATTAGTATATGCAGCGCCAGGTTGTGATTTATGCCTTCCTCGGAAAGTTCTTCATCACAAAAGCTTAAGTTGTTGCAGGAAGTGATGTTAGCCACAGTATGATCAAATTGATCCACAGTTACATCATGTTCTACATATGCTTGCTCTAATACTTTTTGCAATGCTTTTCTGTGTGCTTCATAATTCATAAGCAAAGACAACACTGCAACTTTGGAAGGAGTTTGGAGCAACTTCTCCACCATATTGAATTCACTCTTCTTTATCAGTCTTAATATCTCATCATCATCTCTAGGCTTCAAATTGCTGGATTCACCAGACTAACACTTCAGAGCACTAACTGCATTTGCTACAGCTACCTCAACCTTCTTACCAATATCTTCTACATCTTTTGGGAAAACGAGACCAAAAACACGACCATTCCGGGTCACCTTCTCTATATCATCAATGTTCATAATGGAATTAGTCGTAGGCAATGAAACCTCTTAACCATTCTCCAACATAGTAGGATTATACTAATACGGAACAACTCTATCGGATGCATATGGGACTGGGCCCGCTAACCGTATTACCAATGGTGATACCGATCTATTGACGCTGTTATTGCTGCTTGTAAGACCTCAATTTTGACCCTAAGATCTCTCATGCAATTTCATCATATGCATTAGCATTGGGATCACACATTGGCATCCTCCTTACCCCTCTTTCATTGGGTTTGTTTTGGGAGATATCACCAAGCACCATGTGATTGTATCATACTTGATTATTATCATTTTACTAACCAAAATACCAAAAATGTGTCTTTGCATTTGTCTAACTCTTTTGTAGGTAGGGCATGATCACCATTGATCTATCAAGTTCACATCTAGGGTTTAAGACCCTCATTGCTAATAGCACAACCAAGGATTAATCCACAATGTCTCTAAGCATCATATATGAGTCCCAATGATCTTTAAATGTTATTTTGATCAAATATTCTTCAAGAGTTTGGAATTGGTTTGCATTAGAAACCCTAGTTTGTCTGGGTATCTTGAGTAACTTCTCCAACAAGCTTAAAAAGTCAAGAGAATTGCATATATGATCCACCATGAGCCTAAAAAGTCAAGAGAATTGCAAGTTAGCAAGTTGGTTGGTGGTGGTTGGCCAGATGAATTCATCTGATCAGAACTGGGTCTCCCTAGACCCTATCTCCTACAATTTTCATCATATGAAAATGATTCCAAGAGTAATGTTACTCTAAATTACATTACAAATAACTTTTATGTTTAGGTCTAGAGCTAGTTTTTCTTGGAATATCATTTTCTATGTTGAAACATTATAGGTCGTTTTGTCTAAACCCTAAATTGAAAGTCAACTTCAAAGGCCATAACTTGCTCAATTTGTATGAGATGAAAGATTTACAAGCTGCAAAATCAAATTCAAGATTTCTACTTCAACTTTTATGTTTGGATTGAAATCCAATTCAACTTTTATGAGCATGTGATATGAGGATACATTATATGTCATTTTGGACCAATACCATTGAACAAGTGATTTTCCTCAACTTCAAAAATGCATAACTCTCTCATTATAAATCCAAATGATGTTAAATTGGTGACCATTTTAAAGTTCTTTGAAAGAGCTACAACTTTAATGAAGAAACGTTTCTCATTTGGATCTCACATAAAAAAATTAAGCAAGGTGGAATATTGAAGTATATGACTTAACACTTAGAAATTTTTTCAACATGTTGAAACTTCCAAACTTCCACCTCAAAATTCACCATGATACAATTTCCAAATTGAAAAGTGTTCAACAAAAGAGTTGTTCATCTTGATCTAAGCTTTCCAAAGAGTCCTAATTCATTTATTTTGGATGAGAATTGCTAGGGCTGCGCATGGTGTTAATAGGCCTGCATCAATTGGCAAAATCAAAACTTCAAATGACCATTTCACTTTTCCTTGCCATTCAAGCTTCATTCAGACTTCAGCACAGTTGAATTTGGACCTTAGTGCATTGCTTCATGGGCTTGTACACGCCCATGCAAGCATGAGCATGACATTACCAATTTTGGAAGAAATTTCAAGTGTGCAAATAACACTTTTATTTGCTATATATAGAGACCCTCTGAGATCATTTGAGGGGACCCTTGCGCGCCAACTTTGCCTCCACTCTTCAAACCCTAACAATTCAAAGGATAACCTGATAATTTTCACTTGAAATTGAGTTTGAATCTCACTGTTTGGAGATTCAAAAACTCCAGGATCCAAAGCTTTGAACCAATCCTAAACCAACTCTGCAAGCTATTGGAGCAAGATCAAACGTGAATTGAAGCAAGAGAGACCAAGTTCTGCACAACATTTAAGGTATTTTCTAGATTTTTTCTTCTCTTTGATTCTCACTCAATTCTCATCAATTCTCTTGGATCTTTGGTTGTCTGAAGTCTTACCAATGTAGGCAAGAAGATTGAGTTGCTCTGAGTTTAAATCGAAGCAACTCAGTTGACACACCTCAAAATTCAACTCCTTATATCTTTCTATATATTTGGAGTTAGTTAAAATTGAGGTCAGATTCGTGCTCTATGCCATTTTTCTTTCTAGATCATGCCCTCCTTTTTCATTTTAATCATGGTGATGATTGAACCAGTCCGGCGAGGTTCGCCTAAGAAGGTGACCGGTCTTTTGCTCCGGCAGTGATGTGGCATGGTTCAGAGCTATTGATTCCATTTAAAATGTTTTAATCACAGGCGTTGGTTTTGATTACCACTTGTGTGGCGCGCTGACTGAGTTCCATCATGGAACGCGTGTTTGTGTCAACTTGATTTGCCACCTCAATTAATGAGGGAGATCAAGTGGTCCACGTTTTTTTGTATTTTCTGATTTTCATTTTATACCTTTGATTTTCATTAATTCATATTAATTTTAATATTGATCCAAAAAATACGAGAGTTTCACCAAAAAAATTTAAATAAAATCCTTTATCATATTTTGAATTAAAACTATTTTTTGGATCATTATTAATATTTTTCATGATTTAATTGATTTTGTGATTATTTTTAATTGTTTAAAAATACTTTTAAGTTTCCAAAAATTCTGAAAAATTTTCTCCAAGGTCCTTTGACCTTGTTTGACCTATGACAAATCTCATGGCCATTTCTTTGGTGTTTTGATGAGGTTTTAGGAATTTGACCAACCATATTTAATTTAATGCATTATTTTTTAGTATTTTTTAATTGAATAATTGCCAAATAATTATGTTGAGCCATTTTGATTGATTTTTGTAAGTTTGACTTGTGTTGGGCCTTGGTCAAGGTTGATTTGACTTTGATAGATTAAGATAACTGGATTTAGGGGATTGATGGAATATACATTCCATCTCCCAAAATGAATGAATGATCTTAATTTTGTAAAAGTCATCCTTTGTCCAATTTGTGTTTGTTCCATTCCCCTCCCTTCTTCATCTCATTCCCGTTCTTTATGCATTCATGTCATGGACCTATAATATCTCTATATCCTAAGGCTAGTTGATTGCAAAATAAACATGAGTATGGATAAGATTAGGCCCCCACTTTTACATATTCTTTTTGTGTGTGGTGTGTTTCATGAGCATAGTCCATTATACTATGTCTCTAACATGCATTAACACCAAAATTCTATTGCTTAACATAGCGCTAAATTTTGACACAAAAGACATAGCATTCTAGTTAGTGAGATTTTAAGTCTCCCCTCTTTCATGGTATTGTGTGGAAACTTGGCCTTTTTCCTTCCTTTGGAAGATGTCTTGGTTCAAGGATTCATGCTTGTGATAAGTGGGTTGAGTGTTCTCCAAAGAATGACTTAAACAAAAAGCAAAAGCAATACTAACTTCTAACTCATTAACAACTAACATTTAATTTCAAGTCATTTACTTTAATGCACTTTATTTTTAAGTCTTATTCATTTGCCATTATTCATACCATTTTAATTGTTTATGTTAATGTCATTTTCACTTTGTCCACTTGGACCATATTTTGTGATATATTTTGTTTATGTATATTGTGTTTGATTGTGTGGTCTTTGACCATTAATGTATATAATAAGAACAAAAACCCTAAAAATATCTTGTGCAGACTGTTCGTTTGATCTGAGACAATTGGACTTAGAATTTAGGCAACACTCCCTATGCAAAGGACTTGTCCAATGCCAACTTTCATGTAACCAAGTGATTGTAATTTGAAACTTCATCTGATACATCATTGAAGATCCATTTGAGTTCATCTGTAACATGATCATTGTGAAGCTGTTATTTTGAACTTGTGACTTGTGGCATTGTGGAATTCATCTGCTACATGGGCAAATTTGAAGAAGATCATGGAGCTGCTAAGCTTGGATGTGGCTATCTTTATTTGGTGCCTTGCTTCTCAAGTTGATATATGGTGCATTGTTTGTTGCTTGATTCAAAATTCCAAGGGAATTTGGTTTTCTATATGACATTCTTGTCTATTGGATTGCAGCCCATTGGTCAGATCTTTTCAACTCTTAACTTTTAAACTTATGCTTAGGATTAGTCTCTTCATCTCCTCCCTATTTCTTTAATTTCAAAATCTCTCCCTCCTTTCAAAAATCTTCTTTGCTTGTGTCTGTTGATTTCTAAACTTTGACCATATTGCAAACTAGAAACTTTGGCCTTATGCCATTGCATTTTCAAACTCATTTGCTTAATCAAACTTGTAAATAGACTTAACCATACTTGACTTGAAATTTTCAAAAGCCAAAAAGAACCAACTCATTCAAACCATTTTTAGGCCTTTGTGCCTTTCAAACTTAAATTTTATTAAAAGCAATGTATCCACTTTGAAATTTATACCACGAACTACGAGGTTTTGATCCCTCATTTTTATGTTGGTACGTAGGCACAAGTCCGAAGGCCTTGTCAAACACAAAAATATAGTTAATGAATTCTTTTCTCATCCCCCCATTTTATTTGCTTGCAAACATCATTTTGTACAAAATACATATGCACACAAAAAAGGGCTCCCTAGGAGTACCTAGGACACTTTGGGCGCTAACACCTTCCCTCTGTGTAACCAACCCCCTTACCTGTAATCTCTGGCATTTTATTAGTTTTGATTTGAAAACTTATTATTTTTGGATTTTGTTCGTACTTTTCCCTTTTCCCTTGGAAACAATAAAAGCGCGGTGGCGACTCTTGTTATTTGATGTCTTGCTTATCCATAGCTTGATGATCATGAATTTACCGCTACACTGCTGCTATCAAATTGAATAACTAACCTCTCAGGGGTCTTAAATACTTGCACTATCACACTCACATCATCTATATCCCTCGACTGTTGAATATGGATTACATTCTCATCCATCAACTTCTGGATATCTCTCTTGACAATTGAACATCCATGGGAGTTTACACTGCAAATCGCACAACCAGCATGGTCATGCTCACAATCACTGATGGTACATGGGGTCTTATGCATTTCTACCAAGGACCGACGGATACATCGCACATTAAACAATCGGAAACTTCCTAAACAACCATCTACCATATTAATAGAGGAATTATCATGAGCAGGCAATGGGTTTGCTTTCACATTCAGCACGCGGTCCTCAAAGGAAATCATCCCACTATTCACTATCTTTTGGACCTCGTACTTCAACGGGTAATAGTTTTCAATATCGTGGCCGGGAGCTCCTTGATGAAAGGCACAATAGAGTTCAAGCTTATACCACCATGGAAGTGGTTCTATGATTTACGACGGATTTCTTGGTTGGAGAAGGTTCTTGAGAACCAAAGATGGATAAAGTTTAGCGTATGACATAGGAATAGGGTCAAAAGAGACCTTTTTCCTCTTGAAATTCTGTTGTTGTTGATTATTGTTGGTGTTGTTGGTGTAGTTGTTTGTTCTTTGTTGTGGCTGTTATTGGCATTGTTGTTGAGCTGACATGGATTGATTGTTTGAAAATACCGGAATAACGGATGAAACTTGATGATAATGTTGACGTGGTTGCTGACTTCTTCTAACATGAGGCCTCCTCTTCCTCACAACTGATATTGTATTAGTTTCACCTTCCTTCTTTCTAGAAAATCCACAACCATACTTCTTGCTTGACGATACCTCTTCCTTAGACATGCGTCCTTCACGAACACCCTCTTCTAACCTAATCCCCATGTTTACCATTTCGGTAAAGTCACTGGGGGCACTAGCAATCATTGGTTCGTAATAACACGAACTCAGGGTCTTAAGGAAAATCTTTGTCATCTCTTTTTCTTCCAACGGAGGATTAATCTGAGCAGGATGCTCTCTCCACCTCTGAGCATACTCTTTGAATGTCTTTTTTTCCTTCTGAGACATCGACCTCAGCTGATCCCTATCGGGCGCCATGTCCACATTGTACTTGTACTGCTTTACAAAAGCCTCACCCAAATCATTGAATGTGCGAACACTTGCACTATCCAATCCCATGTGCCACCTCAGAGCGGCACCAGTCAGACTGTCTTGGAAATAGTGAATTAATAACTAATCATTATCAGTTTGTGTTGACATTTTCCTGGCATACATGATGAGATGGCTAAATGGACATGTATTTCCCTTATACTTTTCAAAGTCATGGACTTTGAACTTCATCGGAATTTTGACATTGGGAACCAAGCAAAGTTCAACAGCACTTTTACCAAATAGATCTTTTCCCCTCAAGGTCTTCAACTCCTTTCGCAGCTTAAGGAATTGGTCTTTCATCTCATCCATCTTTTCATAAACATCAGGGCCCTCAGAAGGCTCAAAATGGTAGATGGTGTCTTCAACACGAGGAAGAGTGTGAACAACTGGAGGCGAAACAGACATGACCGGGCTAGATGTCGGTATGGAAGCAAAAGTAAGCGCAAACCCTTCAGGCACAAAGTTCGGAGGCATTCCCCATGGGAATCCGGCAGGCATGGTAGGAGCAAATTAAGTGGCAGACACGGTTGAAGTAACAACCTCTGAAATGAAAGTCCTATGTGGAGGAGGAGTTGCAGGTGTTGGAGAAGACTAACTCTGAGTAGCTAAAACAGACTCCATCATGGCAGTCAAGCGAGCAATTTTGTCCTTCAACTCTCAGTTCTCTTGTTCCAAATGTTCCATAATTCCCGGTTGATTGGCGTGAGTATTGTATCAGTGAGTCAGCTCGGCTGAAGCACAAAAGGATAACAAATAAGACATATGGCAGAAGAAAAACCTCCTATGCAAATGATGCATGAAATGCAATGTTTTGATTGTTTTTATTTTCAAGGAACATACTATTTTATTTGCAAATATATAATAGTAATTAGAACAATTTAATTGACCATAAAAAATCTCTTTTATTCATATAATATGGAAGGATTACACCGAGTACAATTTAAGAAACCAAAATACAAATACAAGAGAAAAGGAAACTAATCATCCTAAGGATCCCCTAACAACAGTGTCAGATGATCTGGCTGCAGGGGCGTACTTCTTTCGGATGTGTCGGATCTCAGACTCAAAAGAGGTATTCATCTGAGCCTTCTCAAGGACAAGCTGATCAACAATCTTCTTCTAAGCACCGGAAGGCTGAGGTATACTAAGGGAAGATGGACTCTCTGGCTTTCTTTGTCTATTCACTGCTCAGTCCTCAAGAAGTTCAATTAGTGCGTTTTTATCCTTAGACTCAAGCTGCAACTCCTCATGCTTTCTGTTCAAAGCATGGAACCATTATTCCCACATATCCTTCTCTTGCTTCATCTTGGCGAGTGCATCTTCCAACTCCTCTACATCTTGGTTAGGGAGAGTTAATGGCTCAACCACAACCATAGACATAGGTCTTTCACAAGCATATGGCATCTTAAACTCCAAAGCTCTCTTCTTCACCCAAGTAGTGTAAGCTTCCAAAGCTACACAGTTGCGCAGACCAAGCTCGGATCTTCCTTTCCTATGCACATTATGCCAAGCATGCACAATCTTTTGCTTCAAATGTTGGGGATCTTTACCCTCTTGATAGAAAATACCTTTTAACTGAGTGTTATTAGGTTTGTCTCTCAAGGGGAACCCAAGTTGACGACGAACTAAAGCAGGATTGTAGTTAATTCCTCCTTGTGTACCAATGAGAGGCACATTAGAGAATTCACCACAGCTATCAATAATATCCAAACTACTCAATGACGAATCGTACCAAACTATATCATCATTAGTGACAGACATAAGTCTTTGAGACCACCGTAGACATTGTTTGTTCTCCATAAAAGTAGGCGTCTAAGGCAAGTGAGAAATAAACCACTTATACAGAAGAGTAACACAACACACAATAGTCCCACCACCTCTAGAATCCCTCAAATGCAAAGAGAAGTATATATCACCCAACAAAGTAGGCACATGATTCCCAATCAAGAAGATTCTAATGGTGTTAACATCAACAAAACCGTCAATGTTAGGGAACAAAGCCAAACCATAGATGAGAAACACAAAGATAGCTTTAAAAGCATCCACACTACCGGCTTGAGCAAAAGCAGTAGCTTTTCCAATAAGGAATTCAGAAGTCAATCCAAACATTCCTCCTTTCTTCACCCAATGAGCCTCAATCTTAGACTTCTTCAGATGAAGAGCTTCAGCTATAAGATGAGATCTGGGAATCTCCTCCAATCCACTAAAAGGCACCTTGCTAGAAACAGGTATTCCCAAGAGATGGGCATACTCTTCCAACTTAGGCACAAGCTAATAATCAGGAAAAGTGGAGAAATGGTAGAGAGGATCATAAAACTGAACCAACACACTCAAGAGCCCTTCCACCACATCAGCAGATAATACAGATAGAAGCTTCCCATGACGTTGCTTGAAGTCCAAGGGATCTAATACAAAAGATGATAGCTTCCTTAGCTCTTTCAAATTAGGACATAAAAAATTGTACTTCATAGTGTTCCTTCGTCCATAATCCATGGTCTGAAAATATTTGCAAATAAAACCTCAGTTCCTTGAAGTTTTTTTTTTCGTGTGATGAATGTCATGATGCACATGAATGCATGAATGCAACAATCACAAACAAGGGATCACACACAAGGGAAACAGTCAAAGGTCAAGGGATGAATCAAGTCATTATCAACATCCATCATCCATTTTGGTGGATTATGGTTTTCACCTTATCAACACCCAAGTTCCATTGATATTGACAAGACTTGATTGGATCAGCCAAGAATCAAGGTTTGTTATGAGTCACGAGCATGGATTCAGGTTAAGAACCATCCCAAAGGAGTGTTCTAAGGATAAAAACTTGTAGATCATGTTCTAAAAAGTTCCCAGAGTCTTAATTCCATCTATCAAATATTACAGGTTAGGACGACTGACTCATCAATCCATAATATTCTCAAGAGAAACTCGTCTGAGTGTAGTATCGTGTAACAATTGTTATCAAGTCTACACTTGAACAGTTTCCGCACTATATCCTAAATAGGCCAAGTTGGGTTAAGTGTTCTACGGTTCTCAGCTTCTTGGACCCCAAAGTAGAGAAAGTAATGCCTAACCATAAATAACTTGTGTGACATTAATAGCTCCAAAAGGGTCTCCACTAAGTAGATGGGTATCAAGCCAACTTATAAAGGACTACTCCACATAAGTCGAACATCACTATACCATCCTCCTATCTTAATTGCACTCAAGTTCGGGTTAGAACTTATCTCACCACTCGAAGATCACCAAGCATAACAAGTAGATTACATCACACATACAAATATACAAACATAAAATATACAATTATATATAGAAAAAGTAGGCTAAACCCACTGAGGACTACTCCCCAGCAGAGTCGCCACTTAGTTTCTGTAGCGGTAAATTCATGACCATTAAGCTATGGATAAACTTAACGTCAATAAAACCAGAGTCGCCACCGCACTTTTATTGTTTCCAAAGGAAAATGGAAAAGTATGAACAAAACCCAAAGATAAGAAGCTTTCAAATCAAAACTAATAAAATGCCAGAGATTACAGGTAAGGGGGTTGGTTACACAAAAGGAAGGTGTTAGAACGCAAAGTATCCTAGGTACTCCTAGGGAGCCCTTTTTATGTGCGCATGTGTTTTTGGTATAAAATGATGTTTGCAATAAATAGAGTGTGGTGATGAGAAAAGAATGCATTAATTATATTTTTTTGTTTGACAAGACCTTCGTACTTGTGCCTACATACCAACATAAAAATGAGGGATCAAAACCTCGTAGTTCGTGGTAATAATTTCAAAGTGAGTGAATTGCTTTTAATAAAAACTTAAAATTTAAAAAAAGAGGCACCAAGGGCCTAAAAAAGTTTGAATTAGTGTTAGTTCTTTTTGTCTTTTGAAATTTTAAGTCAATATGGTTAAGTTCATTTACAAGTTTGATTTAAGAAAAGAGTTTAAAAATGCAATGGCATAAGGCCAAAGTTTCTAATTTGCAATAAAGTCTAAGTTTAGAAATCAACAAGCAAAGAAGGTTTTGAAAAGGGGGAGAGATTTTAAATTTAAGAAATAGGGGGAGATGAAGAGACTAATCCTAAGCAAAAATTTAAAAGTTAAGAGTTGAAAAGATCTGACTAATGGGATGCAATCAAATAGACAAGAATGTCATATAGAAACCCACTATTCCCTTTGGATTTTAGGATCAAGCAATATCAATACACAAATAGAAAGATGAAGAGAAAGGCATCAAATAAAGATAGCCACATCCAAGCTAGCAACTTCATAATCTTCTTCATGATCTTCCCCATGTATCATATGACATACTCCTTAAATGACTCAGAATAAGGCATTAGACACAGGTTCAAAGTAACATTTGCATCAAGACCATGTAGCAGATGAACTGAAGTGGATCCCAATACTTGCATCAGATGAAAGCTCACTTCATAATAACTTGGTTTCATAGGTGTTGGCATTGGCTAAGTCCTTTTGCATAGGGAATGTTTCCTAACTCTAAGTCCAAGTCTCAGATCAACTCCAACAGTCTACACAAACATTTTTAAGGGTTTTTTTTTGTTTATTAAGTATTTTAAGGTCCTAAGACCACAAACACAAACAATATACACAAACAAGTATATACAATCACAATATATGGCTCAAGTGAGCAAAGGGAAAATGACATTAAAATAAACAAGTTAAATGATATGTATAATGGCAAATGATAAATGGCTTGAATTTAAAGTGTATAAAGTAAATGACTTGAAATTAAAAAGTTAGTCAAGATGTTAGTTGATTAGAAGTTAGTGAAGTTTTGCGTTTTAATTGTTTAAGTCATTCTTTAGGGAACACTCAACCCTCTATTCAAAAGCATGGATCCTTAAACCAAGACATCTTTTAAAGGAAGGAAAAAATGTCATGTTTCCACACAATACCATGAAAGGGGGGAGACTTACAATCTCACTTACTAGAATGTTATGCCTTTGGGTCAAAATTTAGCGCTATGTTAAGCAATCGTATTTAGACTTATGTAGAAGTCACAACTATCAGAGGTCGGGCAATAGAAATTTTGGTGTTAATGCATGTTAGAGATATAGTATAATGAACTATACTCCTAAAATATACTACACACAAAAAGAAAATGGTCAAAGGATGAACCTAATCTCATCCATACTTGTATTGGTCCATAAACCAATTAGCCTTAGGATATTGAGATATCATTGGCCAATGAGAGGAATGGGATAGAAAGGGGTTGAAGATGAAGAGGGAGGGGAAAGGAGACAAACACAAATTGGTCATGGGAAGAATTTCATCAAATTAAAATCATTCATTCATTTTAGAAGATGAAATGCACATTTCATCAATCCCCTATATCCAATGATTTTAATCCAACAAAAGTCAAATCAACCTTGACCAATGCCCAAATACAATAGTCAAACCTCACAAGTCAATAAAAATGGCTCAACACAATTTATTCACAAATAAACAAATTAAAAATCAATTAAAAATGCATTAAATTAAAATATATTTTATCAAAAACCTAAAACCTCTTCAAAATACCAAATAAATGGGCAAGATATTTATCAAAGGTCAAACAAGGTCAAAGGACCTTTGAGAAAAAAATTCACTATTTTTGAAAAGTCAGAAGTATTTTTAAACAATTAAAAACATGCACACTTTAAATTAAATCATGAAAAATATCAATATTGATCCAAAAAATAATTATAATTCAGAAAATGAAAGGGGAAAATATTTGGATTTTTTGGTGAAAGTCCCATATTTTTTGAATCAATAATAAAATTAGTATGAATTAATGAAAATAAAACAATTAAAATGAAAATTCAAAAGTTCAAAAATACATGGACCACCTGATCTCCCACATTAATTGAGGTGAAAGATCAGATGGTTCAAAGCGCGCTATCCACATGTTCCCTAGTCAAATATCCCACACACGTGGTTATCACTTTGAATGGTTGAGATTACAACATAGGACTCAGATTAAAGGGTTCTGGATAAGCCAGCACACCACCGGAGCCCTGACTCTGGTCATCTTCTTCGGTGAGGACCATCAGAATGGTCCAAGTTCAACTCAAAGAAAAATGGAAAAGGAGTACACTATTTTGAAGAAAAAATGCTCAGGAGCTCGAATCTAGCCTCAATTTTGTCTAACTCCAAGTATATAAGAAGATACAGGGAGTTGAATTTTGAGGATCATGAACTGAATTGCTTAGATTTGACCTCAAAGCAACTCAATCTTCTTGCCTACATTGGTAGGACTTCAGACAACCAAAAATCAACAAGAATAGTGGAGAATTGAGTGAGAATCGAAGAGAGGAAAAATCTAAAAATTCACCTTCAATGGAGCTTCAGATTGGCACGATCTTGCTTCCAGTTATGCTTGGCCTTGCTTCAGATGCTTGATGGAAGATAAATAGATCAAAGAAAGGGATGGACCCTTCGAGTTTCAATCTCAAAACAGTTGGAGATTTGAAACTCGATTTTCAAAGAAAATCTTCAAGCTTATCCTTCAATGGTGAGGGTTTGGGGTTTCTGAATCAAAGCTTGGGCATGAAGTCCCCAATTCTGAGCGAGAGAGGTTCTATTTATAGACATAGAGAATGATATTTACACACTTCCAATTTTGGCAAAAATTTGAAAATCTTCTTTGCATGGTTGCATGGGCGTGCATGAGGCCCATGAATTGATGCCATCTGATCCATAAACCAATGTGAAATGTACTGAAATCAACTTGGAAGCTCATACAAGTGTGAATGGAAATTGGACTTATAAAATATCCAAATGGTGCTTCAACTTTCACCCATGCGCAAGTACCTCATACTTTGTCCAAATGAGATGATTTTGGACTTTTTGGGACGGTGAGATCAAGGGGGACAACTTTTATGTTGGAAACTTTTTCATTTGAAGTTTGGATCATGATGAATTTTAAGGTGGAAGTTTGGGAAATCAAACATATTAAAAAAAATTCTAAGTACCAAGCCATATGTTCACTTCTACCACCTTGAATAACTTTTTCTATGGATTTCAAATGAGAAAAGTTCCTTCATCAAAGTTGTATCTATTTCAAACCTCTTAAATTTGGTCAAAAAGTTTGCCCCATTTGGATTTGGCATGAAGGAGTTATGCATTTTAGAAGTTGAGGAAAATCACTTGTTCAATGGTATTGGCCCAAAATGACCTATAATGTTTTCACTTGGCACATGCATTTTCAAGTTGAATTTGCACTTCCTCCAAAAATTAAAGTTGAATTATACATATTGAAATTAATCATGCAATTTGAATGGATTTCATATCTTAAAAATTGAGCAAGTTATGGTCTTGGGAAGTTGACCTCCAAACTAGGGTTTAGACAAAATGACCTATAATCTTTCACCATCAAAAATGACTTTCTAAGAGAAATTAGCTCTAGACCTCAACATGAAAGTTGTTTGGAATGTCATTTATAGTAACTTTTATATTGGAATCATTTTCATATGACAACAATTGTAGGAGATAGGGTCTAGGGAACCTCAGTTTTGACCAGTTGAGTTTCTCTGGTCAACCACCATGAACCAACTTGCTAGCTTGACATTTTGTTGACTTTTGGGACCCATGGAGGATCATATATGTATAATATTATGTAATTTTAAGTACCCCTTGAAATATTTGATCAATTGTTGAAGAAACGTGTTGAAGAAGTCACACAAGATACGCAGATGAATTAGGGTTTCCAAGGTAATCCACCTCCTAACTCTTGATGATTTCTTGATCAAAATAACATGTGAAGATCATGGGGATCCATATATGATAATTAGAGTCAATGTAAACCAATTATTGATTGAGATCCTTGTACTGAGGGTCTTAAACCCTATATATGAGCTTGATAGAGAATAGGTGAACATCCACACTACCTACAAAAGAGTTAAACTATACAATGACATGTTTTTGGTATTTTGGTTAGTAAATAATGAAAGATGAAGTATGATATAACCAAATGTGCTTGGTGATCTCTCCCAATGAAAACCCAATGAATGAGGGGTAAAGAGAATGTCAAGGTGTGATTCCAATGTTAATGCATATGATGAGAATATCATGAGGGATCTTGGGGTCAAAATTAGGGTCTTACACATGTCGTTGCAAGTGAAATTTGACCTTTCTAAAAGAAGAAATGTTGTAGAAGACATCTTGAAATTGATCATGAAACTTGGATCATCTTTATATAATATAAATTGAGCAAGTTATGATTCTTGGAAGTTGACCTTCTATGTAGGGCATATACAAAATGACTTATAATCGTTCACCATATAAAATGACTTTTCAAGAAAAATTAGCTCTTGATGCCAACATTAAAGTTGTTTGGCATGTCATAAAGAGTAACTTTTATTTGGGAATCATTTTCATATGACAAAAAGTGTAGGAGATAGGGTCAAGGGAACCCTAGATTTGACCAGTTGACTTTTCTGGTCAACCTCCTTGAACCAACTTGCTAACTTGAAGTTATTTTGCTATTTGGGGCTCATGGAGGATCATATATGCTTAAGATGATTTTCAATAAAGTATCATATAATATCTTTGACCAATATGTTGAAGAAACTTGCTGAGGAAGGCACACAAGATACGCAGATGACTTAGGGCTTCCTTGACAAACAAGTTTCAAACTCTTGATGAATTATTGATAAAAATAACAAATGAAGAAAATTGAGATCCATATATGATGCTTAGAACCAATTTGGACCATTGTTTTGCTTGCTTCTTGGCACTGAGGGTCTCAAACCCTAGATGTGAGCTTGATGAGGCACAAGTGGATGTACACATTACCTACAAAAGAAATCAAGCTACACTAGACATATTTTTGGTATTTTGCTTAGTAAACAAAGAAAAGTAAAGTATGGTACAATAATAAATGCTTGTTGATCTCTCCCAATACAAACCCAATGAATGATAGGTGAGGAGGATACCAAGATGTGATTCCAATGCCATTGCAAATATGATGAGATGACATGAGGGATCTTATGGGTCAAAATTGGGATCTTACAGTATGCAAGTTACAGATGAAATCAAAAGTTAACAGAGTATCACAAGGATAAGGAAAAAGCCTCTAAGAAAAGGTCCTAAATGGTATTCTCTAAGTACGAGTTGATTAAGATTTGAGTGGATATTTTTTGTCTTATAATTTTATCATGTTTTTGTTGTTTTTAATGTATGATAACAATAAAGATAAATGATAGTAATAAACATGCATGATGAGTTTATACAATGAATATGATGATGATGAGTACTTGAATGTAAATTAAAAAGTAATAACATAAAAGTAAATAACAAAATAGAAATGATAATAACAATGGTTTGCGGTAATCAAAGTTAGTAAAGTTAAGTTAAGTTAGTATTATGAACAAGACCAACACTTGAGGATTATCTATCTTTAAGTCAATAGACTCAAAATATGGCACATCAGGGGATAGCTTATCACTGATGCAAAGTATTGAAGATGATCAAGTGATCAACTTACAATAGATTTGTAACAATGAAAGTTATGCAACCACAAGTCCATCGATAAATAGATTGACAAAAGGAAGACTATACCAACTCAAGGTTGAAAGTTAATGTTTTGATTAAGTGATTATGTTAAGAAACTTATAAGATTAATGTACAATATGACTAAGATAGTAAAGGTTAGTGTACAATATGGACAAGTTATCAAAAGGGGTTAGTGGGTTAGTATAAGCAAAAGAAGTAACGATGTATCATATGAAACCAACAAGTTAGTATGTACATAAACAAGGCTTCATGTACATGTCAAATGACCCAAGTTGGTTGAAGTAAGGGCAACCTATCCATGCTTCAAAGTACCATGAATGAACATTTGATCATTCATTAGTAGGTTTGAGACATGGAAGGTTCAAGCAACCCTAAACAATTCAATATCATGAAAAATGTAGACTACATTAGCCACTAGGTTCAAGACCTCATAAGTCTATGGAAAAATGTCCAAATGACATGAAACAATATTTTCAGAAAAATAAAAATGATTGAGTTAAAAAATAAGGGTCTATGTTGAAATTATTTTTAGAAAAATAAAAATGAGTGAGTTAAAAAATAAAATGAAGTTGGAAATAAAATGGTAAAAATAAATAAAACATAAGTGAAAAACATAAAAATAAGGCAGATGCACACGCGGTCATGAGGGATCAACCCCCTCCCCCCTGGGCCAAGCGCTCAGTTGTAACAAGGAAACACGCCAAACTAATAAAATAATAAAACAACAAATAAAAATGAAAGCGCGAGCTGATGAGCCAATCAGAACACGACAGCACTCAATTTCAAATTCAAAACGCGGGCACAACTTCGTCTTCTTCCTCGAATAAAATCAAAATAAAAACCTCTAAATATAAGTTTTTCATTGGATTTGATCATGGAAATAACTTGCAAAAACATATTCAAATCAACCTCCATACTCAGGAGCCATTAATTGGCTCTGAGCGTGGAGTATTTTCAAAATCTCAGATGAACCAATTAATCTAATTTAAAAATTAAATACTAGATAAAAGTTAATCAAAGCTCAAAGTATGGTGTTAATGATCAAAGAGGACTTTAGATTTGAATGGTAACTCATTTGGATGATAGGGCTGAGTGGAAATACCTGATCGAAATTGATCTCAGAATGGTGCTCCGGTGACTTGGCACATCTCAAGTGAGGTGCAGGGAAGGTGAGTTAGGACTTGGGAAAGTTTAAGTGAAGTTCAGAGATGGATTCTGGGTGGTTATTTGGAACTGGAACACTTAGAATCTCAAAAATGGAAAATATGTTTTGAGAGGTTTGGCTCAGGTATGCAGCATGGTATTTTAGGCTTGGGAAGCCTGAAAAATGAAAGGGAAACCTTCCCCTATTTATAGGGAAGGTGCTGGGATGGATAGATGAGAGAATGAGTGAGGTTTCTTCAGAAAATGGAAGTGGCTCCAAGAATGCTCAAGGTTGAACTTGGGGAGACACGTGTGGATGTGTTATGACCTTGCTTGCACTCTAGGCCAGTTGGTTTTCCCCTTAGCATCAATTAGGAACAACAAAAGGCTTGAATCAAAGTTGTATTAGTTTTGTCTTTTTGCCATTTTTGGAAAAATTCCACTTTTCACATGGGATCGATTTTTCTGGTTTTTTAGATGTTGACTTCCAAACATACCACACTAACATATGTAATATATTAGGGGTCAAATGGAATCATATTAAAGGGGTTTGGGGACTTAGAGCGCCAATATGCAAAATCTATCTGGTTGTGATTTAGCTTGTGCATTAGGATGATCTTCAAAGTTTCAACCAAGGACAAATAAAATTGGCCCGTGCATTTTGTCCAAAACTTGTGCCAAAGGTTCCTTGTCATGTCCTTTATTAGATCCAAAAAGAACCAGGTCAAAAGGAGTTCTAGTTTGGAAATAGAAAGGTGGTAAAGTAGTGGTCTTGGTCATGTTTTAGGGCATGGTAGCCATGTTGGACCAGCCTGGCCAATGCAAAAATTAAGGCCCTTGCTCAATGAATTAGGTCTTAGACCTTGAAACAAAGTTGAAGAGTAACTTATTTAGGACATTCTACTCTAAGTGAAACTTAAAAATCTTGTGAAATAAGAAATTTATGGACTTTGGAACTTGCCATAGGCCATTCTTACGAAAATATGACCAACCAACATGACCTAAAAATGTCATTTTGTGATTTCTTGATTTTTAAGGCACAATGATGGATGTTTGAAGCTTATATGATCATATCATGATGTAAAATGAGGCTTGGAGATTTGTGGAGTGATGTTAGCTCAAATTCATGGATGACCCAAATGCCTTGAAAATTCAAAAACCATGATCAAACCAAGTACTTGTAACATGAATTGAATGAATGTTTGAATGGTGAATTGTGGTTGTATTTGTCATGAATTGATGTTGAATGAGTACAAGTATGATAAAGTGATCAAAATGACGCAAGGTCAATGATCAGAGGATTATGAAATTAGGATTTCTTGCACCACAAGTTTCATCAAGAACCATGGTTAGGATTACGAAAATATTTTCATCTTCTTCATGGTTCGATGTCCATCACACTAGATAATGTGTCATTCTGCTAGATCTTCCAATCAATAGAAGATTATTAAACCACTCCAGAATGACCAAACCTGATGCACTGGACATGATGGTGACCTATTTGGGAGTTGACCCATGTGATGCCCAAAAGGAGATGGATCACACCAGAGGGTTTCATTCTATATTTACATTCATGAAAAAGTTATATATAGACCACCTGACTACGGTAGTGGAGGAAGATGATGATGATACACCGTTTTTGCATCATAGAGCATGTGCATTAGGTTCATACCTCATGTATTTAGGATGCACGTCCATGTTTATGGACAAAAGTGCTTATTACGTCGATGTGGTTTACCTTAAATACTTAATTTACTTCGAGCAGATTCATGAGTATAAATGGGGGGTGCTTGTTTGGTTTACCTATACTCAAAGTTAGGTGAAGCTTATCTTTGGAAGACCAAACAGACGAAAGTAAGTTACACGTTGGTTACAATAATATATTTTCATTTTTACTGTTACTAATATTTCATAACACTTGTGCTTCGCCATTAATAATATTTCATATGTACCATTTTAAAGTCTGGATCCTCCAACACTTTCCACATATCTCTAGGTCGTCATATGTGGATGACTACTATAAGGATTTTCTACGTATTTGGGAATTTGTCCTACTCAGAGGGATTCAGGCCATCAAGTCGTTCAAAGTCTTTCTTGACCATGCTGCAATAGATGATATACGCTAAACACCGTAGGATAATCACCATCAGACGCGTCCCCTATGTGTCACGCCTAATTTATCCACATCTGCTTGAGTGAGTCATGTGTCATTTCGGGTTTCTATAGGGTGTTCCAAGATATCCATCCGTGTCAGCTCCTTCCATTGTCTTCTGTAAAGATCTTAATGTGATGTTTGATGATTTCTATAACCAACTGTACAAGAGGAAACATAAATTTTACCAGCTCATCAACCATGGAGTAGTGCTTTCGGCTACATCCAATGGTATTTCATAGTGTCACATCTTTATATGACACCAGATGCTCATGGAGATCCACCTAGGGCAGCTCATCATGTGATATTAGAGAAGGAACCAACTAGAGAAAATCATGTCGTTGATGTGCTACCTGCATGACGTCGTACTATGGATATTATGGGAGCGAGTATAGAGAGATGATAGTTTCCAAAAGGAACCCCTGTGAGGGCTACTATACGTGCATATCTATCTAAAGCATATACTACAGTGTAGTACATGGGGAAAACAAGGAACAAGGGGTAAGATATACTCAATTGTTCACTTTTACTTCTATTTTGATGGGATTTGTATTATGGACCATAATTTTTCAAAAATGATATTTGGTTATAGATAATGGATTGATTATAATATATGACATTTTAATTGAATTACACCAGTATGGCTTAATTGATAATTTTTTTTTTGATAATATACTTAATAATACGAATATGACTAATATAATAGATTTTAAAGTAAAGGGATCCTTACATCAGTTCTGATTTGTGAAATAAACTCATTATCATGAATTCAAAATATGTCAAGAATTGTTATGGAAATGACTAATATAATAGGGTTTAGAATTATGGGATCCATCTAATTTTTTAAAAAAATTAAAGTATCAAAATAAACTCCAAAATTAAGATACATGACTTAAAAATGATATTAAACCATAAATTAATAGCTTTATCTCTTTTATAATGTTGTCATTTCATTTTCACCGTTTTCATTACTTCACATCACATCACTAATTGATCTATCTATTTTCTCTTACTTTCTCTCTCCTTTTTTCTGTTGCATCTTAATCACTCAAAGCCATTTTCCCTTAAATATTTCTATTTCACGAGGAAGCACTAGAAACAACCCTTTACCATATTAAATAATACTAATAATAAACAACTGAGACACAGTAATCTTATTGTTATTTATGGTTATTTGAACAACAAACTTTTTTTATAAGCATAATTAATAGTATCTTACCAGCAAAACTAACTCACATCTCTAAACTCCTAAGTTTAAAAATGGCCAAGTTACATTACTTGGTCCAGTACTATCTCTCGTGTATAGATATTTACATAATAAATACCGAAATGTATAAAAGCTAAACTTGCACTAGAAACAACAATTAACAAGTGTGAATAAACAGAAAAAGTCCTAAATTATTCACACCTCTGAGTCTTCAACTTCAGTTCTTGCAATGAAACTGGGAAATGCCAAAGTAATATCCTTTAAATATGGAAGAGTCATGTTCTTAATCAAAGATGGATGTTGAGAAACAAAAGCTTTCCATTCATCTTCATCAATCCTTCCATCCTCTTTTGTATCAGCATCTTCAAATGTTTTATCCACAATGGATTCTATCATCTCATCTGAAAGATAAAGATCTGATTCATGCAAAAGTGCCAACACCATTTCCTTTAACTCCTGTTTTTCAATGTACCCTGTTTGTCTCAAATCATACAATCTAAAAGCAACTGCAAAAAATCACTTCAATAAACAATAAGCTCTAAAACACTTCAAAAAATCACTTTTATATGAAATCAATTTTATCTTACATGCAATTTTGTCTTCTAAAGCTGCGTTTGGGTGAAAAACACCGAGAGATCTAACGAATTCGCCAAACTCTATAACCCCGTTGCGCTTTACATCAAATAGGTCAAAAATCTATAAACCGAGAAATTAACAATTGTGATAAAAACAAAAAAAAAAGTTTAAAATCAGTTATATAAATACTAACCCTGTCAGCAAACAGATTTTTTTCATTTTTATTTCTGAACAGTGCTAGCTGAAATTCTTCCTGAATGTTAAAAATAAAATGCACCACAAGTGATTATTAAGCACCATAATTAATTAATTAAGGAGATTTAATCTAAACCAAAACACTTATTAACTCACCTTATGAATAAGACCATCTTCAATAATAGAATTGCTTAACTTCAAATACAGTTCATATAATGCATCAACTTCACTCACAGTAACTACATGAAGAAACAAAACTTGTTTTAATCAGCATATTATAGTGATTAATTAATCCACTAATATATCTATCATTTGGAACATAATTACCAGTTATTGATGATGATGGATACTCACAAGGTGTCTCCGAAGCAAGAACCGTTGGATCCTCATAACCTTGCGTTTTAACTTTCTCTGAAGATGAAGTTGAACAAATACAACCCATTCAATTGATTCAGCTTTTTCTAAAGTTCAACCACCAAACTTTAACGTGATTCAGCTAAGTTGTTGTTGGTTTGATTTATATATTAATATGTGAAAACAACATGCACACGTAAATACACGTTTGATAATTATTTATTGGAAGGTCACTTTTATTTTTTCCTTTAAAAAACTCAATAAGTCGTCGCTTTGGTGAGATTGTATTAATTATGATTTCTTAGTAATTCTATGGACTAAATCAGAAAGATAGACTTTGGGACCAAACTAATCAATTAAATGATCAAATTAATTAATATAAAAACACATTCACGTAATACGGTTCCACACATTCAAATATTAAAATGATTAATCACTTAAAATAAAAAGCTGATCAAGAGTCAAGGGGGCCGTAATTACGGTATTATCCAACTAACATGTCTCTGTCTTTTGAGTTTATATCAAGTCGGCTAAATTTGTTTGATTGCTCAAATTGTTAATAAATAAAATTAAGGATACCTAACAAATTGGAAGCAAAGAGAAATAATTTTATCAAATATTATTCTATTATTTATGTTTGCCAGCTGAGTGAGCGCCCTTGATTGGATAAGATCTTTGAATTGGATCTATTTTATTGAATTTTTGATCGGTTCATAACAATTATCCTCGGAATCCTTGATGTCAGAAATGAAGTGGGGAATGTTGATATGGAGTTCCAAAACTTGTCCAATTGGGTGTCGCGTTCAAACAATGCGTCTCTTAGAAAAATATTTTGCGGAAAGGAAACTTTTGTTGAAAAGTTGAGTGGAAGTTTGAGGTATTTGGAAGATGAGCATTTAATGTCCATCATGTGACGAAAATATCACTTTAGGAAAATCACCACGTGTCTTTACACACCTAGGATAGGGAGGTGACACGCTTAGAGTACTTTAGTGCACTTGGGTGTCGTTACTAGATCGAGGTCCCATTCTAACTTTTGATAGTGGTTTTGATTCTCCTTGGCTTCTTTTCCGTTTATCTTGGCAAAATCTATGTTTATAAATATGGACAATGAAGTTAGTTTTCTTTTTTCGTCTTATTCTATCTCTGGTGATATAAACCTTTTTCTTCTCTTATTGATTTCAACGATAAAAAACGTATCTTTCCGCTTTTTAAACTCTTCGTTTTTGTGGTCTTGATCTTCATTCTTTAGAGTCTACAACTTTTTGGGCTCCCAACGACTATCTCTCGTCTTTTCCTTTCTGTGTTTCACATTATTCTTTTTAGTCATGGTCAACATAGGAAACCCATAGATCTCATTCATAGATTTAAGTAGTAATGATGAATTAGAAGTTTCGTCTTTAGAAGTAAGAAACCAAACAATGAGCATTGTTGAAGTTATGGAGACTGCTTTCACTAGTATTGACATTAGTGAGGTTGCCCATGGGTTTTCCCCTCCTGGACTTCACATGTTGATCCCAAAATTTATAGAGAAACTCGAAGATGAAATGAAGGCTCAAACCTACATTAAATGCTATAGAAGCTCATTCCGCTACGACCCTGCTAATAAAGAGATTAGATGGTATATATAAGGATAATTGAGGGCTCATCATGGTCGTAACTTTTTATATGTTGATAGAGACACATAAATGGTGGGATATGGACAATGAGGCCTTGAGCTTCATGATGATATTCATCAGTGTCCTTGTTTGGGTCAAGAATTATAGGGGACCACGTTCGTCTTCCTAAACAAACGCAAAATAGACAACACCCATCGCGATGTAGGATTGTTTTCAAATTGGGTAATGCTTCACTCCAAAAGCGTAAAAGGTTATGCATCCAGTGTGACAGGTGTGTCTTGCCTCTACATGAATGGTTTTCTCTAGGATGGAGTTCAGGAATCCATTCAATGAATATAAACTCAGGGATATAAACCATATGAGGATTTCCCTTTTTGCAGTTATACCATGTGAGTTGGACCTATGCCAAAGCTTTATGATACTGGATAATGATACTCCTATATTGTTCGCATGAATGAGACATCATATCAAGAGATGATGGCACAAATGGCCTATCAAAGGCATTAGGTAATCACATTGTTCACCTTCAGCATCATTGGTAAAGGCGATGTCTTAGCCCCGAGGGACATTCAGAAGAAGAAAAAGGATTTGCATAAGCGTTTGGATTATATCATAAATGAGAAGAACAAGCTCACAACCAAACTTGGTGATGCTAAAAAAACTAATGAGGGAAGTTGTTAGTGAAATGGAGAAGTATAATTATCCTTCCCTTATAGACAAAAAGATGAAGGATCTTTTAAAAAAGTTGAAGAAAATGAAGCAATTTTGAGTGACATCGAAATATTTAACAGAGATGGAAAGTGGTATGGATGGGGTTAAGGAATCCCTTAAATCCACTAATAAAAGTATGGAAGATATGGAGAATTCCTCGAGGGAGTCGCGGGTGGCCTTCTCAAATTTCATGAGGGTTTAAAGAAGACTTAAGAGCCACTGAAGGCGGAAGAATGGTAACCGAGACCAAAGCGATCGTGCTTTTTAGCTACTTTCACACCCAACCGGAGAGAGGACCCCTCTCAAGAGTCTTTTTAGCACTCTTCGCTGAGGATAACACTACAACTGCTGACTGGCTTTGATTAATAGAAGCAGAGTTGACATCCTCGATATCCAAATAGTGGAAAGGGACCTCAGTTATCCCTTCCTCTGTCTCCACGTATCGAAAGCATGACAACTCACTGATCACAAAGTCCTCCTCACCACAGACAATTACAAGCTTGTATTCAACCATGAACTTCAATTTCTTATGTGAAGTGGACGTTACTGCACTGACAACATGAATCCACGGCCTCCCCAACAGGAAGCTGTAAGCGGGATGAATGTCCATAACTTGAAAAGTGATAGTGAATTGGTGATGACCCACACAAATTGGTAAATCCACCTCTCCAATGACTTTCCTCCTTGATCCATCAAAGGCTCGTACAATCAATACACTAGCTCGCATCTCTGGTCCCTCAAATTACAATTAACTCAATGTGCTCTTTGGGAACACATTGAGTGAATAACATGTATCAACCAGGACCATAGAGACCAAAGTATATGCACAAGTAACAAAGATGTGCAAAGCCTTGTTGTGGTTGTGCCCCTCGGCTGTCAATTCTGCTTCATTAAAACCCAAATATCGATTTGCAATGATGTTAGCCACTCCATCATCAAATTAATCAACCATAATGTCTTGCATCACATGCACAGCGTTAAGAACTTGCAGCAGAGCCTTGCGGTGAACCTCTGAACTGAGTAGCAATGAGAAGATTGAAATCTTGGAAGGAGTTTGACCCAGCTGGTCAAAAATATTGAAATCATTCTTCTTAATTAGCTTAAGGAACTTTTGTCCCACTTCTGCAGTAAGCTTTTCAATCTACTCTTGTTCTTGGACTACTTCTTTACCCTTAGAAGTGGCAGCTTCCGCTGTGCTATTGGAAGTACCTTTTTTCATGAAAGAACTAGGTGTCTGGACTGGAATATTAGGAACAACCACAGATGCCCCTGCCCGAGGAGGAGGAGGAACCATCACTGGTGCTTGAATAACTTTGGGAGTACACTTTGGTGCAAACACACGACCGCTTCGGGTCATCCAACCTGTACCTACTATATTGACAATTTAAGTATTGGAAAACTGGATCTCTTTTCAACCAACATAGATAGTTGCTTCATATTTCCAGGGCATCACCTTGGAATCTTGGTTAGGAAAAGGAGCGGGAACACGAATGTTGATGGGTTGTATTTTCTTCATTGGAGCCTCAATCTTCTTCTTGCGGTACACAATCTCGATTGACTAAATGACATAAACTTCTTCCATAACTCTAGATATTGTAAATTGTAAGACCCCCTAATTCATCAACTCTTGGACACATCCCTTGATTTCTTCGCACTTATCCGACTCAGTCTTGCATACGTCACAGTCGTCATGAACACTAGCCAAAACACCATGTTTCTGTAAATTTACCAAGATAACTAATAATGGAGTCTTTAAATCACCCACTAGACTGACCACTTATGTTTCCTCTTCTTCAAGAACTGTGTTAACTGTCGGACTACCATGATTGGGTAACAAATTATTCTTCATATTTGACTTCTCCTTAGTGAAAGACATAATATCTTGATCAATGAGTTCTTGCACTTTATTTGTGAATACAATACAGTCATTGGTTGAATTCCCAATATAGTATGCATTGAAAGCATATGATACATTGGGGTTGTGTTTTGAATTATACGGAAACACTGCCGGTGGAATCACTTTAGGAACAATGGTCCCTACACGCACCAGGTAGGGTAATAACTGAGTGTACGAAATAGAGATCTTTGTATACTGCGAACGCCTTTGATTCAGAATCTGATTCATACCCTGATTACGGAGATTCTGATTCTGATCTCTATTGTTCTGATGTTGTCTTTGGGGACCTTGTCCATGACGAGACTATTGTTGTTGTGGAGCCTGGGGAGGTTGTTGGAACTGCAGTTGATATTAGAAAGGTTGTTGTTGGAACTGAGTGGCGACTACATATAGATAAGGAAAGTACGACGTATGGGCCATAAGAGCTTAGTATTGAGGAACACTTGCCTTCACAATATTTGTTTCTCCTTCCTTCTTCTTTGCATACCCACTCGGAGGCTTCCTGGTTGCAGATTATTGATAACTATTACGACTGGTGATCTTTCCTGACTTAAGACCACTTTCTATTCTTTCTACAATTACGACTATATCAACAAAGTTGGAAGACGGACTACCAACCATCTTTTCATAGTACAAACCTTGGAGAGTTCCCATAAAGATATCTACCAATTCAATATCATATAAAGAAGGTCTGACTCTTGAAGCCATCTCGTGCCACCTTTACGCGTACTCTTTGAACATCTCATTAGACCTTTGTGACTGATTCTGTAACTACAATCTTGTAGGAGCCATATCTAGATTATAGTTGTACTTATTCAAAAATGCCTCAGAAAAATCTTTTCATGCCCTTATCTTCCCTGGTTCCAAATTCATGTACCAATCTAGTGATGCCCCAAATAGGCTATCTTGGAAGCAATGGATTAGTAACTCATCATTATCATTATAAGAAACCATCTTCCTGCAGTACATGGTGATGTGATTGCGAGGACAGCTCAAACCTTTGTTCTTGAGCAAGTCGGGTACCTTAAATTTCTGTGGGAGCACAACATTCGATACTGAGCACAGTTATCTAGAATTCAAACCATGAGCAGAGAAACCTTCAATAGAAAGGATCCTTTCCTCTAAAAGTTGATACTCTGCAGGCCTGGGTTGATTGAATCTGGGGACCCTTTGAGTAGTAACCCTTGGAGGAGGTTGATCAACATTCTGAGCAAGCGGTGGTTGCGACATGAATTATGGATACATATGATACAACAAGGCATGATTCAGAATCTGAGCAGTTAGAGGGCCCTCTTGAGCAAACCACCCCTCAGGTTGCACATTGGGAGCAAGTGATGCCCCAAAATGAGCATACTGGAGCGCATCATTATTCAAAAACGGTTGAACCATAGCAGCAGACATATAAGGATTCAGCTGAGTTGGTTAAGCATGAATCTGGAAAGTGATAGAATGGCCCATATACTTGGGTTCTTTGTCCTCAACATTGTCAACATTCACAGCAGGCTGACGAGTCTTTTTAGTTTCAACCCCTTGAGCAGAGAAACGATTCGGCATCCCCCATGGGAAGGCAACAAAATTCCCATTGAAAGAGGAAGCAGTGAAGGGCTAGTATGGCATGAAGGGATTCCCACTAACAAACTGTGGAGTGTAGTTATGAAGCACTCCCCACCGTAGGCAGAAACAAACCTATTAGGGCCATTTGGAAAGCGAGGTTGACTTACAGTAATAAGTTGCACAATAATATCAATGGGATCCACCATAACAAGAGAGGTGTCAGTAGCAGTAGTTACAACAGTAGCGTCAGCCAGATTGACAACAAGGGCATTGTCTCTCTAAGCTTGGAGATATTCCAGGATGATACCCATCTGACCTTGAATTTGAGCTAAGTCCTCCCTAGTTACAACATTCTCTTGTTCTTATTTAGTCATGATTCTCTGTTTGTTGGCTCTGGTGTTATACCGATGTCGTGTCGTTATCTTTTTGAAGAGGATGAAGACGGGTGTAAGCATTTAACTTTTGGATAGAAAAGTGTTGGTGTAAGCCCTAGAGGCCAATACTTTTGGTACTTGTATCGAATTATTTATTAATAATTAAAAGGCTTTTTCTTTATTATGTTTGATTAATAAAGTCCCTAGAATAGTTAGTCCGTTTAATGTATCAAGTATGACTTAATCATGAGATCACATTAAACATAAGGACACTATTCTTAAATTATCCATAGTCGAGCTCTATTGTGAAGTGGGATAACATTAAAGCATTAAGACTATTATGTTTATAGACTGATGATCACATCTCATGGATCATGGATAAAGAGTTATCAAGTCTTAAACATAGGTATGAATATTAAGAGTAATATTTATACCAGATTGACCAGCTATGAGAATACTATATAGAAAGTTATGCAAAGTGTCATAAGTTATTCTCATGGTTATAATGGTGTATACCACTCTTCGACCTGAAACCACTATGGACCCTAGATGTAGAGTCGAGTGCTTTGTTGCTGATCCAACATTGTCCGTAACTGGATAACCATAAAAATAGTTGATGGGTACTCCACAAAGCATGCTGAGGGACATGAGTGTCCTAAATGGAATTTTCCCATCCTGCGTAACAGGATAAATGTCTATGGGCCCAATATTGAACTGGACAAGGATGACACGGTCTATACCTTGTGTTCAATATAGACATAAGGGCAAAGGGGTAATTATACACATAATCATTATCACAGGAGGTTTTGTCAGATCACATGAAATTTTCGTGTCTTGGGTAGCAGTGATGTGTTGCTAGATACCGCTCACTGTTTATTATGTTAAATACGTGATTTAATGTAATTGCCAACACCACGAAAACCTAATGGGTCACACACAAAGGACGGATTGATGAGGGATAGAATAATTGAGGAATACCATAATGTATGGTGCCCTTAAGTAGAATACGAAATATGGTAAGGTACCACGAGCTTAAGTGATTTTGGCATATTGTAAGATATGGGCAATATACACTTGAGTGGGCTTTTTAGCTTGCAGCCCACACAAGTGGTTCTATAAATAGAGCTCTTGTGCAGAAGCATTGTATGGGAATACAACACAACTGAAGAGTTGGAATTTCGTATCTCTCTTTCTCTCACTCAAAGCCTTCATTCGTACCAGCTAGCACTGAGATTGAAGGAATCCGTTCGTGTGGACTGAGTAGAGACGTTGTCATCGTTCAACGTTCGTGATCGCCACAAGAGGTAACGATTCTATCACTGATCATGCCCATTCGTAAGGATCACTAAATGGAGAAATTTTTAAATTCCGCTGCGCCTTGGATGGCAATTCTCCTTCAGTGGTATCAGAGCCACTTACGAAACCATGAATCTGATAACTGTTTTTGTTCTGTATTAATATGATTAAAGACAGAATGAATCAAAGATTAAATTGAGATCGATCAAGTTATATATATATGATATATGTAATCTTGATGCAAAATACATTATATATGGTATAGTGTTCTCGTTTCGTTCATTCAAACACTCAATGGTTGTTTTCCTTTGAGCGATCAATGGTCATTTGCTTCTTGATCCGACATTAGTATGGTGAAGCAATGACGTGTTGATCAATCATACTGAATCAACAATCGAGATGTGTTTGACGGTCTGAAATTGGTGCATCAGGGTTAGTGACGACACAAGGGTTGTGTTGTCAGACGGTTATGCGATTGGGGTTGTAACTGCACAAGAGTTGTGCTTTCTAAACACTTTTCCGAACAGTGTTAACCGGTTAACGCAATAAGAAATAAATTTTTTTAATTTTTCAAACAGTGTTAACCGGTTAATGCATTTGGTTAACCGGTTAACGCAAGACGGAAAACAGTTTTCCAAGAGATTTTCAAACAGTGTTAACCAGTTAACACATTTGGTTAACCGGTTTACGTAAGGCAGAAAATAATTTTTGAACAGATTTCAAACAGTGTTAACCGGTTAACACATTTGGTTAACCGGTTAACGCAAGGCAAAATTCACCCGTTCGGCTAAATCAGTGCTTTAAAGTATCAAGTGTTGATGCGAAAACCGACGTCGATTTTAAATGAATTATTCATTAAAATTTTCGAGCAGGGGCGCTGCCCCTTCGACCCCGCAAGGGGCGCTGCCCCCTTGACCGGGCAGCGGACCCCCGGCTAACTCTGCGTAGTGTGATCGGTCGTCGCGATTTAATTTGATTTTAATTAATTAAAGGAATTAATAATAATAATAATAAAGTGTTTATTATTGTCTTGTGGTGATCGGTTATGGCCTTAGTTTTCCTTTATTTTGCTTTGGGTTTTAAAATACGACCTGCGTGTCGTGCCTCTCTCTTAATCTCCCAAATGTAACTTCTTTTCTCATCCCACTCCCTCGTATGTAAAACGAGTTTCATTATGTAATGTAATGTTATGAAGAAAGCAAAGGAGTCAGTGCCAAAAGAGGACAACCTTGAAGATCTTGCCTGGAGAAGCTTAGATCGTTGTTAGGTTAGCTTAGATTCTCTCATTGGCTTGGGAGAACAATTGCGCTAGGGGCCATAACTGTTTCATTATGTATGTATGTATGTTGATGCATGTGAATGTATATTGATGCATGTGAGAGACGATTTATATGATAAACAAGCCGGTGAGATCATAAAAATTGCAATTCCCTCAAATTAAATATTAAGTTTATGCTTTCCAAGTTTTAACACTCATCAAGACTAATATCGGATAATGTAGGTTTCGCCTACGCGAGGTGCATGATCTATATATTAGTAAGGTGCGATGGGATAATTGTAATATCCAACTGTTAAAACAATGGGTCAAACTTAACTAAACAAATTATGAGAATATTATATATGTTTGCTTTCCAAGTTTTAGCACTCATCAAGACTAGTATCGAATAATGTAGGTTTCGCCTACGCGAGGTGCATGTTTTGTATTAGTTAAGGTGCGATGGGATAATTGTAATATCCAACTGCTAAAACGATGAGTCAAACTTAATTATAATTTTATTATATATGTTTAGAAGCAAGGGTTGGGAATGATCCATATGATGGATTGGAATAAGGAGTTATTCACCCAACTGAAATTTCGAGAGTTGTATGAGATACAATTGGAAGGAGTTCCTACCTAAATAACCTAGTTTTGTGTAATCCGCCTACGCGGACTTAGAACGAAGTGAAATATGGATCTCGACCCACTAGAAAATCTTCCAACGGGATTTTCCGAATCAAATGATGAGGGTCATTTGTTTTGAGTAAAATAGTGGGAGCATATTTAATTAAAGGCCTAATTAAATATGTCAATGATACATATATTTTCATTAATCCTTATGTAGATTACCATGACAACAAACACCTCTAACAACATCCTGCGATCAATCTTTGATAAAGAAAAATTGTGTGGGACAAATTTTCTGGATTGGCACCGAAACTTGAGGATATCCTCAAACATGATAAAAAGTTCTATGTCTTGGAGACACCTGTTCCTGAAGAGGAACCTCCTAGTTCTGCACCTAAGGCAGAAAGAGATGCTTATAAGAAGCATGTCGATGATGCCAATGAAATTGCTTGTCTCATGCTAGCTACCATGAACTCAGAATTGCAAAAGCAACATGAGAACATGTCAGCGTTTGATATGATCGAACACCTGAAGTTGCTCTATCAAGAGCAAGCAAGGCATGAGAGGTTTGAAGTTTCAAAAGCCTTTTTTCAAGGCAAGTTAGCTGAGGGAGCCCCTGTAGGTCCCCATGTACTCAAGATGATTGGGTATGTGGAAAACCTTGAAAGATTGGGTTTTCCCCTCGGAAAGGAACTTGCGACTGATTTGATCTTGCAATCGTTTCCAGATGGGTTCAGTCAATTTGTCCTAAATTTCAATATGAATGATATGAACAAATCGCTTCCTGAACTGCTCGCCATGTTAAGAACTGCCGAGCAGAATCTGAAGTCAAAAGGGAAGTCCATTCTGATGATCGAAAATGGAAAGAGACAGAACAAAAGGCTCACTAAGCAGGGTGATAAAGGGAAAGGCAAGGAAGTTGCCAAACCCAAACCCACCGTTGTTGCTTTAAAGCCTAGTGGAGGCATAGCAAAAGAAGGCACTTGCTTCCATTGCGGTAAGACCGGACACTGGAAGAGAAACTGCCCAAAGTACCTGGAAGATAAGAAGAATGGAGTAGAGACTTCAACTTCAGGTATTTTTGTTATTAATTTATCTGCTTCTGCATCATGGGTATTAGATACTGGATGCGATTCTCACATTTGTACAAATGTGCAGGGACTAAAAAGGAGTAGAGATTTGGCAAAAGGTGAAGTCGACCTACGAGTTGGCTATGGAGCAAAGGTTGCTGCTTTAGCCGTAGAAACTTATGTATTGACTCTACCTAGTGGTTTAATAATTCAGTTAGAGAATTGTTATTATGTACCTGAAATTAGTAGGAATATTATTTCCGTTTCTTGTTTGGACAAGTTTGGTTTTTCATTCATAATAAAGAACAATTGTTGCTCAATTTATTTGAATGATATATTCTATGCTGCTGCACAAATGAACAATGGACTATATGTCCTTGATCTTGAAATGCCTATTTATAACATTAATACAAAAAGGATGAAACCTAATGAGTTAAATCCAACTTACCTTTGGCATTGTCTATTAGGCCACATAAATGAGAAACGCATTTCCAAACTCCATAAAGATGGACTGTTGGACTCTTTTGATTATGAATCACATGAGATATGCAGATCTTGTTTAATTGGAAAGATGACAAAATCTCCATTCACAGGAAAAGGTGAAAGAGATAATGATCTTTTGGCCCTCATACATACTGATGTATATGTGTAAAGGCAAAGAGTCAGACAACATACGACCGCAAGTTTCGATGATGACAAATGACCACCATGCACGTCTACAAACAAATGCAACACATTACCTATCATATCCTTTCCTGCTTATCTAAAATCTGTTATAATTCTTAAAAACATATGTGGACAAAGTGGGATCATGACGAAATGCATGAAACTCACAAAACACAAATTTTTGCAGATTTGAAGACTTTGAGTCGACCATAAGGGTCGGCGCATAGCTCACGGGTCAGCGCATAACTCAGACAAATTGGAGATTGGTCAGCACATACTTGCTTGAGTCGACCATAAGGGTCGGCGCATAGCTCACGGCTTAGCGCATAAAACCCTTGAGTCGACCACAGGTCGGCGCATGGCATAGTGATGCTATCCACGGGTCAGCGCATGAAACCTTGTGTCGACCATAAAGGTCGGCGCATTTCCCACGGGTCAGCGCACGCCGACCTATGGTCGACCGCTCGTGCGTAAACTCAGTATTCTGAGTACTTTTCACTGTTTGAAAAAGCTGTTATTTTTGGTTGGTTTGCTAGTTACTATAAATAGAAGTCAAAACACTTTTATCAACTAATATTTGCATATTTTGAATTCAAGTGTTCAAGGAAACAAGAAAGAGTGAAAAAGGTGTCCAAGATTCATCATCTTCATCTTCAACACTTCACAACCCATCAACTACACACAATCATTTTTGATGTGGTTCGTGATCGATTAAAGGTGATAAGGTTCGAAGCTGTGATCGGAGAATCCGGTTCGGGTTGAAGCTTGTGGCAGGTTCTTTCTTGAATAAAACCGTTAGGGTTTTGTCCTCCAATACCGGTTTGTGTTTGGGGTTTTCGGACGAATTGCTTCATCAATATTCAGCTGAGCGAAGGTGATTGAGAAGAGGAAGTCTTCTTCAGTCTAGTAGCGGATTCGGTGATATTGAAGTGAAGGATTCGGGTTCGATTCGTTGTGTTTGAGATCAGTCGGGCCGAGGGTTTGAAGAACGGAAGATTCTTCAGCAAAGGGGCTGGAATCGGAGGTCTAGCAACAACGATCGAAGGTCTTGATTCATCTTGAATCAAGGAGCAAGGATAGGAAGCATCATTCAACACATTGGGAGTTCTGTTGTTTACTTGCTTTGCAATCCTTGTATAAACGGTTAAATTTCACAGGTGATATCTAATTAATCATCTCAATTCTAATTTTAGAATTGAGGGCAGACGTACCCCGAAGCGAGGACGGCGGGGGAACTGCCTGATCAAATCTCTGTCTTCTTTAATTTTCTGCATAAGTGTTTTTCAGCTTAAAAATTAAGTGATTTTAGTTTAAGCAATTTTACCAAACGCTGGTATAAGTTGAGTAAGAGATTAAAACTCCTGTTTGAATAACAAAGTACAATAGTTTATTGTACTAGGTCAATTTGAATTACTTACTCAACTCAAATATCACTTGGAGTGTTTATGCACACCAAGTGTTTGTTAATTTGCATAAGCCAAAGTTGTCTTAAGTTTGCATCTAGTTTAATTTGGTATTTTGGATCATTGGAACTAGGCTTGCTTGTAAGTGAAATATATCATTGATTGTGCAAATAGTGTAGTGATTTGTATTTCATTTTATCTCTAATCCATTAGCTTATCGCATATCCGGTTTTCCAATAACGGTTCGTTTTAGACTAACATTTTTCCTCGGCCACTTCCGCACTTAAAACAAATTTTCAAAACCAATTTTCTTTAAAATTGGTAGCGCCGACTCAAGTTTTTAATTGGGATCTATTCAACCCCCCCTTCTAGATCCGTGCCATAGTCTAACAAGTGGTATCAGGAGCTCCGGTTCACTCTGTGCTTCAAAATATAACCTTGATAGAAAATGGCTAACGAACCTAAAGGGGCTTATAATAGAGCTCCCGTTTTCAATGGTGAAAATTATAGTTATTGGAAAGACTGTATGCGGGTGCACATAAATTCCATAGATAGAAAAATATGGAATGTTATTCTCAATGGTCCAATTCAAATAACCATGACCAATGAGAACAACGAATTGGTGCCTAAGCCCGAAGCACAATGGACCGATGATGATGAAAAGAAATACAATTATGATTGGAAAGCCAAAAATATCCTAATCTCCTCATTAGGTGTAGATGAATACTATCGTGTATCCCATTGTCCTACTGCTAAGGCCATGTGGGATTCACTACAAATTGCCCATGAGGGGACGAATGATGTTAAGTTGGCTAGAATGAATACACTAACACAAGAGTTTGATCTCTTTTTCATGGAGCAAGGGGAAACCATTGCTGACATGCAAAAGAGATTCACTCATCTCATCAATCGATTACATTCACTTGGTAGGCCTGTTTCCAATGATATTGCTACTAATAAGATCTTAAGATGTCTTAACAGGGAATGGCAGCCGAAAGTGACCGCTATCAAAGAGCCAAATGATCTTACCACATTGGACTTGACAACATTGTTTGGTAAACTACAAGAGCACGAACAAGTTCTCTTGAGCCTGGAACAACATGAAAAGAAAGATAAGAAGGACAAAGCAAAGGTGAGTGAAAAGAAATCAATAGCTCTAAAGACTTCCTCCTCAAAGTCTCAAGCAAAAGAGCAAAGTGATTATTCATCGAGCGACGAAGAAGAAGAGGACAAGAGTGAAGATATGGGGTTGTTTGTTAAACGCTACAACCGTTACGTGAGAAAGAACGGCATCCAACATTCCGAGAAGAACTTGGTAAACTTCCGGAAGCAATCTAGGTACTCTAAAAATGATGACTCAAAAGGAAAAATAACTAGAGGGTCGTGCTATAAGTGTGGAAAGCCGGGTCACTACAAACCGGATTGTCCGATGAACAAGAAGACAAAAGAAAAAGAATCATACAAATCACACAAGAAACCATCAAAGCCAAGGAGGGCATATATAGCTTGGGAAAGCGATAGCGACTCCTCCGATGATGAAAGCTCTAGTGATGAAGATGAAAATGCAAACCTATGTCTCTCTGCTCATCAAAAGAACAAAAAGAAACAGGTACGACATGCTAAATATGAAAAATCCTCTAGTATGTCTCATCATGAATTACAAAATGCTTTTGATACTTTACACTGTGAAGCGAAAGAGGCCTTTAAAAGGCTTGCCTCAAATAAGAAAAAAATTTCACATTTGGAACATAAAATTCAACAATCCGAAAGGAAACTTGAGGCACTTAAAGCTTCTATAGTGGAAAGCACAAAAACAAGTTATGAGGACCTTAGAAGTAGAATGATGAACTTTGGGTGTGATACTTGTTACATTTGGCAAGGTGAAGTAAGAAACCTAAAGGCCAAACTTGACAAGGCTCTTGAGCCCAAGATTACTTTTGCTATCGACAAATCAAACTTTCGAAAAAGTATGGTTAATCCATATCAAAAATATAAATATGTTATAAAGGATGAAGATAGCAAAAGCGATCTAAATGTAAATTTCTCTTGTCTCTATTGTTGCAAGAAAGGCCATTCCATTGATAAATGTAGATTTAGGAGATTTTTAGTTCCTAAAGGCATTTATCAATGGATGCCCAAATGCAACCATTTCGTTCCTCACCATTCAGGACCCAATAAGCCATTGGGTACCTTCTCTTTTTAATTATATTGCCATAGGTACAATGCCTCGAGACTACCGAGAGAAGATGGGTTCTCGACAGTGGATGCTCAAGGCACATGTCAGGAGACATATCTCTCTTCATTGACTTCGTGGCTAAGAAGAAGGGATATGTAACTTATGGCGACAACAACCGTGGAGCAATTCTTGGTAAAGGTAGTGTAGGTAATCCCTCCTCTACTACTATTTCTGATGTTTTGCTTGTCGAAGGTCTTAAACACAATCTACTTAGCATCAGTCAATTATGTGACAAAGGATACAATGTATCGTTTTCAAAAGATTGTTGCAAAATTGTACATAATGATGATAAGAAGAGTATGTTTAATGGCCTACGTGTGAACAATGTCTATATGCTTGACTTAAATGAAGTATCGTTAACAAGTGACAAATGCCTTGTAACAATGAGTGAAGATTCATGGTTATGGCATAGGCGTTTAGCACATGTTAACTTTGACTTACTTAACAAAGTAGTCTCAAAAGATCTAGTCCTAGGTCTCCCTAAAATTAAGTTCACCAAGGATCACCTTTGTGATGCTTGTCAAAAGGGGAAGCAAACGAGGATCTCATTTAAATCCAAAAATATCGTTTCAACAACGAGACCTCTCGAGCTTCTTCATATGGATTTATTTGGGACATCTAGGATTAAAAGTCTAGGAGGAAACTATTACGGTTTTGTAATAGTGGACGACTTTTCTCGATTTTGTTGGACTATTTTCTTAGTAAGTAAGAGCGACACGTTCGCCGCCTTTGAACGATTTGCTAAGCTTTCCCAAAATAAACTAAATACAAACATTGTTGCAATTAGAAGCGATCATGGGGGTGAGTTTGAAAATCACTTATTTGAAGAATATTGCGGTAACCATGGTATTGATCATAACTTCTCCGCTCCATGTACTCCTCAACAAAATGGGGTTGTGGAGCGTAAAAATCGAATTTTGGAAGAATTGGGAAGAACAATGATCAATGAAAGTGGCTTACCGAAATATTTTTAGGCCGACGCCATTAGTACGGCTTGTTATGTTCTGAATAGGGTGCTCATTCGCCCCATTCTAAACAAAACACCGTATGAACTTTTAAAAGGGCGAAAGCCAAATATTTCTCACTTACATGTCTTTGGCTGCAAATGTTTTGTATTGAACAATGGAAAGGAAAACTTAGGGGAATTCGATTCCAAGGCCGACGAAGGTATCTTCCTCGGATACTCTCAATCTAGCAAAGCATATAGAATATACAACAAACGATTACTTGCTGTAGAAGAGTCTGTACATGTCACTTTTGATGAATCCAATCCGAGAAACGTCGGAAAGGATAGTGTTTTTCATGGTGCAGGAACGTCTACCGAAGACATACTCAAAGGTGGTGAGCCGGGGATTGATCAACCCGACATAGTCAAAATTGAGGAGGACAAAGATGTACACCATGAGAAAACCGAGGTAGTTCATCCGCCTTCAAACGATGATCTCCCTCAAGCTTGGAAGTCTTCCAAAGACCATCCAATCGACAACATTCTCGGAGATATCTCAAAGGGTGTAACAACTCGATCTAAGCTAAGTAATTTCTGTTATCACTTCGCTTTCGTTTCGCAGATGGAACCTAAAGAAGCCCTACTCGATGAACACTGGTTTTTATCAATGCAGGAGGAACTTAATCAGTTCACTAGAAATGAGGTTTGGGACCTTGTCCCTCCTCCGCGAGGTCATCGAGTAATCGGCACCCGATGGGTGTTTAGGAACAAGCTGGACGAAAACGGGGTAATAACCCGTAATAAGGCACGTTTAGTCGCGCAAGGGTATAACCAAGAGGAAGGCATCGACTATGAGGAAACTTATGCGCCGATTGCCTGACTCGAGGCTATACGCCTTCTCCTTGCTTTCGCTTGTGCGAAAGACTTTAAGCTATTCCAAATGGATGTCAAGAGAGCTTTCCTTAACGGTCACATAAATGAAGAGGTCTATGTCGCACAACCTCCGGGTTTCGAATCCCATGAGTATCCTGATCTTGTTTATAAACTAAAAAGGGCCCTGTATGGTCTCAAACAAGCTCCTAGAGCTTGGTATGAGAGACTAAGCAAATTCTTACTCGATCAAGGATACTCAAGAGGAAAGGTTGACACAACCCTCTTCATTAAACGTCAAGGAAAGCACTTGATATTAGTGCAAATTTATGTAGATGATATCGTATTTGGGTCTACTAACATGAATCTTGTGAGAGAGTTTTCTGACCTTATGCAGGGCGAATTCGAGATGAGTATGATGGGGGAGCTCACATACTTTCTCGATCTGCAAATTAAACAGCTCAAAGAAGGAACTTTCGTGAGCCAGACAAAGTACTGTTTGGACCTTATCAAGAGATTTGACATGGCAAAAGCTAAGGCCATAGACACCCCCATGCCTACTTGTACAAACTTGAACAAAGATGAAGACGGTAAGGAAGTAGATGTAAAACGGTATAGAGGTATGATTGGTTCACTCCTTTATCTTACTTCTTCTCGTCCCGATATTATGTTTAGCGTATGCATGTGCGCAAGATATCAATCATGTCCCAAGGAATCCTATTTAAAATCCGTTAAACGAATACTTCGATACCAATCCGGTACTCCGAAGTATGGACTATGGTATTCCAAAGGTAATGATTGTTCATTGGTAGGCTTCTCCGATTTCGATTTTGCCGGCTGCAAATCGGATAGGAAAAGCACCAATGGCACTTGTCACTTATTTTCAAACTCTTTGGTCAGTTGGCATAGCAAGAAATAGGTTTCAGTTGCTTTGTCAACCGCCGAAGCGGAATACGTTGCCGCCGGTAGTTGTTGTGCCCAAATCCTATGGATTAAGCAACAACTATTGGATTTTAACCTCAAACTTGAACGTATTCCCATTTTTTGTGACAATACAAGTGCCATTAACCTGACCAAGAATCCTGTGCTACATTCTCGCACCAAACATATCGAAATTCGACACCACTTTCTTCGGGATCATGTAGAGAAATGTGACATTGTATTTGAATATGTTAATACTGAAAATCAACTAGCGGACATTTTCACAAAGCCGCTAGCCACTGAACCTTTCTTTCATATCCGCCGAGAACTTGGCATTCTCGATATTTCGGAACGGGCACTATAATCTGCTGTTTTACCTTATTCCATATAAGACTTTAATCTTGTACTTCTAACAAATCAATGTTGTTGCAAGCACAAGTTTACCGTTCACCAAGTCACTCCTGCATCGAGGTGATATTGTTCCTCTTTTTCTCTCTTTCTCTCTCTGCAAAGTCTCATGATTAAAATAGTTATACCTCATAATGATGTTGCTTACATATATACATGATATCTCTCTTTGGATGTTTATTGCTGTATGACTTTCTATTTATGCATCAAACTTGTCAACGCATGTGCAAAATAGTGAAAAATTGAAATTTGGACTGTATGAGTCGACCGCAGCAGGGCTATGGTCGACGCACGCTTAATAATTTCTGTATTTTCTCAAAAATCAAATAGTATGCGTCGACGCATGAAGAGGTATGGTCGACGCATCGCTCGAAAATTTTGTTTTTCTCCAGAAAAATTTAAATCGTTTCATGCATCTTCATTCAAAAATCATCATTAAGTGTGCATTTACATTCCATCACCTTTCAAACTACCCACTACCTTGTAACCTGCATCTACCTAGTGGCTATTGTTCCTTGATCTTCCATCTTCCCAAAACCCTAGCCTTTCCTCTATAAATAGGGAAAAACCTCTCTCTAGCAGAATCACTCTCAAAACCCTCCACAAACCTTCACTCTATACCCAAACACTTAGTTTCAAACCTGCTCAAATGGCTTCCACATCACGCAGACCTTCCGGCAAGAGATCCCGAGAATCATCCGCCGTATCTCTACCCATATTTGCTGTATCGCTCGTTCCACCCGCTCGCGTCGAAGCCTTCAACAAAGATATCGGCAAAAGAGGAGTTGTTCGACAACATGCGTTCTACAAGCTTACCGCCGAACGCATGCACCTCGTGGAAATCATGGCTCTGCTACAACATCAAGGCTTTATCAACTTCTTGGAATGCAACACTAAATACAGTGAAGACTTAGTCCGAGTGTTCTACGCCGGCCTTCATGATAACTTTCGCGGGCACAAATGTCACTCCAGAATTGGCACGACAAAGGTATCGCTTAAGTCAAATATCTGGAACCAATATTTTGATATGTCTGTGGATGATGCTGAAAATCCTCTACCTGAGGTAACTGACTCTCACCAAATAGATGGCTACGAGTTTAAGAGTGCATTGAATGACATGCTGAAGCGACCATATCCTGATCAGTTTGTGAACAGTGATGCATTCCCACGCACTGTCACTGCCGGCAAGCTAAAAACCGGAGAACGGATTCTTCCGTGGATTGTCTCACGCATTCTGCGACCAAAGAAGGGTGGTCTCTCCAGAGTTGAACAAGTTGAGGTTCACCTCATTTACATTCTGAAGAATAAGTTGAAAATCAACTGGCCCTACTACATAGCCAGTAGGATGTTCAGTCTACGTGATTCCGGACGAGGAACGACTCTTGCTTACGGATCTTTCATTCAAGAGGTCCTTACTGCAGCCAACGTTAATCATCCGTCCTTCCCGTACACTTCCATCTCATCTGACAAAGAGTTCAGCCCAAAAACTCTGTCCATGATGGGATATTTTTGGTGCGATGAGCGGAGAATGTACAAATTTGTTCGAAGAGGAAATGTTTCGGCGCCTGTTGCAGCAGATGATGACAGTGATGAAAGTGAAGAAGAAGAAGATGAAGATGAAAATGATGATGAGGAAGCCGGGCAAGCCTTTGATCACCATGGTGAAGGTAATAGTCCCTCACGTGTTGATACTCACGACTACTCCGACTCCGCTTGGGTTCAGCAGTCACATTCAACGGAAGAAGATGTTCTCGTCTGGGGTGGCTGGGGTGAATGGCAACATACGGGCTGGTCAACTCAACGTCAATTTTACCAGCCGTATCACCAGAATGATGAAGAATCTCCTCCGTCTCCTCCACAGCATGTAAACTCTTCCGAGTTGTTGGATATGATGCGAAACATGCAGCTAGCTCAACAATCCTTCATGCAAACCCAGGATGACCGCTATGCTCATATTAGCAGTCAAATTCATGCCCAAAATGAGCGGCTCGACACCCTATCTACAAGCTTAAATGAACGGTATGCAGACTTGGATCGGTCGGTCGACGGGAGCGTCAAGCATCTGAGCGGTGTTGCTGAATACCTATCAACTCTGGCTGACCCCAGCAGAAACCCAGGCGTCTGCTATCATCTAGGACACCGTCATTAGGACATAGACCTTCATCTGCACATTGCATGTTGCTTGTTATTTTGAATGTATTCATGCTTGTTTTTCTTTGTTTTGCCTGTTTGTGCAACAGTAATTATTATCTTTGTTCCTTTAATTAATGATTATCGCACAGAAATGATATTGGTGTGATATTATTATCTGTTTGTGTTATTTCCTGTGGAATCTTTTGTTACGTTGACTAATACTTCATTGTCTCTTTTTGATGTTGTCAAAGGGGGAGAAAAGTGTACAAAAGCAGGCAACCAAAACGTTCACCACAACTAACAGACTAACAGTCATTTTTTTCATATAGCCTCTAGTTACAAAAGAAAGGGGGAGTGTGCATAATGTGTCAATACTGCATGTTGTTTATCGCGTTGGTTTTTGCACAGGTTGTCATCATCAAAAAGGGGGAGTATGTAAAGGCAAAGAGTCAGACAACATACGACCGCAAGTTTCGATGATGACAAATGACCACCATGCACGTCTACAAACAAATGCAACACATTACCTATCATATCCTTTCCTGCTTATCTAAAATCTGTTATAATTCTTAAAAACATATGTGGACAAAGTGGGATCATGACGAAATGCATGAAACTCACAAAACACAAATTTTTGCAGATTTGAAGACTTTGAGTCGACCATAAGGGTCGGCGCATAGCTCACGGGTCAGCGCATAACTCAGATAAATTGGAGATTGGTCAGCACATACTTGCTTGAGTCGACCATAAGGGTCGGTGCATAGCTCACGGCTTAGCGCATAAAACCCTTGAGTCGACCACAGGTCGGCGCATGGCATAGTGATGCTATCCACGGGTCAGCGCATGAAACCTTGTGTCGACCATAGGGGTCGGCGCATTTCCCACGGGTCAGCGCACGCCGACCTATGGTCGACCGCTCGTGCGTAAACTCAGTTTTCTGAGTACTTTTCACTATTTGAAAAAGCTGTTATTTTTGGTTGGTTTGCTAGTTACTATAAATAGAAGTCAAAACACTTTTATCAACTAATATTTGCATATTTTGAATTCAAGTGTTCAAGGAAACAAGAAAGAGTGAAAAAGGTGTCCAAGATTCATCATCTTCATCTTCAACACTTCACAACCCATCAACTACACACAATCATTTTTGATGTGGTTCGTGATCGATTAAAGGTGATAAGGTTCGAAGTTGTGATCGGAGAATCCGGTTCGGGTTGAAGCTTGTGGCAGGTTCTTTCTTGAATAAAATCGTTAGGGTTTTGTCCTCTAATACCGGTTTGTGTTTGGGGGTTTTTGGACGAATTGCTTCATCAATATTCAGCTGAGCGAAGGTGATTGAGAAGAGGAAGTCTTCTTCAGTCTAGTAGCAAATTCGATGATATTGAAGTGAAGGATTCGAGTTCGATTCGTTGTGTTTGAGATCAGCCGGGACGAGGGTTTGAAGAACGGAAGATTCTTCAGCAAAGGGGCTGGAATCGGAGGTCTAGCAACAACGATCGAAGGTCTTGATTCATCTTGAATCAAGGAGCAAGGATAGGACGCATCATTCAACACATTGGGAGTTCTGTTGTTTACTTGCTTTGCAATCCTTGTATAAACGGTTAAATTTCACAGGTGATATCTAATTATTCATCTCAATTCTAATTTTAGAATTGAGGGCAGACGTACCCCGAAGCGAGGACGGCGGGGGAACTGCCTCATCAAATCTCTGTCTTCTTTAATTTTCTGCATAAGTGTTTTTCAGCTTAAAAATTAAGTGATTTTAGTTTAAGCAATTTTACCAAACGCTAGTATAAGTTGAGTAAGAGATTAAAAGTCTTGTTTGAATAACAAAGTACAATAGTTTATTGTACTAGGTCAATTTGAATTACTTACTCAACTCAAATATCACTTGGAGTGTTTATGCACACCAAGTGTTTGTTAATTTGCATAAGCCAAAGTTGTCTTAAGTTTGCATCTAGTTTAATATGGTATTTTGGATCATTGGAACTAGGCTTGCTTGTAAGTGAAATATATCATTGATTGTGCAAATAGTGTAGTGATTTGTATTTCATTTTATCTCTAATCCATTAGCTTATCGCATATCCGGTTTTCCAATAACGGTTCGTTTTAGACTAACATTTTTCCTCGGCCGCTTCCGCACTTAAAACAAATTTTCAAAACCAATTTTCTTTAAAATTGGTAGCGCCGACTCAAGTTTTTAATTGGGATCTATTCAACCCCCCCTTCTAGATCCGTGCCATAGTCTAACAATATGGACCACTGAACGAGCCAGCCAGAGGAGGTTTTTAGTGCTTCATCACATTTACTGATGATTTCAGTAGATATGGTTATTGATCACACTAAAATTTACGTATTTTTGACTCCGATTTCACATGCATTCTAGTTGTTTTATTATCATTTTATTGTGTTATTGCTATGTTTTTCTTTGTTTACAGGTTTTTACTTTAATCGGAGCCCCGATCGAGAAAAGGAGTGAAAAAGGGCTAAAAACCCTAAAATTCAGCATTTTGTGCTTATGGCCTACCCCATGGCGGGCGCCACAGACCAAGCCATGACGTGTCCAAGTCCAACTTCCTCAATTCCCACGTTTCCCCACTTCATCCACTAAGGCGCCTCACTCTGTGCTTGTGGCGGGCGCCATAGCCTTGTGGCGGGCGCCACAAGAAGGAAACGGTTTCCTCTATTTTCAAGCTGAAGGGCATCCAAGTCAATTCCACCTTTTTTTTTGCTTATAAATAGAAACGCGAATTCAGTTTTACAATCATCCAAACTTAGAGCAGAGGCAAACTCAGAAGCAACTTTGTTTCACTTAGGCATATATTCAGTATTTTATAGTGGTAATCGCTTCGCATTGGAGTGTTACCACAATTGTGTCATCAAGTCTGTGATAGAGTCTGTAATCGAGTTTGGAGTACTTTGGAAGGAAGTTAATCCTGCCGCCATTTTCTATTCCGCATTGCAATTTACTCAGCTCTCTGATTGGAGCACGTTTTTATTACTCGCCTTTACTTTATTTATTTCCCGCACTCGCTTTACTTTATTTATTTCCCGCACTCGCTTTACTTTATTTATTTCCCGCACTCGCTTTACTTTATTTATTTCCCGCACTCACTTTACTTTATTTATTTCCCGCACTCGCTTTTACTTTATTTATTTCCTCGCACTCGCTTTAAATTATTTATTTCCTCGCACTCGCTTTAAATAATTTACTTTCCGCACTCGCACTACTTTTATTTATTTTAATGCACTTTTACTTTACCATGTCTAACTAAATCTAAAAGGTTAGAATGTAAGGATCGTGATTAAACCAGTAATCCGTACAATTGTTCGTAGAAACACTTAAAGGGCTATTTTAACTTTCAACTTAAGTTTTCCCGCACTTCAATTCTGTTGGGTAAGATCGAAAGCCGTCCAATGTCTTTATAAACTTAATTGTTTTTAACTATTTCAAAAACAGCGAAAGCGCTTTGTTTAGTTCATTAGGAGTTTTTAACATCAAGAAGATAAGAGATTTTAGAACTATTTTCGGACGCGTTTATAAGTTTAGAGTCTGGTTCGTGAGACCCTCTTTTGGTTAAGAAATCCAGGTTATAATACTTTTCAACTTAATCAAGATACTATATTTCTTAAAAATAGGTTTACTACTCTAACGCAATGCGCACCTTTTTATAAGTGACAGTAAGAGGGTTTGATTAGGGAGTACAACTCGGTTCTGAATACGCGAAAGCGACAGTTCCTGTTAAATTAGTTCTTTTCAAAGTAAGAAACATTGCCCATAAGTAGTTCTATTAGCAAGTACTTGGATTATCAGTTGATTACATGAATTACATTCGACCCTATCTTTATTAATTATATTCTATTTCAATACTTTACTTTTTATTGCACACTACAAAACACTTATTTTGACCGCCTTTGATAAACACCATAACGACAGATAACGATAGATTGACACTTGGTCTCTGTGGATACGATAATCTTTTATATTACTCTGACGCGTTCGTATACTTGCGAACATCAAGTTTTCCAACGCATCAAGTTTTTGGCGCCGTTGCCGGGGACCAACTTCGTCAAATTTCATTTTCCTGTTGTTATATCGTTTAGACTTAGGTTATTTCCCGCCGGTCGATGCGAAGAACTCGTAGCACCGGAAGTTTAAGCTTAATATACCCTCTGGCGGAACCTGAACGTTACGCTCGCGCACGTTTATTCTTTCATAGAATTAAGAGAGCTATGGCCGAAGATCAAAACCAAAGACCTCTTAAGGAATTAGCTCAACCATCTAACGAAGAACCTAATTCTAGTATAGTAAACCCGATCATCCCAGCTAATAACTTTGAACTTAAACCATCCCTATTGCAACTAGTGCAACAGAGACAATTCGCGGGTCTCGCTACCGAGAACCCTAACCAACATTTAAAAATATTTCTTCAATTAGCAGATACTTTTAAAACCAATGGAGCTTCTCCTGAGGCAATACGTTTAAGATTATTCCCTTTTTCCCTCAGAGATAAAGCCCTATCATGGTTAGATTCCCTTCCACCCAATTCCATTACGACTTGGGATAACCTTAGAAGAGTTTTTCTTGCTAGATATTTTCCCCCGAGTAAGACCGCCGTTCTTCGAAACCATATAACTAGATTTGCCCAAAACCATGGAGAATTGTTGTTCGAAGCTTGGGAGAGATATAAAGAGTTGTTACGAGCATGCCCACATCATGGTTTAGAAAACTGGTTAATCATTCAAACCTTCTATAATGGACTTCATTATAACACAAAGATGACCATCGACGCTGCCGCAGGCGGTGCTCTGATGAACAAACCTTATCCTGAAGCTAGTGCCCTCATCGAAGACATGGCTCAAAACCATCAATCATGGGGAGTCGAACAAGCGACAGTTGAGAAAAAGGAAGCCCAAGGAGGAGTGCATGAACTAAGCTCTATAGACATGATGCAGGCTAAAATGGACGCATTAGCCCTTAAGGTCGAGCATATGTGCACGAACCCGAATACTGTAGCCGTAGTTTCGTCGGATTGTGAGATATGTGGAACCCAAGGACACCAATCCGCCGAATGCAGTCTATTGAACGAAACCCACTCCGAGAAAGTGAACTACACCCAAGGGAACCCATACTCGAATACCTATAACCCTGGATGGAGGAATCACCCGAACTTCTCCTATAAAAACAATAACCCTATCCAAAATAATGCACCTCCGAGACCTAGTTATCAAGCCCCTAGATCAAATCAACCTATGCAACCTGTACCACCAAAGCCGAGCCTTGAGAAAATTATGGAAAATTTTATCACCGCTCAAACCCAACAAAACAAGGAGTTCATGAACCAAAACATTCATGTTAACGAATTGATTACTCAGTTAGGAACCAAGGTTGACCAAATAGTTACTCATACCAAGATGCTTGAAACACAGATCTCTCAGGTAGCTTTAAACCAAGCCCCTCAGACTACACCTGGAGGACAATTCCCTGGACAACCTCAACAAAATCCGAGAGGACAAGCCAATGCCATTACCCTAAGAAGTGGGAACGCTTATGATGAGCCACCAAACCCAAGATTAAGTGAACCCGAAACTTCTAAGGAATGTACCAAACCCCCGGACGAAGTAAAGGAACCAGAGGAATCTAAAAACCAGGAAGGTCGAGATAAAGGAGAAGAACCTAAAGATAAAATTTACGTACCGCCCCCGCCATATAAACCACCTATACCATATCCCCAAAGACTCAAACAAACCCAGATCAATAAACAGTACCAAAAATTTATTAAAGTTATAGAAAAACTTCATGTAGGAATCCCTTTCACAGAAGCCATCACCCAAATACCTTCTTATGCAAAGTTTCTCAAAGACATCCTTACCAACAAACGTAGACTTGACGATCCGAAGCCTTTGGAATGTAATGCTATTTCCGAGGACAAATTAGCAAAGAAAGATAAAGATCCTGGAAATTTCTCCATTCCTTGCCTTTTGGGTAATCATGTCATCGAAAAAGCTTTTCTAGACTTAGGAGCTAGTGTGAGTTTAATGCCTTTAGCAGTTTGTGAGAGGTTAAACTTAGGAGAATTACAACCCACTAAGATGTCACTTCAGTTAGCCGATAGATCTGTCAAATATCCGATAGGCATTTTGGAAGATGTCCCTGTTAGGATAGGTCAGTTATTTATCCCTACTGATTTTGTCGTCATGGACATCAAAGAGGACAATGATATACCAATTCTTCTAGGTAGACCATTCTTATCGTCTGCAGGAGCCATAATAGATGTCAAGAAAGGAAAGTTGACATTTGAGGTAGGTGACGAGAAAATAGATTTTATACTTTCGAAATTTCTTATGGCACCTGTGATGGGAGACTCGTGTTATGCCTTAGATATCATTGATGAATGTGTTAGAGAATTAGAACAAAAAGAAATTATAAAAACAATCAAGTTACCATCAACCCCCATAAAGGAAGATGATGACTTTAAAGAACCTTACATCGATGGTAACCTTTACGAATGTTTATCCCTTACCCCAGATCCTATGTCATGCCCTAAGAAACCAACCTTAGAACTTAAGGAACTGCCTAAGAACCTGAGATACGAGTTCCTCGATGAAAAGATGAACCGCCTAGTTATAGTCAGTGCTACCTTGAGCCAAGAGGAGACGAACCAACTTTTAGACGTTTTACGAAGATATCCCTCAGCCTTAGGATATAATATCTCTGACCTGAAAGGTATAAGCCCATCCGTATGCATGCATCAGATTTCGCTCGAAGAAGATTCAAAACCCTCTAGGGAGCATCAGAGAAGAATAAACCCTATAATGAGTGATGTTGTTAAGAAGGAAGTTCTTAAGTTACTTGAGGCAGGTATAATCTATCAGATCTCGGATAGTAAGTGGGTGAGCCCTGTGCATGTAGTACCTAAAAAGGGAGGCATCACAGTCGTGCAAAACGATAAAGGCGAACACGTAGCAAAACGTTTAGAAGGAGGATGACGGATGTGTATAGATTATAGAAAATTAAATAAAGCAACTAGGAAGGACCATTTCCCTTTACCATTCATAGACCAGATGTTGGAGCGTCTAGCCAGACACTCTTACTTCTGTTATCTAGATGGATACATCTAAAACCTGAACTAGTACCCATAAACGATGATTTCGCCTATGATAGACTGATAGCTAAAGTAGAAACCATTGAAGACAATAACCTAGATCCTTATGAGCACCCCCAAAATTCCTTAGCAATAAATAACGTACCCTGGTATGCAAATTTCGTTAATTACCTAGCTGCTGATATAGTACCCCCTGATCTTGACTACCACCGCAAGAAGAAATTCTTCCACGATGTGAGAAACTTCTATTGCGACGAACCACTCCTTTTCAAAAGGGGTAAAGATGGCATTTTTCGCCGTTGCGTTCCAGAGGAAGAGGTAAATAATATTATCGAGCATTGTCATTCTGCACCTTATGGTGGACATGCGAGCACCTCTAAGACATACACCAAGGTTCTTCAAGCTGGCCTATTCTGGCCTACCATGTGGCGTGATGTCTATGCTTTCATTGTCAAGTGTGATAGATGCCAACGCACTGGAAACATTTCAAGACGTGATGAAATGCCTCTAAGAAACATTCAGGAAGTAGAACTCTTTGACGTATGGGGTATAGATTTCATGGGACCTTTTCCACCATCCTTAGGAAATAGGTATATCTTAGTAGCTATAGACTATGTGTCTAAGTGGATTGAAGCTATAGCTGCACCCACAAACGACACTAGGGTAGTAATCAAACTATTTAAAAACTATATATTCCCTAGATTTGGAACACCATGAAATTCTGGCGTAGTCAGAATTCAGATGTTCTACTCCAAGTCATGACATCTGATCCAACATTGTAACTAATACAGCAAGACAGTTATACAGATAAAAACGCTGTACTCAAGCACGCTTTCACAGTAGTCACGACATCTGCTACTGTATTACCTTAGAATGGAAGAACACCTAGTTCTGTCCTTCTTGTACACAGACACAGCAGAGATCAAACACCACACTTACTTCTGTTGTGTTTGGACAGTTATCAGCATGATATATCAATATTGATTTGCACATCCCCTGTTACTGTATTCCAATTTGCTGGCTTAGTACTCGTGTTTCCTAAACTAAAAGTCAAACAAGGTAACCTAATTTCCACACATTAGGGAGCTGACAAATAGGCTATTTGTTAGGTTCATTAATTGTAGGTTAGTTGTTATTTTCCTGGATTTGAGCTCAGTTGTTGAATCCCTGAAGAATAGCCTGAGAAAAATGCTGAAACAGAAAAACTAATTATCCTACAATTTAGCACCACTTGTCAGGTGTGAATGTCACAACATTTAGTTTGACATACAGAACATATACCTCATGCTGACTCTGTTATGTTCCTGAAAACAGACTGTGTTAAGTTTACTATACTGTGAAAGACTAATCAGTCTCTACTTCAGTATCAGCCTACACGTACAACTATCAAGACATCCAGTTTAACAGTTTCACTATGATCCTTTGGCCAGGTCTGTTATCCTCTTGAAGACCAGACTTAACTAAATACTGAACTGAGATCAACATGCCTGTTATTCAGTATGTGTTGTTAATGATGAATGTCAAAACATTCTGATTGACATTCAAATAGAAGGCTATATATCAGGTCTGTTATTAGCTTGATAAGCAGACTGAATTACAACCCGAGTTATGGCAGACAGGATTATAACATGCAGAAGGAAAACAAACACAGAAAATTGTTTACCCAGTTCGGTCCAACATGACCTACATCTGGGGGCTACCAATCCAGGAAGAAGATCCACTATCAGCAGTATTAATTCAAAGTTAAACTCCCCCGTTTACAACTCTTCACTTAATCCCTAACCCAATGCAATCTATACCTAGGAACTCCTAGATAGAAACCTCCAGTTTCCATTCCTATCACTACAAATACAATGTAATGTTAAACAACTTGAACTTGCTTCACAGCTTCATTCAAGAACAAACAACTCTTACCTACAGGCTTTGAGTTACAAATACTCTCAGCTTTGAACACTGAGAAACACATGGTAACCTTCCCACAAGTTTGGAGGTTTACCTCACACACACCCCTAATTTTTCATTCTAAGAGGCTTACAAAAACTAGGTTATAGTTTGCTATTTATAACGTAATCACCCAACTGGATTTGGGCCTTCAGAAATCGCAGCAGACTTCTTCTTTGCTGTTACAAAGCCTGCAGAAAAATTCTGCTACAAACAAGGTGTTCAATCCTAAAATCTCTCCATATATATCTCCATATTTGGAGCCTATATATATTCTGATTGAGTATTTAAGACCTCCACATGGGAGTTAGGATATTCACCAAATATCCTCACTAATCCCAGAATATATACTGAATTAATTAATTCAGTTTTCTACACATGGACGATGTCACAGGAATGATGTCGTGACATCGTACATGACATGTTGGTCCAGATGTTGAACTTCTTCAACCCAACATATTAAAACAACAGAGATGATTACATTATTTGTTTTACAAAATGAATGCCAATCCTAAGGTATTAACACACCACGTTTAGTCATAAGCGATGGAGGATCACACTTTATATCGAGAATATTTGACAAACTTTTAAGAAAATATGGAGTTAGGCATAGAGTAGCAACACCGTACCACCCACAAACTAGTGGCCAAGTAGAAGTATCTAATAGGGAAATAAAACAAATCCTAGAGAAAACCGTTTCTATTTCTAGGAGAGACTGGTCTCAGAAGCTTCAAGAAGCGTTATGGGCCTATAGAACTGCTTTCAAAACCCCTATAGGAACTACCCCTTACCAACTAGTTTATGGAAAATCATGTCACTTACCATTCGAATTAGAGCATAAAGCCTATTGGGCCATTAAAACTTTGAATTTAGACTACCTAGCCGCTGGAGAAAAGCGTACCCTGGAAATTCATAAATTAGAAGAACTTAGGCAATCTGCCTCCGAGAATGCAAAAATATATAAAGAGAGGACAAAAGCCTATCATGACAAAAGAATAGTAAAGAAAAACTTCAATGTAGGCGATTCTGTTCTCCTTTTCAACACTAGGTTACGACTCTTCCCTGGAAAGCTACGTTCAAGATGGACTGGTCCTTTCGAAGTATCCAAGATTCTGAGATCCGGAGCCGTAGAAATCAAGAACGATGCCTGTAGTCCATTCATTGTAAATGGACAAAGACTGAAGCTCTATGAAGGAGGAGACATTCCAGCATACTACTCGAGCCACACCCTGATTGATCCACCGATTCATACTACTACAGGTGTATAAATTCTAACCGTCAAGCTAATGACGTTAAACAAGCGCTGCGTGGGAGGCAACCCATGGTTTTTCTTTTCATTTTACTTTTTTCGCATTTATTTACATTTTTTTTTAATCTTATTTTGCATTGAGACTAAAGTTTGAATGGTTTGTATTTTCAGGATCACTTTCCTAACTTTTACAAGATGCAGGGTTTTGATGACATGCATGTTGCCTATAGAGACAATGCTCAGAGGGAGCGCTACATTGCTTTATACCAGCGCCCTATGGCACCCACACGTTACCCTGATCAGCATTGTATGGAGGCACTGGGTATCGAGCCTAGTATCCGATTCCTTAGCCACCAGCTCCCCTGGGACGAATTTGCTGATGACTTGAGTAACACATATAGGAACCTGACTTTGGAGTTCCTGAGTTCATTCGACTACGACCCATATTCTGGACCAGATGGGTATACTGCTTTCAGGCTCTTTGGAGTTGAGTACTCCTTCAGCCAGAAAGAGTTCGGCGACTTATTAGGTTTCCAGACTACTCCTGATACTATCCCGGAGACACCTTTGGGATATTTCCTGGGTAAGGAAGTGGAGAAGTTTTGGAGTGATATATCAGGTGGCGGAAGCCAGGATCCATCTACACAGTTATCTTATGTCATACATAACCCAACCTTCAGATATTTTCAGATGATGTTAGCACATTCCTTCCTGGGAAGACCGGATGCAGAGACACTACTAAGTGAAGAGGAGATCTTCCTATTATTTTGCGCATCCCAGTCTCGCCAAGTAGCATGTGGGAACTTTTTATTGAATAATCTCAGCGGTATCTCTAGATCCACCGAAGGAGTCATCCATGTTGGTGGAATCATCACACAGATTGCAGTCGCTTTGGGTCTGTCTCGCAAGCTGTTGCATCTTCGGACCTACTGTGGATATACTACCATGGACATCGATTTCTGTTTGACTAGAGGTTTGATGAGGAGAGCCTCTTTCCACCCATGTCAGTTCCGACTGCTAGTCGACAGCGAGGCCATCCATTACTTCACATTGCCAGACCCTATGATGACCAGTGTGCATGATCCAGCGAATTGGAGTTATGCTCTAGAGGGAAAGGGAGAGACCGTTGAGGAGCCGAGATCGCCCCCAGTTGCTGAATACACACCTGCACCACCATCTCCTAGAATCATTGTTCTCTCTAATAATCATTCATTGCAGACACCCGACATACGCACCCAGATTGCTGAGTTCCGTAGAGAGATTGCAGAGCTTAGACAGGAAGTGGCGGACCTGACTTTACAGATAGGAGTGCCTGATCTCACCCATGCTACTGAAGTCGATTGTCTATATCAGGAGATCGCAGAGCTCAGGCAGGAGATAGCCGTGCTCCGTGGATCCACTCAGGCAGACGACACCCCTAATACCTGATTTCACCATTTCATTTCACTTTATTTCTCTTTCATATATTTATCGTATTTGCATTACTCATTTTACATTATCGCATTTGGATATTATATAAACTACTACTATACATTAGTATTTCTATTTTTATCTATATATGTTTTATATTTTATTTGCATTTTAATTATTTATTTATTTATATTTAATTTCTGTTTTTGTTTTTTGTTTCAGTTTCACTTTTTATTTTTCGTTTTTACTTTTATAAAATTATACAAGTCAAAGAAACTAGGAGAATCACCTACGATTTAGATGCTCCACCTATTTTGGGTCCTCTTCCTCCTAACATTCCTGATGAGGCGGGACCAGACACTGATGATGAATATGATCGGAGAGAGAGATCTCCCGTACCACATGTGTCCCCCCATCATCCTTCACCACCACACACCGCACCATCTTCCTCTTCTGTAGGTACCACTCCTGGCTTCTATATTACAGAGGAAATGTGGCGAGACCACATGGCTAGAGAGCAGAGGCGAGATGACCTACTCTCTACCATCCAGCAACAAATGACGGATAATATGAACTTCATGCAACAATCACAGCGGAGGACAGACAGGTCCTACGACACTGTCCTACAGTCCCTACAAGTGATCACCGATACGTAAGCCCGTCAATAACAATACCACCAGACACACATGACACTAATTGAAGCCACCCAAGGTTCCATTATTGGTAACCTTCGAGAGGTGAGGACCGCTCAGAATGCCCTGCAGGCGAGGATGGATCAGAGAGACCGTCGTCGTACCCGATCCCGTCGTCCACCTCAGGATGGCGAGGGCACTAGTGGTCAGCAATAGGTTGCCAGGTAACTCTTCCCTTATCTTATTTCGAAACATTGGGGACAATGTTCGATTTAAGTGTGGGAGGAGCATTTATCATTTTCCTTTTATTTTTAGTTTTATTTGTTGTTTTTAGACTGTTTATTTCCTTTTAGTTGTTTAATTTCCCTTTTAGTTGTTTATTTTGGTTTTTAGTATAATGCATGAGTCTGACGAGTCACCAAATATAGTAGATCCTTAGTACAATCCTACCTCCCCATACCTTTAGCCCCACCAAAATTTTTTTGCAAAAGAAAATAGTGTTATTTCGAAAGTTTTCAGGTTTTAAGGACATGTTTTGAGTAAGGATGCGGTGACTTGGGAGAACTTTGCGAAACATCACTATCTGTTTTAGCACCATAAGCTTCGTAAATATAGGAATCATTCCCGAAACCCCATATACCATGGCCTTAATAATCATTTTCGTATAAGTCCTTAGTAGTTTATCTCAGCAGTCAGCTCCGGCCTACGCATCCTCTACGTAGGGGACCGATGCAAATAAATGAATGATCCAGAAAAACAAAAAAAAAATAAAAGAAAGCAAAAAGGCAACTCCGGTATAGGTGACCCTCACAAAGTCATTTAAACCAAAGAATTGTAAAAAAAAAATTGCTACAAAAAAAGAAAAAGAAAAAGAAAAGCAGTACTCACTGCTAGTTGGTTCAGAGGTATCTGGCACTGAACTCGGTAGGGCGGATTACGATCCGATCCCCCACAACTACAGTTGGGTCCAATAAAAGGGTTTACACATATTTATGTGCCAGAAATCCCAAGCTCTGATCATAATCACTAACAGGCCACTCTACTATGAAGCATGTACGGATAACGGGCTTAATGTGATTGCGCCTGAATGAAAAGGACACAAAAAGAGATGAAGAGGCAGGCCTAGGTATTGTGGGATAATATGGGTTGGTTAATATAGGAATGAAGTTTATGTCCGTATTTGCGGATTAGTGTCATCATGATACCCTTAGTTCACTCGGTTAGTACCTATCACTGCATCCCGACTTGAACTTAGAATTTTTACTTGAAGCACTCATTTACACGAATTTTCTTTTATCAGCTTTTCAATGTTTTGCTTGAGGACAAGCAAAGGTTTAAGTGTGGGAGAGTTTGATCACACTAAAATTTACGTATTTTTGACTTCGATTTCACATGCATTCTAGTTGTTTTATTATCATTTTATTGTGTTATTGCTATGTTTTTCTTTGTTTACAGGTTTTTACTTTAATCGGAGCCCCGATCGAGAAAAGGAGTGAAAAAGGGCTAAAAACCCTAAAATTCAGCATTTTGTGCTTATGGCCTACCCCATGGCGGGCGCCACAGACCAAGCCATGACGTGTCCAAGTCCAACTTCCTCAACTCCCACGTTTCCCCACTTCATCCACTAAGGCGCCCCACTTTGTGCTTGTGGCGGGCGCCACAAGAAGGAAACAGTTTCCTCTATTTTCAAGTTGAAGGGCATCCAAGTCAATTCCACCTTTTTTATTTGCTTATAAATAGAAATACGAATCCAGTTTTACAATCATCCAAACTTAGAGCTGAGGCAAACTCAGAAGCAACTTTGTTTCACTTAGGCATATATTCAGTATTTTATAGTGGTAATCGCTTCGCATTGGAGTGTTACCACAATTGTGTCATCAAGTCTGTGATAGAGTCTGTAATCGAGTTTGGAGCACTTTGGAAGGAAGTTAATCCTGCCGCCATTTTCTTTTCCGCATTGCAATTTACTCAGCCCTCCGATTGGAGCAGGTTTTTATTACTCGCCTTTACATTATTTATTTCCCGCACTCGCTTTACTTTATTTATTTCCCGCACTCGCTTTACTTTATTTATTTCCCGCACTCGCTTTACTTTATTTATTTCCCGCACTCGCTTTACTTTATTTATTTCCCGCACTCGCTTTTACTTTATTTATTTCCTCGCACTCGCTTTAAATTATTTATTTCCTCGCACTCGCTTTAAATTATTTACTTTCCGCACTCGCACTACTTTTATTTATTTTAATGCACTTTTACTTTACCATGTCTAACTAAATCTAAAAGGTTAGAATGTAAGGATCGTGATTAAACCAGTAATCCGTACAATTGTTCGTAGAAACACTTAAAAGGCTATTTTAACTTTCAACTTAAGTTTTCCCGTACTTCAATTCCGTTGGGTAAGATCGAAAGTCGTCCAACGTCTTTATAAACTTAATTGTTTTTAACTATTTCAAAAACAGCGAAAGCGCTTTGTTTAGTTCATTAGGAGTTTTTAACATCAAGAAGAAAAGAGATTTTAAAACTATTTTCGGATGCGTTTATAAGTTTAGAGTCTGGTTCGTGAGACCCTCTTTTGGTTAAGAAATCCAGGTTATAATACTTTTCAACTTAGTCAAGATACTATATTTCTTAAAAATAGGTTTACTACTCTAACGCAATGCGCACCTTTTTATAAGTGACAATAAGAGGGTTTGATTAGGGAGTACAACTCGGTTCTGAATACGCGAAAGCGACAGTTCCTGTTAAATTAGTTCTTTTCAAAGTAAGAAACATTGCCCATAAGTAGTTCTATTAGCAAGTACTTGGATTATCAGTTGATTACGTGAATTACATTTGACCCTGTCTTTATTAATTATATTCTATTTTAATACTTTACTTTTTATTGCACACTACAAAACACTTATTTTGACCGCCTTTGATAAACACCATAACGACAGATAACGATAGATTGACACTTGGTCTCTGTGGATACGATAATCTCTTATATTACTCTGACGCGTTCGTATACTTGCGAACAAGTTTTCCAACGCATCAGTTATGTGTATTTAATGAAACACAAACCATAGTCCTTTGAAGAGTTCAAGAAATTCAAGAATGAAGTACAAAAACCAACTAGGTAAGAATATTAAAACTCTTCAATCAGATCGAGGTGATGAGTATTTAAGCCTAGAGTTTGATGACCATCTGAAAGAGTGTGGGATCCTATCCCAACTTACTCCTCCTGGAACACCCCAAAGGAATGGTGTATCTGAGAGAAGAAATCGAACCCTATTGGACATGGTCCGATCCATGATGAGTCACGCCGATCTTCCAAACTCCTTTTGAGGACATGCACTATTGACATCAGCTTACACACTTAACCGTGTTCCATCCAAAAGGTTGAGAAGACACCATATGAGATATGGAGTGGTAAGAAACCACATATGTCTTACATGAAGATTTGGGGTTGCGAAGTTTATGTGAAACGACAAATTTCAACTAAGCTTGAGCCCAAATCTGACAAATGCTTATTTGTGGGGTATCCTAAAGAAACAAGAGGGTATTACTTCTACAATCCTTCTGAGGGCAAAGTGTTTGTCGCTCGAACTGGAGTTTTCCTAGAAAAGGATTTTAATTCCAAAGGAATCACTGGGAGGAAAGTAGAGCTTGAAGAAATTCAAGAATCACAAAGCATTGATACACCTATGGAGGAATAAGAGCAGGAAACACAAAGAGTTGTGTAAGAGCAACCTGCTCAAGTAGAACAAGACCAGCGTTGGTCAGGCAGGATACGTCACATACCTGAGATATATGGATATCTGATCAAGGTGATGTATTACTCATGGATTCATCAAAAACAAAAATGAGCCTTGTGTCTACAAGAAGGTTAGTGGGAGCATGATCGTATTCCTGGTATTATATGTAGATAAAATATTACTCATTGGAAATGATATCCCTACCCTGCAACAAGTAAAGTCTTGGTTGGGGAAAGGCTTTTCTATGAAGGACCTAGGTGAAGCAGCCTATAAATTAGGAAATCAGAATCTATAGAGATAAATCACAAAATGCTTGGCCTAAGTCAGAGTACATAGACAAAGTGCTGAGACGCTTTAATATGAATGGTTCCAATGGTTATGTGTTTTGCTTAAATGGTGGCGGTGTGATCTAGAAAGGTTCAAAGCAAGATACAATTGCCAATTCTACAATCGAGGCCGAGTATATTGCTGCCTCAAGTGCAGCAAAGGAAATTGTTTGGATCAAAAGTTCCTTAGTGAACTTGGCATAGTTCCTGGCATTGTGGATCCCATTGGTCTCTGTTATGATAACAATGGTGCTATCGCACAAGCTAAGGAGCCTAGATCTCACCAACGATCCAAACACATACTCAGGCGCTATCATCTCATTCAAGAGATAATAGATAGAGGAGATGTGAAAATATGTAGAGTACCTACACTTGACAGTATTGCTGACCCACTGACAAAGCCTCTTGCGCAGCAGAAGATTGATGGCCATACTAGATCAATGGGCATTAGGGGTATGCCTGATTGGCTCTAGTTCTAGTGGGAGATTGTTGGTGTAAGCCCTAGAGGCCAATACTTTTGGTACTTGTATCGAATTATTTATTAATAATTAAAAGGCTTTTTCTTTATTATGTTTGATTAATAAAGTCCCTAGAATAGTTAGTCCGTTTAATGTATCAAGTATGACTTAATCATGAGATCACATTAAACATAAGGACACTATTCTTAAAGTATCCATAGTCGAGCTTTATTGTGAAGTGGGATAACATTAAAGCATTAAGACTATTATGTTTGTAGACTGATGATCACATCTCATGGATCATGGATAAAGAGTTATCAAGTCTTAAACATAGGTATGAATATTAAGAGTAATATTTATACCGGATTGACCCGCTATGAGAATACTATATAGAAAGTTATGCAAAGTGTCATAAGTTATTCTCATGGTGATAATGGTGTATACCACTCTTCGACCTGAAACCACTATGGACCCTAGATGTAGAGTCGAGTGCTTTGTTGCTGATCCAACGTTGTCCGTAACTCGATAACCATAAAGACAGTTGATGGGTACTCCACAAAGCATACTGAGGGACATGAGTGTCCTAGATGGAATTTTCCCATCCTGCATAACAGGATAAATGTCTATGGGCCTAATATTGAACTGGACAAGGATGACACGGTTTATACCTTGTGTTCAATATAGACATAAGGGCAAAGGGGTAATTATACACATAATCATTATCACAGGAGGTTTTGTCAGATCACATGACATTTTCGTGTCTTGGGTAGCAGTGATGTGTTGCTAGATACCGCTCACTGTTTATTATGTTAAATACGTGATTTAATGTAATTGCCAACGCCGCGAAAACCTATAGGGTCACACACAAAGGACGGATTGATGAGAGATAGAATAATTGAGGAATACCATAATGTATGGTGCCCTTAAGTAGAATACGAAATATGGTAAGGTACCACGAGCTTAACTGATTTTGGCATATTGTAAGATATGGGCAATATACACTTGAGTGGGCTTTTCAGCTTGCAGCCCACACAAATGGTTCTATAAATAGAGCTCTTGTGCAGAAGCATTATATGGGAATACAACACAACTGAAGAGTTGGAATTTCGTATCTCTCTTTCTCTCACTCAAAGCCTTCATTCGTACCAGCTAGCACTGAGATTGAAGGAATCCGTTCGTGTGGACTGAGTAGAGACGTTGTCATCGTTCAACGTTCGTGATCGCCACAAGAGGTAACGATTCTATCACTGATCATGCCCATTCATAAGGATCACTAAATGGAGAAATTTTTAAATTCCGCTGCGCCTTGGATGGCAATTCTCCTTCAAAAAGTTCATATGAATGGATGATATGTTATGCAAAAGATTTTGATTATTATGTGTTTTTTTTTCAAATTAAAATTTCCAATGAATCCCGAAGTCTTTATTTGTCGTAAGTAAACATAAAGCATAGGAAATAAAGGCATAAGACAAAATCGATAATGAAAAGAACCCTTTTATATTCATAACAATGAAATAAATAGTATAATTATTATAACTTTTCCCCAAGGGATACAACAAGTTTTCTCAAAGATAACAATAAAAAACAACCCTAAAATATCTATGTAGCCATTGCATCTTGGTCAACCCCCACTGTGCATCCTAGAAGGTGTAGCCTGAATCGGTCTACTCAAAAGGTCTTATAGCGATGACTCCTTCTGATCTAAGAGAACTTGCAGATGACGAATGTTCCTTTCACAATGTGTCACCTCTTGCTAAAGTTGATCAATATCTTCTCTACTTTTATGCGCTTGATATTTCAACCCTCGAATCTTCTCAAACCGTTTGTCATGTTCTGTTTGGTGCTGAATAAAAGAAACCCTCAACTAATTAGTATGAATTCTTTCTTCTTTCAACTCCCTATTGCAACTCTCTAACTGTTCTCTAAGTTTCTTAAGCTGGTCTTCGCAACTGATCTCCATCTTGCATGCTTGATATTGTCCGTCTGTGAGCTGTTTCTTCTTGGCAAATAGGTTGTCAATAGTCCCTTTTAAGGCTTCACCTACTTTCTTCCTTTTGAAATACTCCTCTTGGGCTTCCTCCACTGCTTGGAATGCCACTGCTCTCTTCTGGTTGAGGTTAAGCTCCAAGTCTTCTTTCTCCCTCGTAATCCTACCAAGATTAGATCGAAGATCAACATTCTCTTTGTCTAAGCTCTTGATAGTCTCCTTGAGTTTCCCAACCTCGAAGGTAGGAACAACTGTAAGTACATGATGTTGGATGTTCATAGATGGATCAGATGGAAACGACAATATAATTTCTTCAACCCTGCTCTTGACCCACTACGTATAAGCTTCCTTGGCAATGGAATTCTTCTTCCTAACTCAGCCCTTCCTTGAAGACGAACCTTCCTCCAAGATCTGACGATCTTCTTTAGCAACTCCAGATTGTCAACCCCTTCATACAAAACAAACACTGGCGTAATGCCAACCTCAGATTGTAGTTAATTCCACCCTTTATACCTATGAGGGGTACATTAGGGAAATTACCATAATTAAGAATTACCTTGACGCCATCATAATCTCTAGAGTACTATAAAATATCTTAAGCAGTCAAAGACATGATCCTCTAAGACCATTTAAGATTGTCTTTGTTCTCGACGAATGGACCCTTGGTGGGCAGGTGAGAAATAAACCACCTATTTAGCTCAACTTCTTTCTTCTCCAAATGCAAAGATCCGGCTAAAAGATGACTTAGGTAGTTCCTTGGTACTGATGAAAGGAACCTGATCCTTAATTCCAACCCCTAAGATATGTGAATATTCCTCCAACATCAGAGCCAACTGGTAATCATGAAAAGTGAAACACCTCATGGGAGGGTCATAGAACTGCACAAGGGTATGGATTGTTGTAGTGTTCACTTCAGTGTTGAGAATACCTAGGAGATTACCATAGGCCTTCTTGAAATCTTTTATGTGATCAAGAACCAGACGAGTTCCTAATCCTTTCAAAGTCTTCAACTGCGATTCTATAAACTTGTAACTGAACACACATTTTCTGCAAGGATTCATGCTATCTCTGAGTACTCGATAATAAACTAGGCTATCGGATTCCCTGGAAACGCATATGCAAAAAGGGTTATACGATGTAATGATATTTTATTATATGGAATAACATGGCACATTCTGGATAATATGAATATTCTACTTGATATAGGTTCAAAGGTTCGATGTTACATGAGAAATAGGGTATGTAGGAGCTTGGTTTCCTGCAAAAACCCAATATCCCACTCATAGGTATGTACTAGTCTCCAAAGGTGATCCCTAAAAGGCTTCCTAGAGTCATGGATACAGATGAAAATACTTTTCCATAGTGAATTCTCATAGGACAAAAGTACCCCTAAGTGAATCTAGTCTGGATGTGGGTCTCGTGCCAACCCAACACGCGAAACGCAGGTCAACACGACTATCTAGGAGTCTATCATGTGTGTATATTCAAGCTTGGGTGTAGAGATTATCTCAAGTAACATCAGCCTAACCCAACAACAACAAAATACTGATTCCAATAATGGGTTAGCAAATGAATAGCAAAATAAATGCAATAAAGTAAATGCAATAAACATACATGATGATAAAAGTAGGAAAAACATGAAAATAAACACCCAAACAAACACAAAAGCAAACAAAACTAGGCCCGACTCCTTCTAGCACCTAGGTTGCAATCCCTAGCAGAGTCGCCAGCTGAAGCTAGCAGAAATGAACCCGAGCGCATCACACGATCGAACATACAACATAGTTTCCACCGAACTCTATTTATCCCCAAAAGAGGGAAGGGAAAGTATCGATAAACCCCAAGGGGGACAGAGAAACGGGTAAGGAAGTTGGTTATGCAAGGGGAAGGTGTTAGCACCACTCACATCCATGGTACTCCATGGGAACCATTTTGGTTTCTCTTTCCTGGATGGGTGTTGCTATCTTCATGTACCTGCAAAATAGAAAATGGGTTAGAGAGAGAGAGAGAGAGTGTGTGCTCGAGGAGGATTTGGGCCCTCATGCCTATGTATTCTCATAGTGCAATGAGAAAGTTAGAGCCTCGTAGGTCATGGAACCAGAGAGAGAAATGGGGGAAATAAATAAAAGTGCTCGCCAAGCAATCGCATCCTCGTGCCTACATATCCTAATAGTGAAATAAGGAAGTTAGAGCTCCATAGTTCTAAGGACTAAGACTGAAAGAGAGATATTATCGGGGATGGTGTTTAAACCGAAAAGGAAAGAAACAGATTGAAGTGGTGTTTAAACCAAAAGGAGGGGCTTTCCTAAGAAACTGGGACTAACAAGGCAAGGGAAAGAAAGCAGGAACTTATCAAAGCACTGAGACTGACATGACAAGTATCTTACTAGAGCACTAGGACTGACATGGTAAGGGAATGATGTCAAAACCAAGAGAGGGGTGTATAACCATGAAGGTGTCAACCCAAATTTTGGTGTTTAAACTAAAGACAAAAAGATAAAAGTGGTGTCAAAACCAAGAAAGGGGTGTATAACCATGAAGATGTCAACCCAAGAATAAGTGGTCTTTTAACTGAGAAATAATGGTTAACTAAGGAAAAAGGGTATATTAACCATAAAGGTGATTAACCCAAATTGTGGTGTTTAAACCAAAGAAAAAAAGAAAGTGGTGTCAAAACCAAGAAAGGAAAGTGATGTTTAAACCAAGAAAAAGGGTGTGAACCATGAAGGTGATTAACCCAAAGAGAGGAAAGAGAGTGGTATTGAAACCAAATAGTATTGAGATGGGATCCACAAGGCTATCCACATACTTGATAGTGAATTGACTTGAATTGCACTAAGGTTTATGAATAGAGATTAATACTATAAGCAACTGAGTCATTTGTCCCGTACCCAAAATATGCAGAATGAGGATAAGAATGCTCTCTCTCGCCCCTTCTCTATTACTTAAGGCTCATGACATGCAATCCTTGTCAATGTTTGACTAGTTGTTGAAACAAGTCCTCAGGGATGCTATGTGGGGATGAGGAAGATGGCTAAATCCTTGACTTGAGCTTGATATTTTGTACTTGTTGGGAAGCTGAATCTCCAAGATAGAAGAGACAAGTCTCATCTAGTGACCAAGAGATTTATGGTCACTTGACAAAGACAAAGGGAGTGTGCAAAGTCAAAGGATCTAGTTGATCAAATGGGATTTGATCAAGCTAAATTAAAGGGAGGGAGATGGATAAAACAGAATGCATGATCATATAAAGACTAAACTAGGGTCTCATTGTTAGGTAGCCCAAGAGACTAGCCTAAAGATATCACTCATTATTCCTACACCTTTCACGTAAATTTTCTTCCAAAATATACAATCTGACCTTAATCCTTTGTCAAAGATCCAAAACTCAACAACTACCTTCGTGAATATGTCAATGTACCATATGAGTGTTTCCTTCTTCTTCTAGTTAATCCCACTAAGAAGTGTTACCATCTTCACCTGACATCTTTATGTTATAAACTATGATGGGAACTCATCACATAACTTTCTATAAGAAATGATAGAACTATCCTCCAGATTCCTGAACCATGACATAGAGGATGCTTTGTGGGTCAGTACAAACAACTTTCATTTTATTGCAATCTTGCCTTGGTGATATCAAGTATGGTGTCCACATACTCAATATGCCTATCAGGGTCTTCAGATCCTTCATAGATATCCAACTTTGGTTGTTTCTCAAGAAACTTAGGGATCCTCTAGCCAATTATTTTTCTGGTGAATGGATTATTTCGGTGATGGATAAAGGAAGCATGAGTGGAAGAGTGTACCTTCCCCATTTGAGATCGATGGTGTGAGGAAGATATCCTAGAATGATAATCCTTGTGTGGCGTATGGTTACTATCTCTATCTTCAGAATCATGATGGGGGAGAATTAAGATCATGGTAATGGGGATGACATGTTTTTTTGGAAACTCTAACACTCTTTTTAGTTGTGATGCACATCTAAGATAACTTCCTACATATTGGCTCTAGAGTGTCAATGTTGTAACATTGTTAGATAAGTTGTAATTTGAGAAAAATATTTATGTTGATTCTTTTTTATGTAGATTAGTATCTTGTTAAGGAGGCTCGTGTTTTGATTTTGTACTAAACTATACATATTCATCCTGAGTTTGTTAGCACCTTGATAATCACAAGACGATTCCCGCAAAAGGAACCACTATTTTTTATGGGAATGGAAAATGGTGGTAGGTTGAAGGTGACCACCATGGAAGGTCCTCTAGTACAATGGTAGAAATCATCAGTGATCAGAAATGGGTTACCTGTAAGAATAATACTCCAATATTTCTCAAGTCAGTCAATGAGAGAGATGAACTTACAAGTGTGTGAGTGAATGAATACCTAGACATGACTCAAAGTCACACTTATATAAGGGTGATAGTTTCAGCTGTCTCGGTTGATCCGGTGTGAAATTCATAAGGGTGTTGGATGCTCATCGACAATTTAGATGAAGACGAGACCTTACTTTTATGAAGCACTTTGGTAAAGAGGTTTACTTGTTCTCCAGTTGAAGCACCACCTTTGGTTGAATTGGGCCTATGAATTTAATCAATCTTATCGGCTCTTTGGTTGTTTTGGAACACTAATTCTAAGATCGATCAATTTTAGAAATCAGTCTCATAGTCCGCTTAGAAAATAGTAAGTATGATCAATTAGATACTTATTATTTAATTATTTAATACTAGTCTATTATTTATATTTTTAATAATTTTAAATTTTAAATTTATATTTGCTACAAATATAGATGACAAGATTTTTAATTTATTTTATTGTAACCATATTCCGTGTTTTAGATTTAATCAATTTATCAATCATTTATTTATTATAATTTTAAATAAAGTTGTTGATTTATCAGTATCAACAATTTGTTTACATTAATAAATTATGAGAAAACACAAAGAAATAATGATATTAGGAATTGAACTATGAATCAAGATCTCACATTCATATAAGTCAACTAACACATATCAATTGAGTTATTTCACCCGTCCTATAATTTATTCATGAAAAATATGTGTGTGTGTGTGTGTGTGTGCGCGCGCGCGCGCGTGCATGCGCACACGTGTGTGCACATGTGTGCGTATGTGTGTGTGTAAGGCAATAAAAAAAATAGATATATGAAATAAATTCACACTCGTACCCCATTGTCTAAAAACACTGATTGTTACATGTTCATATAGTTTAAGGATTTCAAAACAACGTATGAAATGAGAGTTATTTGCTTCGCAGTGAAGCTGCAGATTTGGGAAATGTTTCAGCTTTTTTATTCTTATTTGTAAGCTAGTTTAATTTGTCATTTGTGGTTGTTAACACTAGTTTGTGAATCACTTTAAGAATATATTCTATCCTTAAATTCATTATAGTTAAGCTATTTCTTTGATCTAAACTACTCGTGGTTTTTACACTCATATTAATGGGTTTTCCCTGTTAAAATTATTGGTGTTCTTTTGTGCATTTATTTGTTCGATTTGTTGTCTTATATTTGTTGTTGACCCTCAAGGTTCCTACAAGTGTGGGAAATTTTATATCCACTGTGAATTTCTCTATTATTGTGTTTTAATTTCTCATCAGATTGGCATTAGAGCTCTTGGTTAAGGGCTATTTTACTTGTTTGGATGATGGAGTCAAATACAAAGATGAAAATGATATTGTTGAATGGTTCTAATTACCATTTATGGAAGGGCAAGATAAAATACTTACTATATATGAAGAAATTACATTTACTGATTTTTAGTCCACAAAGTCGGATTCTGTCTAATGAAGAATGTGAGTTTGAACATCAACAAGTATGTGGTTTTATTTGACAATATTTAGAAGATAGTGTTTATAATCATATTGCTAATGAGACCCATGCAAAAACTTTGCTGGAGATGATAGAGTCCTTGTATGCCTCTAAATCAGGGAATAATAGACTGTTCTTGTTGAATAGCTTCATAAGTTTGAAGTATAAGGATGAAACTTCTATTTCAGATCACTTGAGTGAATCTCAAGGGCTCCTTGATCAGATTTTAGGAATGAGTATCAAATTTAGTGATGAACTTTTAGGACTATTTCTATTGCTATCTTTACTAGAGTCTTGGGAGACGTTTCAGGTTTCTATCACAAGTTATGCTCCTAGAGGTGTTGTTTCTTTGGAAATTGCTAAGGGTGGTATTCTTAATGAGGAGATGAGAAAGAAGGCACAAGTTTCTTCATATTATTTTGAGGTACTTGTCACTGAAAATAGGGGGAAAAGTCATAAAAAGGAACCGAAGGGTGGTAGAGAGATTAGCATAAGCAAGTCCAAGCTGCGATACAAGAATCTGGAGTGTCATTAATGTCACAAAACAGGACATGCACATAAGTATTGCCATAAGTGGAAAAGAGATAACAATGGCAAGAAGGGTAAGTCTAAAAAAATAGACCATAAAGATTATGATGATGATCATGTTACTACTGCTACTAGTGATGATCTTATTATTCTCTGTGATCATGAGTATGTTAATCTTGTATCAGATGAGAGCATGTGGATAGTTGGCAGTGGCGCTACATTGCATGTTACATCAAGGAAGGATTTCTTTGCATCTTATACTTATGGTGATTTTGGAGTGTTGAAGATGGGTAATGGTGGTGTATCTAAGGTAACTGATGCTGGTGGTGTTTGCTTGTAAACAAACATGTGAATGAAATTTTTGCTTAGAGGTGTGAAACATGCTCCAAATGTCTGCTTTAATTTGATCTTTGTGCATATGCTTGATGATTGTAGTTATGACAATCACTTTGGTTCTGGAAAGTGGAAACTCAACAACGGTAATTTGGTTGTGGCTAGAGGGGAAAGCTTTATAATTGTATTGGACAAAATATTTGGTTGCAAGGGATATTGTGAATGTTATCAACATGGAAGCATCTTTGTGGAATCAAGGACTTAGTCATATTAATGAAAAGAGGATCAATATTTTGGCCCAAAAGGATGTTCTTCTTGGATTAAAGAATGTAGATTTGGAGAAGTGTTCTCATTGCATGGCTGGTAAACATACTAGAGTATCTTTCAAGAGACATCCTCCCTCAAGGAAGTAAAAGGTGCTTCAATTGGTACATTATGATGTTTGTGGTCCATTAAAGGTAAAATCCTTTAGTGGTTCACTTTATTTTGTTACCTTTATTGATGACTGCTTTAGGAAACTATGAGTTTATGCCTTGAAGACAAAGGACCAAGTGTTGGAAAATTTCAAAGAATCACATGCTTTGGTTGAGAGGAAGACAAGAGAGAAGCTGAAATGTGTTCGTTCAAACAATGGTGGAGAGTATTGTGGAACATTTAATTCCTATTGAAAACAACATGGTATTGCACATGAAAAGACTCCTCCTAAATCTCCTAAATTAAATGGTTTAGATTGGAGGATAAATCAAACATTAATTGAGAGAGTAAGGTGTATGTTCTCTGAATCTAAGTTGCCTAATCATTATTGGGGCGAGACACTTTACACGGCGGTGCCTGTTCTTAATCTCACTCCTACAGTTGCTTTGAACAATGAAGTTCCAGATAAAATTTGGTTTGGAATGAATGCCAAGCATGATCATTTTAGAGTCTTTGATTGTAAGGATTTTGTGCATATTCCAAAGTAGGGGTGTACACGAGTTGGGTTGGACTGAGTTTGGCCTAACCCGTTATCCAACCCGTTTAAACTTCAATGGGTTGAGTTTGTCATCCAATCCGCATTTTCATTATCAAAACTGACTCGAACCGACTCGTTCATTCATGGGTTGCGTTGGGTTGGGTTCGCGGGTTGTGTTTCAAATAAAATATATATTTTTTATGATTCTTTTTTTAAGGTAGAGAAAAACAAGAAACGGGGGTTTGAATTATTTTCACAGACAATAAAAACTTTTGGAGTTTCTACACACACACAAATTAAAGACAAACAACACATAAGTTATCCTAGTTCGCTTGAAATTTAAAGCTACTCCAGTCCACCCTACCAAGGTGATTTCGCCTTTAATAAGGACTTAATCTAATAATCTAGGAAGATTACAACAAACGTCTAATAATACAATGATCTCTTAGCCCTCTTAAGTCTACAAACTTCACAAGTCACTTGAGGAACTTTACAGCAACTATTTTAGAATTACAAGAAGGTGTTTTGTGCTTCTAGATAAGAAATATGAACACAGTAAGAACAATAGGAAATCACACTAAGAGCAACAACTCGTGTGAGTATGTAAAACAAGAATTTAGTGTATGATTAGATTTTGATGTTCAGAATTCTTGTAGGATAGCTTCGTATGTTGGTATGATGATAGTTGAACCTTTTTATAGTGCTTGGAGATGATACCGTTGAATGGAGCATTGATGTTGATATCTTGCCAATAATGGGACCTAATGACATTAATTTTATTATCCTTTCTATAGCAGTTTAAGAGAGTATTCAATGTTGTCCATATTGAGATTAATACCATATTTGGAATACTTCGCTGTTAAGTTCTTGATTCTGACCTGTTAGGCGTGATTCAGAGTGCCCGGAATCCAGATTCTTTTCTTAGATCTTGTATTCTTCAGATAGTTGTCTGTGGTGTTTTTTCCAGAAGTTCTTGACTTATTTATGATTAGACATTCTTCTGATGTAGAGATCAACAGAGTTTTCATATGTGGGATCCTTCTAATGCAGAGTTCCAGAGTGTTCAGATGACAAATGCTGTGGACATCGTTGTGTTCAGATTCAGAGTGAATACCTTTAACTCTAAGTCATCTATTCTGGATTTTTGTGACATCATATGTTGTTTCATCAGATTCATTTTTCATTAGAGTTCTACACACTTAGAGAATTTTATTAGGGTACCAAAATGTTTCATCCTTTGTTATCATCAAAACTTAGAGATAAATTGTAGAACCAAAATCTTGTTCTAACAATCTCTCCCTTTTTGCTGATGACAAAACTTCAGACTTTTGATGAAACAATGATACTTCACAATAACTAGAGGAAGATAATTTAAGGTTCAAATATACTATGGCTCCTGTAAGACCCCACTTTTGACCCTAAGATCCCTCATGCTATCTCATCATATGCATATGCTTTGGGATCACACCTTTGCATCCTCCTTACCCCTCATTTATTGGGGTTGTATTAGGAGAGATCACCAAGCACATTTGATTGCATCATAATTTGTTTTTCATTATTTACTAACCAAAATACAAAAAATATGTCTATGTATAACTTTGTTTCTTTTATAGGTAGTGTGTACATCCACCAATGCCTCATCTAGCTCACAACTAGGTGTCGCGGCGAGATTTTTCACGAGATTAAGTATTGATTGAACTTAACCCGTTTGAAAAATATTTTAAATGCAAGAGTCGCCACCGTCTTTTATTTTATCCAAAAAAGAGGAAGGGAAAAATAACGATAAATCCCTTTAGAGTTACGGGTTCGGGGGTTGGTTATGCAAAGGGAAGGTATTAGCACCCTCTACATCTGTGGTACTCCACAGGAACCTTTTTGCTTATGTTTATGTGAATGCTTTGCTTTTTTCGCTTTGATCGTTTGATTGGGGAGATGAGAAAAGAACTTGATTTTATTGTTTTTGGACTCGATAAAGTCGTAGACTTCATGCCTACGTATCTCAAGGCGCAATGGAGAAATCAGAATCCACGTAGTTCTCCCAAAAGAAAAGGGGAAAGTCTGTTTTGTTAATTTTAGATTGGCGTGTCTTGCCATCTCTTGCTCGACCTAGGCGGGAGGCTTCGAGACTGACACGTCCTTTTGAAAATGTTTTTAAACTGAAAAGCCAAAACTGGCAAAAGATTTGAATGAGCCTAAACCCTGAAACAATACATAAATGGGCTCATTATAAGGAAGCCCAAGAGTAAGCTTGTGAGTGTGTGAAAAGGGTTTCTTAAACGGCGACCGTTGGAATCGCATCAGGTTTCTCTTTTTTGGATTTTTCGATTTTTTAACATAAAACGTGAACAATACGATTAAACACACAATACAGAACATAAAAAATGCGAGAAAGTAAATTATTACAACACAGTTAGCTATGAATAGTTAGTATTACGAATAGTTAGTGGAGTTAATCGAGCTGAAACTGAAACGAAACGGTTAGTAACAACATAAACAAATATAAAAAAACAATATAAACATTTACTTTAGACAAAATAAACATTTGATATAAATAAACATTTAATTAAAATAAACATTTAAACAAATAATTAATTTAACTAACATTTAAATAAAACATATATGCAAAATAATAATAAAGATAAACAATATTTAGTAAACAAAAGTAATATATATATATATATATATATATATATATATATATATATATATATATATATATATATATATATATATATATATATATATATATATATATATATATATTATTTTTGTCTATTATATATTATTTGTCTAAATGTACATATATATTATTTTTGTCTACTATATATTTATTGTCTAAAATATATATATATATATATATATATATATATATATATATATATATATATATATATATATATATATATATATATATATATATATATATATATATTTAGATAAATAATATATTAAAACACATGTCGGCAAGCCGGAACTTTGCCGATTTCAGAGATAAGTGAAGAATATTACCTTGTGTGAAGAGGATGAACTTCTGATCGTCCAAATGATCGACCGAAAGCTGGAAACCGTCACCGACGCAGTGCTGGCTGCCTTCGTGAGTACCTGACTTCAACGTCGCTTTTGATCGGTGAAACGACGCCGGAATGAAATGAACCTTGGATATTTGTGACCTGGACTCAACGAACTTCAAAGATATGAAATCGGTTTTGTGTTTCGGTGAATAATCGGGACGATTTTGGGTTACCGAAAATGAAGAACAAGTGAAATACGGTAATGCTTTTGGAAAAATATTTCTTTTCAATTCTCTGTTTCTCTCACCACCCGTTTTTCCTTACTGATCCACTTTTTCTTTTTTTTCTCTTTCTTACTAACCACATCTATATATATATATTTAGATTACTTAAACAATAAGAAACCTAAAAAAATATCTAACATAAATTAATAATATATATTTAGATTACTTAAACAATAAGAAACCTAAAAAATATCTAACATAAATTAATAATATATATTTAGATTACTTAAACAATAAGAAACCTAAAAAATATCTAACATAAATTAATAATATATATTTAGATTACTTAAACAATAAGAAACCTAAAAAATATCTAACATAAATTAATAATATATATTTAGATTACTTAAACAATAAGAAACCTAAAAAATATCTAACATAAATTAATAATATAATTTATATATTATATAATAATAATAATAAACTAATATAATATTAATCCTAATTAAATAAACTAATTAACAACTAAACACAATTAATATTAAGCACAAATAATATTAAACGGCACACGATTAAAATACGATAAAATCGAGCGACACGAACGCGATAAAAACGATGATAATTTGCACAGCAAAACAGACAAATTGATAAAACCAATAAACCAGTAAACCGGTAAACCAGTAAAATCAACAACACGACTCAAACAGACTCGATTAAATCACACGGCACAACACGTAATTAAATAAACAACCCTAGGCAATAATAAAATCAACACGACATCACGAAAACGCTGACAAACACAATCACAAATAATCGGACAATACGAAAACTCTAATATATTCGAAATACAGTCAAAATACCGACAAACAAACAATTAAATAGATAAAAACGCACAAAACCTAATCGAAGCGATGCCACGCACAACAGAGATAAGCGAGATAAATACGAGGCAACGATATCGGCCAGGTTTTGCTAAAACAACGAAATACAACACGGTAAGCAACGAAAACACACAAAACCTAATCAAACCAGTTGTCACGCGAAGTTTAAGAAATTGAGATGAATACGAGACAACGAGATTAATCAAGATGTGGTCAACAAAGCCAAAGTCAAATTTTGGGGTGCGACAGATGCCCCTATTTAATTAACTTAGGCCAGATAGCCGGAGGCTATCGAATGGCGTAAGGTAATTAAATATGACAAACGCCACAAAATTTGACCGCAAATGCATGTATGCATGATGCAAAAGACAGACAGACACAGAGACACAGGAGTGCAAACTCTACTGGGGAAGGACATACACCGACTCAATGCATGAAGGTAAACACTGAGAACACTCAGCTGGGGAAGATTCACTACCTATTCATAGATGGAAAATAGGAGGAAAAGAGATATCGACTCAATGCTGACGATACATCACTATCTCATAGATGAAAGTGGGAAAAGATCAATATAACAAGAGTACTGATGTGACAGTACATTACCAACTCAAAGATGGAGGTAACAGAAAAGATGAATACCAACTCAAGGATGAAGGTATAACAAGGGCATAATAAGAATCGAACTGCGTTGACTCATGGTTGACAGCTCACTACCCACTCATTGATGAGGTAAACAGGACATGCCAACTCAAAGTTGAAGGCAAGCTTCAAAAGATTGATAATAACACTGCTAGGGAAATCAAATTCCAACTCATTGATGATGGTGTAGATGAAGAATCAGATCTAAGGATCATTGTGCAGACTTACAGTTGAATGCACACTACCAACTCATTGATGAGGTAGACAGAGAAATGCCGACTCAAAGTTGAAGGCAACCACCGATTCATTGACAAAGGTGTTTAAAAGAATTTAGAACATATTTTCCTAGAGATGTTTATCATTACCGACTCAAAGATGACGGTGGGAGGACAAAATGTACCTAACTCATAGATGAAGGTACTCCATCAACTCAAAGACGAAGATGGAATCAGAAGTTATCTGTGCAGACTCAAAGATGAAAGCACACTATCAGTTCAACAAGGATCAAACATACCCTACTCATAGACGAAGGTACTCCATCAACTCAAAGACGAAGATGGAATCACAGGAAAATGTGCGAACTCAAAGATGAATGCATATTACCAGCTCAAAGTTGCAGGTACTTCACCAACTCAAAGACGAAGGTGGAATCAAAAGGAATCTGTGCTAAACTCAAAGACGAAAGCATGCTACCAGCTCAAAGTTGCAGGTAGAACCATGGAACTTTCTGTGAGGATGTTATCAACTCATAGATGGAGATAGTAATTAATTTATCCGAGGGATAACAAAGGTTACCACTCATGGATGTAGGTAACTCAAGTTTGTAACGGGTACCAACTCAAAGATGAAGGCATAAAGGACTTGGACACAATATCTGTCATGTCTGTTTTACTGAATGAGAGTCACAAAGACTATATTGTTGCCTTCTTTTACTGGCAATTTCTGAGCTTTATCTGGAGACACGAGGTTCAAACTAGGATAGAGCTAGAATGAAACGGTCAAACAAGACTTCAACTGAAGAGGAATGAACTCATCGGGATTTACAACTGAAACAACCATCTTCCACGAGGCATAGATCTCTGTGGGGAACATGACCAATAAAAGGTATTTTGCTGCTTATGAGGATACTCTATATGGAGAGATTGACTCAACCCACAATATAAACAAGGAAACAAGGTGCATATGAATGCAAGCGTGATATGTCATAGATATGCATGAATATTTAGTAATGAATGCATGATGGACAGACAAAACTAGGAATAACTAAAAATGTTAACAGCTGCATAAGGACTTGCTGGAGATTTGCACTGAGACTCGCTAGGGAGTAGTACAAAGACTTGTTGGGGAATTGGTACAAGAGCACCATATCCAGGTTTCTTTAAAAGTCTGTCTCTGCTGAGGATTCCGTAGAAGAATGGAGATGCCTTCTACTTCAAAAATGCAGGAGATTCCCTGTGGTTCTTGAATTTGTGAGGTATATGAGGATTGGACCTTTCTGAGGACTCCGCTGGGGATACAAGGTGTTATCCTCTGGAAATAAGATGATATTGTAAGAAAAGTCCTGCAATTCTTGAATTTGCTGATAATGCAGAAGGGATTATTCTTCTGGAAGACTCCGCTGGGGATAAAGTCCGCTGGGGATAGGTGGTATCTTTCCAGGGAATAAGAATATAGGGGAAATCCATCCTTGATTTTTTTGCTTTAATTATCATGGAGACTTTCTGTATCTGAAGACTCTGCAGGGGATTATGGTGTCTGATATCTGGTTACGAGATCTTTCCTCTAGGAGACTCTGCCGGGAAACAGTGATGTCTGACCTTTGAATATAAATGAGAATTTAGGAGAAATCCTGCAATTCTTGAATTTGCTTAAAATGCATAACACGCTCTTCTTTTACTACAAAACATTACTGAGGAGGAGACATATCCTTCTATTGAATGGACAGAGAACAACAGGAGATTCCCTGTAGTTTCTGAATATCAACTTTCTTCACTCGCTGAGGGATGGAGACCTCTGTATTACTCCTGCTCAGGGAAATCAATCTTCCTTCTCATCCTCTGCTGGGGACATTGCTGATCCCGCTTTAATAAATTACTGGGGAAATACCTGTAGTAATCGCATAGGCCAAATCTGTAACTTAAAACCTGGATCAAAGTCTTCATGATCAATTAACCAGGGAGTCTTCATGATCAATTAAACTGGGGAGTCTTCATGATCAATTAACTGGGGAGTCTTCATGCCCCAAGTGAAGGGAATAAACTTCTTGAAATATTTCTTGCATGATCTCTTGAGGAAAACTAGGAAGCATAGCTGGGGATATCCAGAATCACAACCTCTGCTGGAGAAATATTACTGCCAAGACACCTGTGGAGATTTTTTCATCATATACATATAGGGATAGTAATATGAACATGTCTAGTTGGAATCACATGATTTCAGAATTACTGGGACCACATGTCTCAATCCTTTTATTGATGTCCACAAATCAAAATAAATAATCTTTATATTTTTCAAAAACTGTTTTTAATTCAAAACTTTTGTTTCAAAACATATCTGTCAAAGTAAAAGAACTTTCGTAAATTGAAATGAAAATTAAGAGTGCCAAGAAATATAGAAAGGCTCAAATTGATTTGATAGGATGGTAATCAGCCAACAACGTGATTCCATAGATCTTTACAAATTGCAAAATGGTAATTTCGTGGAAAAAGGGTACGTTGAACTACAATGACATCATTCTCTCTTCCACTTTTGACCTGTATTGCAGCCTTGAGAAAGTTGGAGAACTGTTGAAAATATTTTGATACTTCAATGATCTTATCTCTGTTATGCAGTTACTTGCCTGAAATCCCTAACTTTTGCCTAGATTGCCCTTTCGGGTTTTCAATCTACCGGGACAATATTCTCTTTGTTTTTTTATGTCTCTAATTTCTGCTTGGACCGCCCTTTCAGGTTTTCAGTCCACCGAGACGCTCATTTTTGCCTAAGCCGCCCTTTCGGGTTTTCAACTTAGCGAGCTGTTCTTTTCATTTTTTAGGCGAAGTATTTCTTGACTGCATCTGTATTCACGGGACGTGGAAGCTCTTCACCATCCATGTTTGTAAGAATTAAAGCACCGCCTGAGAAGGCTTTCTTGACAACATAGGGTCCTTCATAGTTAGGAGTCCACTTACCCTTAGAATCATTGTGAAATAGTATCATCTTCTTGAGCACAAGGTCACCCTCTTTGAATTCTCTCGGCTTAACCTTCCTATCAAATGCCTGCTTCATTCTCTTTTGATATAACTGTCCATGGCACAAGGCAGTCATTCTTTTTTCTTCAATCAAACAAAACTGATCGTATCTGCTTTGACACCATTCAGCCTCTGACAACTGAGTTTCCGTTAGTATCCTCATTGATGGAATTTCAACCTCTATCGGTAACACAGCTTCCATACCGTATACAAGTGAAAATGGGGTTGCCCCAGTTGAAGTACGGACTGATGTTCTATATCCGTGTAGTGCAAAAGGCAGCATTTCATGCCAATCTTTGTAGGTAACAACCATCTTTTGAATGATCTTCTTGATATTCTTATTTGCAGCTTCAACTGCCCCATTCATCTTGGGACGGTAAGGAGAAGAGTTGTGATGCTCGATCTTGAAACTTTCACATAATTCATCCATCATTTTGTTGTTCAGATTGGAGCCATTGTCAGTGATGATCTTGTTTGGAATGCCATATCGGCAAATGAGATTATTTTTGATGAATCTGACCACCACTTGCTTTGTCACCTTTGCATACGAAGCTGCTTCCACCCATTTGGTGAAGTAATCAATTGCCACGAGAATGAAACGGTGTTCGTTGGAAGCTTTGGGTTCAATCATACCGATCATGTCAATGCCCCACATTGAGAATGGCCAAGGAGCAGAAATCACATTCAAAAAGGTTGGTGGTACATGAACCTTATCAGCGTAGATTTGACATTTGTGACACTTCTTTACAAATTTGCAGCAATCTGATTCCATGGTCAACCAGTAGTAACCAGCTCTCAACATCTTTCTTGACATAGAGTGGCCGTTTGCATGAGTACCAAAGGACCCTTCGTGAACTTCTTTCATCAACATTTCTGCTTCCTTTTTGTCAACACATCTGAGTAAGACCATGTCATAATTCCTCTTATAGAGCACATTCTGATTAAGGAAGAAACTGCCTGACAATCTTCTCAAAGTCTTTTTATCTTTTTCTGTTGCTCCAAGAGGATACTCCTGAGTCTGAAGGAAATGCTTGATATCGTGGTACCATGGTTTATCATCAAAATTGGCCTCAGCTGTAAACACATGTGATGGTCTATCAAGTCGCTTGATCACAATTCTGGGTACTTCGTTTGGAAAACCCACTTGATACATTGAAGACAACGTAGCTAGAGCATCCGCCATATGATTCTCATCCCGAGGAATGTGATGCAATTCAACCTTGGTGAAGAAAGTCAACAATCTTCTTGCATAGTCTTTGTATGGGATCAAGCCAGGGTGGCGTGTTTCCCATTCTCCTTTGATCTGATTGATAACTAACGCTGAGTCACCATAAACAGTAAGATTTTTGATGCGGAGGTCAATGGCTTCTTCAAGACCCATGATACAGGCTTCATATTCAGCAATGTTGTTTGTACATTCAAAGCAAATTCTTGCCGTGAAAGGAATATGAGAACCTTCTGGAGTGATAATGACTGCACCTACTCCATGTCCATAAACGTTGGAAGCCCCATCAAATACTAAACCCCATTGAGAATCTGGTTCAGGCCCTTCTTCAGGAAGTGGCTCTTTACAATCTCTGGATTTTAGGAACATGACATCTTCATCAGGAAACTCATCCTCATTATCATCGTGATCTTCAACGGGTTGGTGAGCAAGGTACTCAGCCAACACACTGCTCTTGATAGCTTTCTGGGTATGATACTCAATGTCGTATTCTGATAACAGCATCTGCCATCTTGCAATCTTACCAGTGAGTGCAGGCTTCTCAAAAATGTACTTGATTGGATCCATTTTGGATATCAACCAAGTGGTGTGACTTAACATATACTACCTCAATCTCTTAGCAGCCCAAGCCAATGCACAATATGTCTTCTCGAGTAAGGAGTATCGTGATTCACAGTCAGTAAATTTCTTGCTTAAGTAGTAAATGGCATGCTCTTTCTTTCCAGTTTCGTCTTGTTGACCCAGAATACAGCCCATAGAATTCTCAAGCACTGTCAAATACATAACCAACGGTCTTCCAGCAACAGGTGGTAACAAGATAGGAGGCTCCATGAGGTACTCTTTGGTACTGTCAAATGCTTTCTGACAATCCTCTGTCCAAACACAATTCTAACTCTTTCTCAGCAATTTGAAGATAGGTTCACAAGTGGCAGTCATGTGAGAAATAAACCGGGATATGTAATTCAATCGTCCTAGAAAACCTCTCACTTGCCTTTCTGTTTTTGGTGCGGGCATCTCTTGGATAGCTTTTACTTTATCTGGAACAACTTCAATGCCTTTTTGGCTGACAATGAAGCCCAAGAGTTTACCTGACCTGACGCCAAGTGTGCATTTGTTCGGATTGAGGCGAAGACGGAACTTCCTCAATCGTTGAAACAACTTCAATAGATCCACTAAGTGACCTTCTTCTGAATGAGACTTCGCGATCATGTCATCCACATAAACCTCAATCTCTTTGTGCATCATGTCGTGAAAGAGCATTGTCATGGCTCGCTGGTAAGTAGCACCTGCGTTCTTCAACCCAAACGACATCACTTGATAACAGAATGTTCCCCATGGTGTTATGAATGTAGTTTTTTCCATGTCTTCGGGAGCCATTTTGATCTGGTTATACCCGGAGAATCTGTCCATGAAGGAGAATATGTCAAACTTTGTTGTATTGTCTACCAACATGTCAATGTGAGGCAGGGGGAAATCATCCTTTGGGCTTGCTCTATTTAAGTCACGATAGTCGACACACATTCGTACCTTCCCGTCCTTCTTAGGAACTGGCACAATATTTGCTATCCACTCTGGATACACTGAAGTGGCAAGAAAACCAGCATCTATTTGCTTCAGAACTTCTTCTTTAATTTTGACGGTCATATCTGGATGTGTTCTTCTTAATTTTTGTTTGACCGGTGGACATTCTGGCTTTAAAGGTAGCTTGTGCTCTACGATGTCAGTGTCGAGACCAGGCATATCTTGATAAGACCAAGCAAACACATCTACATACTCTTTCAACAGGCTGATCAATTGCTCCTTGACCTGTGGGGATAACAATGCTCCAATTTTGACTTCTTTCACATTTTCTTCCGAACCCAAGTTGACTGTTTTCAAAGGCTCCTTGTATGGCTGAATAGTGTCTTCTTCATTTTCAAGCTGGCGGGCGACCTCTTCTGGAATCTCATCCCACTCTTCCTCTTCAGCTTCGAATACAGAATGTTCAAAGTTGGGAGAGGGCATGATGTCATTGTGTTCAACGGGTTTAAGTAACCTGTACAAACAATTGTTTTTAGAGGACTGACCATGCCATGCAAAAATGTGTTCTTTTTAAGGTTTTTTTGTGTTACCATTTTCCGAAAAAGCTGAAAAGATAAAAGGACACAAGTGTATAGGAACACAAAAGATCTTTTTCATGGATAGTACGTTTTTGACAAAAGTGCCCATTTTACAAAATTAATGCTTCGCGCTTTGGGCTAAAGCGGAAGGTTTTTGAAAACTGAAAAGCTTAATTACTTTGATATGTGGACACAATGTGGGATGTCAACTGCGGTCCAGTTCTTCATAACTACTCCAGTGGCCATTCTGTCTTTCCCTCGAAGAGCTTTTATCTCTTTTTGTAATTCCGCAAACTGATCCTGGAATTCATCCATTCTATCATTGAGACCAGGATCCTCACTTGGGGTAGGGCCGTGATAGACAGGTTCTCCTAGGTGAGGAGTATAGTGAACAACGGGAGGCACATTAGTGAAGACAGGAGCATTTGGTGGAACGAACTCTTGTTGATATCTATCTTGATTAAGATCCCTGGGTATTTCCCAAGGACAGGATGCTGTGATGGTAACAGAAGTGACTGGGACAGCGTTGATGACTGTAGTGACGGGTGCTGCTGTTGTCTGATTCTGAATTTGAGGTTGATTCTGTGCCGAAGTCTGTCCTGAATTATGAACTTGAGCCCTAGCCTGGGCTTCCTCTGCTTGTAGACGGGCGGTTAACATTTGGTTGCGCATCTCTGCTGCCCGTGCTTGTGCCTGGATCTGTGCATCTTGTGCTTCGGCAACCTGAGCTTGTGCTGTTTGAAGTTGAGCAGCTTGGGCTGCTTGGTTTGCTATCAATGTCTCGACCATAGCAGAAAGGCGGTCAACCTGAGCTTTCAATTCTCGGTTCTCGTTATCTGTTATCTCCATTCTTCTTTTGTAGTTGGCTCTTGTGTTGTAATTATGCGTCAGCTTGAAATGGATCTGTTGGCGGGAAGCAACTGTTAGAAGACTGGACCAAGACAGACAACCTGTATGCACGTGATGCATGGATATGCAAAATGAATGATTTTCCAAGGAACTCTAAGTGAAGGAAAAGATAGAATTGCAAACATTTTGATAACAAACAAAATTTTTCATTTTAAGCATTTTTATCAAAATGTACAAAGTTATCAACCCAAAATACAACCAAGAAAACCATTTAAGGACATGTGTCATCAGGACGAGCATAAACAAGTAGGAGTTGTCCTTCAAGTCTCTCAATTCTTTCTTCATAGGCCTTCTGCATAAAAGCTTTCTCCTTCACCAAACTGTCTACAAGACCTTTCCATGCACCTGAGGACTGTGGAATCTGGGAGTAATCTGTTGTGCCTGAGGAAAATAAATCCTCTTGCACCCTTGGACGTTTACCTGCACGATCTTCTCCACTCTGCTCCTTTAACAGTCTCTGAAGTTCTTCATTTTCCATTTCGAGCACCTGGGCCTTATCCTTCCAAGCGTCTCTCTCTTTCTTGACCCTCTCCAAGGTGGCTTGGAGTTCTTCTTTGTCATCTAGCGGAAGGTAGGGGGTCTTCAACGGAGCGGGTTTGATAGGATCATGATGTGGGTATGGCATTTTCAATTGTATAGCTCTGGCTCTGATCCACTGGAGGTACGGCTCATAGGAGGTACAATCTTTCTTACCCAATTCAAGTCTCCCTTTGCGACAAACACGATGCCAAGCTCTTACTACTCTCTCTTTCATGGTAGGGTCCTCCTCGTTATCCCTCAAGAAAATACCTTCTAAAGAATGTTAGGAGGCTTGTCCTTCATAGGGTAACCGAGTTGTCTCCTAGCAAGTACTGGATTATAAGAAATGATTCCCTTTGTGCCCATGAGGGGCACATTGGGGAACTCCCCGCAACTATCAATGATTTTCACATCGTCTAAAACTCTACTATACCATGCAATATCTGACTGGGTAAGAGACATAATCCTTTGTGACCACTGAAGTCCTGACTTGCGATCCCAAAAAGTAGCTGACTTAGGAAGATGAGAGACAAACCATTTGTAGAGTAACGGTATACAGCAGACTATGGTTCCTCCTCCTTTCAAAGTACGGTAATGGATGGAATGATAGGTGTCTCCGAGCAAAGTTGGAACAGGATTACCACTTAGGAAGATGCGTATAGCATATGAATCCACAAAACCTTCAATATTAGGAAATAGTAACAAACCGTAGATCAACAAGGCGAACAGATGCTCCACAATAATATCACAACCTTGACTGGCAAAATAAGAAACCTTCCCCATTAAGAACTTGGCAGTGAAACCTGGAAGTCCTCCTTTGGTGGTGAAGTTATTCTTGAATTCTGACTTCTTCATGTACAACACTTTTGCAAGAGAACTGTGCTCGGGTAACTTTTCTGAACCAGAGAAAGGTACTGTATCAGCAACTGGGATGTGAAGCAACTGGGCATACTCTTCCAATGTAGGCATGAGTTGATAGTCTGGGAATGTGAAACAGTGATAGACTGGATCATAGAACTGTACTAATGTCTGCAATAACCCTTCTTCCATCCTAAGTGTCAATAAAGATATAAGTGCCCCATATCTGTCTCTGAAACCAATAGGATCTGCGATTCTAAGAAACTAGTTTCTTTAGTTCATCTATCTTTGGATTGATGAGATTGTACTTTTTCACACTTCTCCGTCCAAAATCCATGTTTCCTGCAATATTTGCAATCCTCACTTTAAGTTCCTTGGAAAAAGGTTGAAATGATGGGAATGAATGCATGTCATGCATGAATGCAACAAACACAAACATGGTCAAACAATACAAGGCTCAAAGTTCATCACCAGCATGGAGTTTAGGACAAAGCCCCAAGATAAGTTCTAAGGTTCACCTGCCAAACGGGTTCTAAAAGTTCCCAAGGTTATGGATCCTTCTTCGGATAATACCGGGTTAAGCAACTGCTCGCTTTCCAATATTATTCTCAAAAGAATCTCGCTTGAGTGTGATATCGCGTATCAACCAAACCAGACTTTTGGTCCGAAGTGGTCACCGCATCACATCCTAAGTAAGGCCAAGATGGGGTAAAGGTAAACTAAGGTCCTTGGCTTCACGGGCCCGTCGAAAGCAACAATGCCTCACAAATGACTTGTTTAGCACTATCACCCTCAAAGAGGCCTCCACCAAGCGGACAAAGGCTCAAGTCAACTCGGTAAGGATTGTCTCCTATCAAGTCAACCTGAATTATCATCCATCCTATCTCAAATGTGCCCCAAATCCGGGTATAGGATTTATCACAAGTATCCCCCAAAACCCAAATAACAAACATTACAAACAATACAATTTAGCAAATATCCACAAAGCAAACATATAAACAAGCAAAGATAGGCTAAACCCTCAAATAAGTTTAATCATTGTTATCCCCAGCAGAGTCGCCATTCTGTCGCGGCGGGATTTTTCACGAGATTAAGTATTGATTGAACTTAACCCGTTTGAAAAATATTTTAAATGCAAGAGTCGCCACCGTCTTTTATTTTATCCAAAAAAGAGGAAGGGAAAAATAACGATAAATCCCTTTAGAGTTACGGGTTCGGGGGTTAGTTATGCAAAGGGAAGGTATTGCACCCTCTACATCTGTGGTACTCCACAGGAACCTTTTTGCTTATGTTTATGTGAATGCTTTGCTTTTTTCGCTTTGATCGTTTGATTGGGGAGATGAGAAAAGAACTTGATTTTATTGTTTTTGGACTCGATAAAGTCGTAGACTTCATGCCTACGTATCTCCAAGGCGCAATGGAGAAATCAGAATCCACGTAGTTCTCCCAAAAGAAAAGGGGAAAGTCTGTTTTGTTAATTTTAGATTGGCGTGTCTTGCCATCTCTTGCTCGACCTAGGCGGGAGGCTTCGAGACTGACACGTCCTTTTGAAAATGTTTTTAAACTGAAAAGCCAAAACTGGCAAAAGATTTGAATGAGCCTAAACCCTGAAACAATACATAAATGGGCTCATTATAAGGAAGCCCAAGAGTAAGCTTGTGAGTGTGTGAAAAGGGTTTCTTAAACGGCGACCGTTGGAATCGCATCGGGTTTCTCTTTTTTGGATTTTTCGATTTTTTAACATAAAACGTGAACAATACGATTAAACACACAATACAGAACATAAAAAATGCGAGAAAGTAAATTATTACAACACAGTTAGCTATGAATAGTTAGTATTACGAATAGTTAGTGGAGTTAATCGAGCTGAAACTGAAACGAAACGGTTAGTAACAACATAAACAAATATAAAAAAACAATATAAACATTTACTTTAGACAAAATAAACATTTGATATAAATAAATATTTAATTAAAATAAACATTTAAACAAATAATTAATTTAACTAACATTTAAATAAAACATATATGCAAAATAATAATAAAGATAAACAATATTTAGTAAACAAAAGTAATATATATATATATATATATATATATATATATATATATATATATATATATATATATATAATATATATATTATATATATATATAATATATATATATATATATATATAATATATATATATATATATATATATATATATATATATATATATATATATATCTATAATATATATATATATATATATATAGATATATATATAATATATATATATAGAATTATATATATTAGACAATATATATAATTATATGTACATTTAGACAATAATATATATAGACAAAAAATAATATATATATATATATATATATATATATATATATATATATATATATATATATATAATATATATATATATATATATATATATATATATATATTTAGATAATAATATATTAAAACACATGTCGGCAAACCGGAACTTTGCCGATTTCAGAGATAAGTGAAGAATATTACCTTGTGTGAAGAGGATGAACTTCTGATCGTCCAAATGATCGACCGAAAGCTGGAAACCGTCACCGACGCAGTGCTGGCTGCCTTCGTGAGTACCTGACTTCAACGTCGCTTTTGATCGGTGAAACGACGCCGAAATGAAATGAACCTTGGATATTTGTGACCTGGACTCAACGAACTTCAAAGAGATGAAATCGGTTTTGTGTTTCGGTGAATAATCGGGACGATTTTGGGTTACCGAAAATGAAGAGCAAGTGAAATACGGTAATGCTTTTGGAAAAATATTTCTTTTCAATTCTCTGTTTCTCTCACCACACGTTTTTTCCTTACTGATCCACTTTTTCTTTTTTTTCTCTTTCTGACTAACCACATCTATATATATATATATATATATTTAGATTACTTAAACAATAAGAAACCTAAAAAAATATAACTAAATAAATAATATATATATTTAGATTACTTAAACAATAAGAAACCTAAAAAATATCTAACATAAATTAATAATATATATTAGATTACTTAAACAATAAGAAACCTAAAAAATATCTAACATAAATTAATAATATATATTTAGATTACTTAAACAATAAGAAACCTAAAAAATATCTAACATAAATTAATAATAATTTATATATTATATAATAATAATAATAATAAACTAATATAATATTAATCCTAATTAAATAAACTAATTAACAACTAAACACAATTAATATTAAGCACAAATAATATTAAACGGCACACGATTAAAATACGATAAAATCGAGCGACACGAACGTGATAAAAACGATGACAATTTGCACAGCAAAACAGACAAATTGATAAAACCAATAAACCAGTAAACCGGTAAACCAGTAAAATCAACAACACGACTCAAACAGACTCGATTAAATCACACGGCACAACACGTAATTAAATAAACAACCCTAGGCAATAATAAAATCAACACGACATCACGAAAACGCTGACAAACACAATCACAAATAATTGGACAATACGAAAACTCTAATATATTCGAAATACAGTCAAAATACCGACAAACAAACAATTAAATAGATAAAAACGCACAAAACCTAATCGAAGCGATGCCACGCACAACAGAGATAAGCGAGATAAATACGAGGCAACGATATCGGCCAGGTTTTGCTAAAACAACGAAATACAACACGGTAAGCAACGAAAACACACAAAACCTAATCAAACCAGTTGTCACACGAAGTTTAAGAAATTGAGATGAATACGAGACAACGAGATTAATCAAGATGTGGTCAACAAAGCCAAAGTCAAATTTTGGGGTGCGACACTAGGGTTTGAGACCTTCAACGCGAGGAGATTAATCAAGAGATGGTTCACAATGGTTCTATACATCATATATGGATCTCCATGATCTTCATTTATCATTTTGATCAAGAATTCATCAAGAGATTGAAGCTTGTTTTCCTTGGAAACCCTAATTCATCTGGGTATCTTGCGTGACTTCCTCAGCGAGCTTCTTCAACATTTGATCAAATGTTTCAAGGGATACTTCATTATACATCATCTTATGCATATATGATCCTCCATAAGTCCAAAAGATCAAGATAACTTCAAGTTTGCAAGTTGGTTCATGGTGTTCGACCAGAGAAAGTCAACTGGTCAAAACCGGGGTTCCCTATACCCTATCTCCTACAATTTTTGTCATATGAAAATGATTACAAGAGAAACGTTACTACTTATGACATTACAAACAACTTTCATGTTGATATAAAGAGCTAGTTTTGCTTGGAAAGTCATTTTTTATGGTGAAAGATTATAGGTCATTTTGTCTGTGCCCTATGTCGCATTACGCGAAAAACCGGCGGGAAAAGAAAACAACAGAGCCGCCACCGTGCGTAATTTATCCCAAAAGAGGGAAAGGAAACGCTCGAAGTAAACCTGGAAAGAACATGGTCTCGCAGAGAGAATGGGATCGGGAGTCGGTTATGCGAAGGGAAGGTATTAGCACCCCTACGTATCCGTCGTACTCGACGGGATCCACGCACAAAAGGAAGGAATAAGGTTGCTAAACGCTGCTCACAAACATCAAACACTGGCTGAAAGAGACACAAGAAAACAAAAGAAACTAACTCGGCAGGATATCGCATCCTGGGCCTACGTAGTCTGTCAGGTACAGACATCAGAGTCGACGTAGTTTGGACTAGGGGAAACGTGCTCGCTAGGATGTCACATCCTATGCATACGTATCTTCTCTGACTAAAGAAGAATCAGAGCACTCGTAGCTCAGCTAACGCACGCCAAACAAAACCACACAGGAAACCGACTGCCAATCGCTGGACTTACGTCAGACTCCGAACCAACAAACACACACAAAGGAAACCGATTGCCAATCGCTGGACTTATGTCGGACTCCAAACAAAACAAACCAGACGCAGGAAACCAACTGCCAATCGCTGGACTTATGTCAGTCTCCAACACACGCAAAGGGGTTACAAAGAAAAAAGGGCGCCCGGAGAGATCAACTCATCTCCTGCCTACGTACCTCATCTGGTATAAGGATCAGGGCGACGTAGTTCCCCTACGCAGGGACAAAGGACTAGCCTAACCAGATAACAAAGGGAGACACAACTAGGGAGACTACGACTCGAGCCTAGATGTTATCATGCGTATCATCCCTAAGTTAAGGTTGCTATCTAACTTGCACAAGGAGCAAGCTAAACCTAAGCAGCACAAACAGTCAAAGCAAACAATCACAAATATCACACACTATATACAAACAAAGTGGGCTCACATAGGGGTTAGGTTTTAGTCAAGGGGTCATGTCAACCTCGACAAACAAGCCACTGTATCAGGGTGATGTTAGCTTTTAACCCTAACATTGAGAGTTAGGGTGAAGCAGATGAAATGAGAGGTGAGGGGTGTGCCTCACAGCTCATATCCCTGGCCAGGGAGAGCTTTTAGACAGATGAAAATGTGGGTTCAGAAAGCTGGAACCCTTCTACACTTATGACTGACTCAACCTAGATCTTGGGTTAAGATCCACAAGGCATCAACATGTGATGTGAGCCAAGGGATGACACACTGAATAACAGGAGATGGACTACACATCTCTTGTGTCTGCCAATGCCTCTTCACTTAGGAGGTCTTTGATATGTACAGGGGACAAAGATAAACAAGCACAAGCATTGCCTCTTAAGGAGGACTTCAGACAGGTGCCTGGCCAAGTAACAGACCAGGTCTTCCAGACTACATGCAGTTAGAAAGTTATACCTCAATGCTCAAGCTATCAAGCAAAGCAAAAGCAAGTTCACAATGGAACTATAGCAACTAAGGTACCTTAAAACAATCCAACATAATCAGTACACAACTCAAACAAAAGTCAAATAGACAATTACAAGTCAACAGACAACTGTACATAAACAGACAAACAAGCATCAATGCACAAAGGTGCAAGCCACAAGCCTAAGCTTAAGCTGCAAAGCCTACAACACAAACTCAAGATTAGTCATCAACAAGCAATGGATCAACTCCAAATGAGTGAATATCATCAAGCATGGCAATTGTGCTTTTTAACCTGAAACAAAGCTCAAATGTGAGAAGCAAACCTCTAGGACAAGGCCTAGGGTCAAAATGAGAGAAATAATTCACAACAGAACATGAAAATTGGCAAGAATCAAGCTCAATCAAATAAGAACAAAATCCAAGTGGTCTCACATTCATATCATCAACCAATTTCATTTCATCAAGCATAGAAGGCAAGGCATGCATATTCAAAGCTCATAGAACCAAACAGAATGAATCAATCCACATTAACTCAAAAACATTTCAATAAATCTCAAGAAAAATCATGGCTAAACATCACTCATAACATGATCATCATACCAAAATTCAAGTCATTTGGACAAGTGGAAGCATGTCAAATAAAATCCATAAGGCAAGGTATGCACCTTCAAGGGATTGCAGAAGCGGATTCGTGGTTTTCTGGCCTTGTGATGTGCAAACAGAAGCTCTACAATGCTCCAGTAGATGAATGGATGAAGATCCAATGCTCAGTCTTGCTTAATCTTGCTCAAATCAACAGCTGCCATGGATGAAGCTTGCTCCAACAGTTCCAAATTCTGGTCAAAAATGATGAACTCTTGCTTGCAGAAGATTCAATAACACTTGTGAATGATGAATCAATGAAAAATAAGCAAAGGATCATGCAGAATTTGGATGAAAAGTTCAGAGAAAAAGTTCTTGAGATTTTGTGTTTGGATCTAGATCTGGTTCAAATAATGTGTTAATCCCAAATTCAGTTAGAATTATCCTTATATATGTGTTGTTAATCCTTCTCTTAATCCCAATTAGCCAAATGCAAATGAAATTAAGTGAAATGCAAGTGATTGGAAGTGTGGCAAATGCATATTTTGGAATTGGACTTTTTCCCTCCAAATTTCAAATTCAAATCAAGTGGAAAATCCAAATTTTTTTGTGATGAGAATTGATGAAATGTGATGAATGATTATGATAGCTCATGTTAAAACAAGATTGTAGCAACAAATCCCACTCCATTTGGCCTTGTGGTGTGAAAGTTATCCAAGCTTGAAGTTCAAAATCCATTGACAATGATTTGATCATAATGTTTCAACCACACATGGGAAATTCATGTTCTTGGACTTTTTGAAAAGGTGAGAGCAAGATCTTCAACTTTCATGTTGGACAAAATTCCATTTGAAGCTTTCTTGGACATGTAAATTTGAGGAGAAGACCTTTCCATTTTTGGCAGTTTGAAATTATAGGTCACCTGCTATTTTTGGAAACTTTCCATCTGACCTCAAATTCTTCAATGTTGATCTTTGTAATGTCAAATGAGACTTGTATGGACATGAATGAAGCCTCTCTAACCATCTCCCACCTTCAAATCCATGATTGTATGCACAGTTGACTTTGGTTGACTTTCTAGGGTTTCAGATGCATTGATCAATGACTGATGACTTCTGAGCATCCAACCTTTGGCCAAACCACTTCAAAATGATCCCTAGGTCATATGAACTTGTTGAACCAACCTTAGGGCTTTGCTTCAATAGAGAATGCACTTGCTTGCTGGCACAACTGTATCTCCTGACCAGTCTTGACTGATGACTTGCACTTGGGCAAAGGACAATGCAATGCTATGCAGTGGACAATGTTAATGTTAATGACCTAAAATGAAAATGAATGTACAAAATGGGAGGTGCAAATTTGAGGTGCTACAGCTTCCCCTATTCAATCAACTGGGAACCCGAATGGATGAGAGCAACGGCTGTCAGACCTTCAGGGTAAACAGGGATTGAATACCAAAAGAACCGGAAAATTTGCACTCTGCGGGGATCCAAGAAAGGAAAATACACCAACGGATGCTTCCAATGGGATCTGATACTTATCACTGGGGATTTTTATTTCTTCAAAGGTACAACCACATCCATAAATCGCAAGACGATGAACGGGAATAGAGAACAACTAGGCGCCAACGGACGACTAGGAAAAACTCGACGTTTACCGAAACCAACGGAGAGGTAACCAGGCATTAATGAATGACTGGGAAAGAGATACAACCATACGTCAACGAACGTAGTGGGAAAAACTCAACGTTTACCAAAACCAACGGAGAGGTAACTCTACTAGGGACGACCAGGAAAAACTCGACGTTTATCGACACCAACGGAGAAGGAGACCAGACATCAACGGACGACGGATGAACTGGGAAGACTCGACCAGACGTCAACGGACGAACGGGAGAAGCTCGACGTTTATCGACACCAACGGAGAAGGAGACCAGACATCAACGGACGAATGGAAGAGATACAACCATACGTCAACGGACGACATGGGAAAAACTCAACGTTTACCAAAACCAACGGAGAGGTAACCAGACATCAACGGATGAATGGGAAGACTCGACCAGACGTCAACGGACGAAAGGGAGAAGCTCAACGTTTATCGACACCAACGGAGAAGGAGAAAACTCGACCAGACGTCAACGGACGAACGGGAGAAGCTCGGCGTTTATCGACACCAACGGAGAAGGAGAAGCTCAACGTTTATCGACACCAACGGAGAAGGAGACTTACTGGGGAAAAAGCTAATCACAACCAAACGTCAACGGACGATTGGGAAAAACTCGACGTTTATCGAAACCAACGGAAAGGTGAACAAACATCAACGGATGACCTGTGGGGAAAATACAACTAGATATCAACGGATAACTAGGAAAAACTCGGCGTTTATCGAAACCAACGGAGAGGTGAACAAGACATCAACGGATGACCTGTGACAGAGATACAACTAGATATCAACGGATAACTAGGAAAAACTCGATGTTTATCGAAACCAACGGAGAGGTAGAACTCTGAGGGGAAAGGAAATACATCTAGTTGTCAACGGACAACTAGGAAAAACTCGACGTTTATCGAAACCAACGGAGAGGTAACCGGACATCAACGGATGACCTGGAAAGGAGATACATCTAGATATCAACGGATAACTAGGAAAAACTCGGCGTTTACCAAAACCAACAGAGAGGTAGAATCTGAGGTAAAAGGGATACCACTAGTTATCAACGGACAACTAGGAAAAACTCGACGTTTATCGAAACCAACGGAGAGGTAGCTCACTGGGGATCAAGGTCATGACAGGGAGCAGACAGGAAGGAACACCAAGGATGCCGGGTTGTAGGCATGCAACAGGTGGCCGACCAAACGTGAATTGGTTTGTGTTCCAAAACACTCATCATCCTGAAGAGAGCGAGAGCAATCTTGTTAAAGGATGGACATTCGATTCCGAACAAAGGAATACGAATCTTACTCTGATGGTGAAAACAATCAAAAGACTGACCAAAGAGCGCATGAGATATATTATCTATAGCCGTCAAAACGTAGATAATACACTCGCATGGAAGATTATCCTAACCAGGTTTGTAGGTTGTTAGAGGATGAATCGACCGAAAAAAGAAAGGCATCGGGATACCGAGACTAGGTATGCAAAGATGACTAATCAAAAGGGAAAACCACAAACATTACCGTCAAACGGTGAATGAAAGAAGACCCACTGAGGATAAAATGGCTTACTCGGAGCAAATATCCAAAAGGAAGGGGAAAACCCGCTGGGGATAACATTGCTTAATCAAAGCAAACATCCAAAAGGAGAAAGGAATATCAATACCGAAACTGGATAATGATAACCACAAAGAGGGGATTACATCTACCGGGTTAGCAGGTAGAAAACCACGGAACAGTAACCGTCATCACTAGGATGAGCACAAGGGTTGACTCCACAAGGGGGAGAAAAGGGGATTCACATCTACCAGTTAGTAGGTAGAAGACCGCAAAGGTAGGACTTACAACTGCTGGTTAGTAGGCAGAAGCCAACGAATTCCGCTGAGGATAAGATGAATGAGTGCCGGTTAGTGAGCAACTATTCATTTATACCACAGGGAGGCACAAGAAACAGCCACACGGAAGCCAATTTAGGATCGATCAAAAAAGGCAGACTGAATCAAGACTCATCCTAATGAGGAAAGAACTCAATAGGAAAAACCCATCCCATTATGTATGGGGAGGGAACGGAAACAACCGTCATCCACGAGGATATAACTCAGTGGGGAGCGCAGAAGGAAATGACAGACAATTTCTGCCTAAGGGGTCGACTCTATATGGAGAGATCAGACACACCCACATCTGCTAGGGGAATCAATCCAAGCTTGCCAAATGCTACCAATTCTGGGGGGTCGCACTGCCGGGGATGCCCGCTCACTTGCGAAGTCACTTGTTGGGAAAACACCTTTCTACCCTGCTGGGGAACCCAATTCTGAAATCAATCCAATGGCGCGAGGCTAAACTCTTTCCAACAACCCATTCTCGAATGGTCACCACGGCCTATGGCTAATGGATATGTTTACAATGCTGATGCATGAGTTTTTTTTAGCGCAATGCCCCATGATCATGGAAATGCTACGCACTACTGATGCAATATGCTATGCTTATCTAAATGATGAATGTATAAAAACACATCTCCTTCAGAGACAAAACCGGAGAGCTCTAGGAACTCTGCTGAAGATTTCAATCCCATGTCAATTTCCACCCTGCTGGGAAAAGACAACCCTTGCCGGGGATGACCTCCATCGAACCCGAACTGCTTGGGGGTTACTCTGCTAGGAGAGGCAACCAATGCTTATCTCTACTGGGGATAATTTTTGCCGAACCCAGTCCGCTTGGGGACCTTGCTGGGGGAAAACCATCAACACAACCTCCGCTAGGAAAACCGTACCCTTCAGACTTGCTGAGGAGACACCGATCTCGAATCTGTTAGGGAGATAACACTCTCACTGGGGAGATATGGCCTATTGGACACGGACCGCCCGTCGATTTGTCGAACACTGGGGTTCACCATCCCACCATAGTGTTGACTTTCCATTTTTGAGAGCTCCCAGACTCGTCTGGACTTTTCTGATTCATCACCTTGTATTCCCGACTCCTCCGTACTTCACGGAGATCGAACTCCTGGGATTCATACAAACTTTCCAGTCCTCAGACTTTGAAGAGTCTTCTTGATTACCCTCTAGGATCGTCGTCCTTCTTTCGCCGTCTTTTCACCGTTCTTCTATCCCTTGCCCCTGATTGAACTTTGCAGGGATCTCTTGTCAAAAGGCTTCATATCATAGCCCGTAAGTGAATGAGGATATCTAACAGCACCTGCACAAGAGATCCTTAGATAAAAGTGTGCCCCAGGCGTGCCAACATTTCAACACCTAGGTCACTCAAACTTCCGAATAAGATTTCACGCCTTCAACCTTATAAGCATGCATCGGAAGGGATCTCCATGTTTCAAAATGCAAATATTCTTATCAAAATAAACGGATGTTTTCGCAATCAAAGCGGTAATGAAAACAAAAACAAAATTTATTTGACTGAACACGCATTTTATTGACTGCAAAAGGTGGCTCAAAACCGAGCAACACACAGGAAGCAATCCCTGAAAAGAGGTGATCGCGCACAAAAGGAAAAAATCTACCCTAATGGCAATGTGAAACCGTGATCTCATCGGGTTTCAACTCAGTTACACCTCATATGTCCTCAAGACTTTCTGCACTTTCTGTCTTCTGAACAAGGCGCTTCCGATCGATCTCTGTCGGAGATTATCCAGGTTATATCCAAAGCACAAACGATCATGCTGGACGCAGTTGTTCGTTTTAATCCCTCTTTTGCCTGGACCGCCCTTTTGGGTTTTCAGTCCACCGGGATACCCTTTTTGCCCAAGTCGCCCTTGTGGGGTTTTCGACTTGCCGGGTGTACAATTTTCTTTTCTTTTCTTATCCCTAACTTTTGCCCGAACCTTTTCTTTTTTCCTTTGGCTCGCCGGGATGCCCTTTTTTGCCTGGACTCTTTTTTTTTGTCCAGCGGGTCAATTTTACGAAGTATTTTCTAACTGCGTCCGCATTCACAGGGGATAGAAAATCTTCAGCATCCGTGGTTGTCGACAACAAGGCTCTATCGGAGAAAACCTTTTTGAACATGAATGGGATCCATAACTGTTTATCCATTTGCCCCACGATCGTTGAGGAGGAAGGATCCTTTTCAATATCAGCCCTCTCACGTGGTACGCACGAGGTCGCACTTCTTGGTTAACAACACGCATCATTTATTGGGTACAACTGCCTCATGACAAGTAACTGTCAGCCCTTTTCCTCAGTCAGGCTCAACGCGTCATACCGAGTCCTTATTACCTCAGCCTTCTCCAATTTTTCATCCATCAGGATTCTCCACAAGGGGATCTAGACTTCAGTAGGTAGTACCACCTCTATCCCATACACGAACGAGCGCGACGTTGCCCCAGTAGACGTACGCACCACAAATTGATACCCAGGGTACAAGCTTCGTACTCAGCCACCATCGTTGGTGCATTCACATGTTATCCGGGCAACGAAAGGGAACGTGGGATCCCTTTGGCGTAACCAAAGCATCACTAACTCATCCATATTATTCTCCCCTTCAGACATCAGAATCCGTTCGGATTCAGGGTCAGGCCCCTCCTCCGGGATCGGTCCCTCACAATCTTTCGATTTGAGCACCTCGAGATGTCCTCATCAGGGAACTCAAACTTCCTTGGTTGATAATCCTCAATGGGTCGCTGGGCGAGATAATCAGACAATACACTCCCCCTTGATTGCTTTTCTGAGAGGTATACTGAGTATTGTATTCAGTCAACATCATTTGCCCTCTCGCAACCCGTCCAGTGAATGCTAGCTTTTCAAGCATATACTTGATCAAATCCATCTTAGGAATCCACAAAGTGGTATGAACCAGCATATACTGTCTCAGTCGGCGAGCAGCCTATGCCAAAGTACAGCAAGTTTTTTCGAGCAGTGAATGTATTGTTTCACAGTCGATAAACTTTTTGCTAAGGTAAATTGCATGCTCTTTTCGACCAGACTCGTCATGCTGATCCAATACGCCCCTCATAGACCCCTCGAGGGCTGTCAAGTACCATATTAACATTTGTTCCTTCCACGGGAGGCATCAGAATCAGAGGTTCCTACAACTTATTTTTTCAATGCCCCTTGGCAACCATTATCCACCTGACCGTTTGATCTCTTGTTTTCGGTTCAGGCATTTCTTGCATTGCTTTTTCTTCTTCTTCTTATTTTTTTTTTTGCAGGATCGACCTCGTTTCCTCTTCCGTTCACAATAAGCCTTGGCAACTTACCGGACAACACTCCACAAGTGCACTGATTCGGACTCAACCTCAGTCTGAGTTGTCTCAACCCGGTCAAACGACTTGCCCCGGATTCACCAGATGCCCTTTTTCTGCTTGGGACTTTGCTATCATGTCATCAACATAGCATTTGATTCCACGATGAATCATATCATGAAACAAAGTCACTCTGATACGTGGCGTCGGTATTCCTGAGACCGATTGGCATCGCCTTCGCTCTTGACACTCGCCTCCAGGCGGAACCAACTTTCACTTCCTTTCCGACCTTGGCGGTGCCTGGATTATCAATCTTGAATCGCTCCTCGTGCGGTTGAATCACCTTCTCCTCTTGTCTTAACAACCTGGCTAATTCCAGCAAATCACAATCTTCTTCGCCTTATTCTTCGGCATAATAGATCGGATTGTCGAAGTCATACAGAGGTGTAACCGAATTGTTGTCAATGAGATCAGGAGAAAAGTCACTTTTGAGGTCGAAACAAGACAAATCAAAAGGAAAGAAAAATGAAAATAAACATTGCCATTTTTATTTTTAAACTGCAAAATAATTGAAAAACAGGGAACACCGCTTTTAATTACAAAAACATCCATTTATTACTGATGCAAAATGTTGCATAATGAAACACATGAGATGGCCCTTACAATGGACCATTACGTTTCGGGCAAAACGTATGGCTTTCATGCAAACAAAATTGAAAACACAGAAATCCTATTCTTCTGGATGAGTGACAATGGCGATCTTGGAGGCCTTCCAATTCTCTGGTACGCACGATTTTATCCACGCCTCGAGCTCGCGGTCACGGTCAATCTCTTCACTCACTGAACGAGCATGATCAGGATCCAGTATTCCTGCACTGACAAAGGTGTACGGTGGACGACATCCTCTGCTTGGTCTAGACGACTTTTGATCCGGCTGATAACCGACCCCAAACATGTCTGCTTTTACCACAATATCAATGATCCTTCCCCAGGCTCGGGCCTCTCTGTTCTTCACCACTTCCAGGGCTTGTTTATAAGAAGAAATGGACAACCTTTTCTCTTTCTCAGCAACAAGGGCATTCTCCACCTTGACGGTTTCAATGGCTTGACTTGGTGTTTCAAATTTTTCACTGTCCGTTTCTACTTCCTTCATCTTCTGGGTCGTGTTTCTCATCACTACACATCCCTTTGTGGCGACGGCCGCACAACAAATATCAGCACCAGGGAAAGCTTCATCCTTCATCAGAGGTTTTGGAACCACAGACATTGGAACCTTTAACTGATCCTCCTCAGTCACCTCCATTCTTCTCTTGTCCTTTTTCACCATCTTCACTTTTATAGGACCCTGCCTGTGTACGGGGTTGACATCCCCATTCATTATCTGTGTCAAGCTGATGGTCTTGGAGTCCACCATGTCCTGGACGACATGCTTGAAAGCCCTACAACCCTCAATGTTGTGCCCGAGTGCCCCAGAATGGAAATCGCATTTAGCATTCTCATCATAGTTTGGAGGTCTCCGCTGCCGTTCCACGGGAATCAATATCCTTGGTCGGACTAACCCCAGATCCCTCAATCTTTTGAACAGGAGAGTATAAATCACAGGTGGCTCCTCAAACTGACGATCAACCTTCTCCTTCTTCACTAGGCTCTTAGCCCTCGGTGCTCTCTGTTGTGGTGGTGGTTGTTGCTGTGGTACAGTTGGGTTACCAACAGGAGTGATTACAGTGGCAGCATAAGGGTGATAACGATCCTTACCGCGTTCCTTCTTTGTCTCCACACCTCCTGATTCAACCTCCTTTTTGAGTGGACCACTGCCAGATGGTTTCTTTGCCACAGTACCAAAGGGGTTATTTGCTTCGGCTGACAGAGCCTTTTCCTGAATTTTCTCCTTGATCATCCAGCCTTCAATTCTTTCCAATCTCTCAGCCATTGCTTTCTGCCCCAGGGCAAGCCCTTGCACCATACTGAACAACTCCCTTATCATCTCTTTCATCTCAAGAATGTCGGCGCTGGGTGGATCCATCCTGAACAGAAGAGCTATGCGCACCGGTTGACACCTACAAAACAGAAAATGGGTTAGTATGACTCACACATGCAATGTCTATCCGTATCAGGAATATTCTGCCCTTTGATTCTAGCGTCACTGAGACAAATAATTTTTCATCAATAACATTCTGACCTCTGGCTGTCTCTCAACCAGAATCTTAATCAAAAATGGACCCTGAGTATGGGTAGACATGAGTTGAATGCAGGTGAGTGCGAAATGATAATGATGCAAATGCATGAATGCAGGTCACTGTGCCCCCAAGTCATCTGAAGACCCATCAAGTCTCTGAACCAATCACAGTCATCTGAGGGACTAAGTCACCATAAATCCAACTTGGGGAGTTCCGAAATAAACGGAACCGGAGATTATCTCTTATCATCACAGGAACATCCACTGAACGGACGACAACCAGATCTTCTGAACGAGTACTCTCAAATCCAACCCGGGGATCCGAAATAAACGGAACCCGCTGATAGATATCACGGACAGAATTCCGGCGTGACAGAAGTAAGTACCCACAAGTTCATCTCAACCAAAGTCACCATCAGTACTCAGAGTCACCAACAAGTCACCAACAAGTCAGCAACAGTACCTGTAATGATGATCATTCCCTCCCCACTCACGGGTGTCATCTAGGCCAGGGTAAGGTCGAGAGAAACGCAGCATAAATAACCTTTCGCAGAATATCATCATATGCACACCCGAAGTATGTAATGATAATATCCTACCAGGGTCTGAACTGCTCGTGATATCAATGTTCCGCTAAGTGGCGCATACCACCCGCTTCCCATGAATCACTCTATTCCTAGGTTTCCTAGATTTCACTCATAGCCTGGGTATTGGGCCTTTTACCTCGAGTAACTCCCACCCCAAACAGAGAAACACAGCACGTCCAGCACAAATGAATATGAATGAATGCAAACATAAATGCAAACAATAAATGCAAACAATAAATAAATGAATTCAATAAATGAAACAGCAAAAGCAACCAAACCCTATCCTAGAGAGCGCTAGGACTAACTCGCTTAGGGAAGATGGACCAGCAGGAGGTCAACTTCTCTATGTCCACAGCAGAGTCGCCAGTTGTCGCATTACGCGAAAAACCGGCGGGAAGCGAAAACAACAGAGCCACCACCGTGCGTTATTTATCCCAAAAGAAGGAAAGGAAACGCTCGAAGTAAACCTGGAAAGAACATGGTCTCGCGACCAGAGAGAGAATGGGATCGGGAGTCGGTTATGCGAAGGGAAGGTATTAGCACCCCTATGCATCCGTCGTACTCGACGGGATCCACGCACAAAAGGAAGGAATAAGGTTGCTAAACGCTGCTCACAAACATCAAACACTGGCTGAAAGAGACACAGGAAAACAAAAGAAACTAACTCGGCAGGATATCGCATCCTGGGCCTACATAGTCTGTCAGGTACAGACATCAGAGTCGACATAGTTCGGACTAGGGGAAACGTGCTCGCTAGGATGTCGCATCCTATGCATATGTATCTTCTTTGACTAAAGAAGAATCAGAGCACTCGTAGCTCAGCTAACGCACGCCAAACAAAACCACACAGGAAACCGACTGCCAATCGCTGGACTTACGTCAGACTCCGAACCAACAAACACACACAAAGGAAACCGATTGCCAATCGCTGGACTTATGTCGGACTCCAAACAAAACAAACCAGACGCAGGAAACCAACTGCCAATCGCTGGACTTATGTCAGTCTCCAACACACGCAAAGGGGTTACAAAGAAAAAAGGGTGACCGGAGAGATCAGCTCATCTCCTGCCTACGTACCTCATCTGATATGAGGATCAGGGCGACATAGTTCCCCTACGCAGGGACAAAGGACTAGCCTAACCAGATAACAAAGGGAGACACAACTAGGGAGACTACGACTCGAGCCTAGATGTTATCATGCGTATCATCCCTAAGTTAAGGTTGCTATCTAACTTGCATAGGGAGCAAGCTAAACCTAAGCAGCACAAACAGTCAAAGCAAACAATCACAAATAGCACACACTATATACAAACAAAGTGGGCTCACACAGGGGTTAGGCTTTAGTCAAGGGGTCATGTCAACCTCGACAAACAAGCCACTGTATCAGGGTGATGTTAGCTCTTAACCCTAACATTGAGAGTTAGGGTGAAGCAGATGAAATGAGAGGTGAGGGGTGTGCCTCACAGCTCATATCCCTGGCCAGGGAGAGCTTTTAGACAGATGAAAATGTGGGTTCAGAAAGCTGGAACCCTTCTACACTTATGACTGACTCAACCTAGATCTTGGGTTAAGATCCACAAGGCATCAACATGTGATGTGAGCCAAGGGATGACACACTGAATAGCAGGAGATGGACTACACATCTCTTGTGTTTGCCAATGCCTCTTCACTTAGGAGGTCTTTGATATGTACAGGGGACAAAGATAAACAAGCACAAGCATTGCCTCTTAAGGAGGACTTCAGACAGGTGCCTGACCAAGTAATAGACCAGGTCTTCCAGACTACATGCAGTTAGAAAGTTATACCTCAATGCTCAAGCTATCAAGCAAAGCAAAAGCAAGTTCACAATGGAACTATAGCAACTAAGGTACCTGAAAACAATCCAACATAATCAGTACACAACTCAAACAAAAGTCAAACAGACAATTACAAGTCAACAGACAACTGTACATAAACAGACAAACAAGCATCAATGCACAAAGGTGCAAGCCACAAGCCTAAGCTTAAGCTGCAAAGCCTATAACACAAACTCAAGATTAGTCATCAACAAGCAATAGATCAACTCCAAATGAGTGAATATCATCAAGCATGGCAATTGTGCTTTTTAACTTGAAACAAAGCTCAAATGTGAGAAGCAAACCTCTAGGACAAGGCCTAGGGTCAAAATGAGAGAAATAATTCACAACAGAACATGAAAATTGGCAAGAATCAATCTCAATCAAATAAGAACAAAATCTAAGTGGTCTCACATTCATATCATCAACCAATTTCATTTCATCAAGCATAGAAGGCAAGGCATGCATATTCAAAGCTCATAGAACCAAACAGAATGAATCAAACCACATTAACTCAAAAAAATTTCAATAAATCTCAAGAAAAATCATGGCTAAACAACACTCATAACATGATCATCATACCAAAATTCAAGTCATTTGGACAAGTGGAAGCATGTCAAATAAAATCCATAAGGCAGGGTATGCACCTTCAAGGGATTGCAGAAGCGGATTCGTGGTTTTCTGGCCTTGTGATGTGCAAACAGAAGCTCTACAATGCTCCAGTAGATGAATGGATGAAGATCCAATGCTCAGTCTTGCTTAATCTTGCTCAAATCAACAGCTGCCATGGATGAAGCTTGCTCCAACAGTTCCAAATTCTGGTCAAAAATGATGAACTCTTGCTTGCAGAAGATTCAATAACACTTGTGAATGATGAATCAATGAAAAATAAGCAAAGGATCGTGCAGAATTTGGATGAAAAGTTCAGAGAAAAAGTTCTTGAGATTTTGTGTTTGGATCTAGATCTGGTTCAAATTATGTGTTAATCCCAAATTCAGTTAGAATTATCCTTATATATATGTGTTGTTAATCCTTCTCTTAATCCCAATTAGCCAAATGCAAATGAAATTAAGTGAAATGCAAGTGATTGGAAGTGTGGCAAATGCATATTTTGGAATTGGACTTTTTCCCTCCAAATTTCAAATTCAAATCAAGTGGAAAATCCAAATTTTTTTGTGATGAGAATTGATGAAATGTGATGAATGATTATGATACCTCATGTTAAAACAAGATTGTAGCAACAAATCCCACTCCATTTGGCCTTCTGGTGTGAAAGTTATCCAAGCTTGAAGTTCAAAATCCATTGACAATGATTTGATCATAATGTTTCAACCACACATGGGAAATTCATGTTCTTGGACTTTTTGAAACGTTGAGAGCAAGATCTTCAACTTTCATGTTGGACAAAATTCCATTTGAAGCTTGCTTAGACATGTAAATTTGAGGAGAAGACCTTTCCATTTTTGGCAGTTTGAAATTATAGGTCACCTGCTATTTTTGGAAACTTTCCATCTGACCTCAAATTCTTCAATGTTGATCTTTGTAATGTCAAATGAGACTTGTATGAACATGAATGAAGCCTCTCTAACCATCTCCCACCTTCAAATCCATGATTGTATGCACAGTTGACTTTGGTTGACTTTCTAGGGTTTCAGATGCATTGATCAATGATTGATGACTTCTGAGCATCCAACCTTTGGCCAAACCACTTCAAAATGATCCCTAGGTCATATGAACTTGTTGAACCAACCTTAGGGCTTTGCTTCAATAGAGAATGCACTTGCTTGCTGGCACAACTATATCTCCTGACCAGTCTTGACTGATGACTTGCACTTGGGCAAAGGATAATGCAATGCTATGCAGTGGACAATGTTAATGTTAATGACCTAAAATGAAAATGAATGTACAAAATGGGAGGTGCAAATTTGAGGTGCTACACCCTAGTTAGGAGGTCAACTTCCAAGGACCATAACTTTCTCAATTTTTATGAGATAAAGTCCATCCAAGTTTCATGATCAAATTAACGACGTCTTATCAAACTTTTATTCTTTGATAAACTTCAAATTCAACTTGCAAGGGCATGTGACAAAAGGAAACATTATAGGTCATTTTGGGCCATTACCATTGAACAAGAGATTTTCCTCAACTTCTAAAATGCATAACTCCTTCATGAAAAATCCAAATGAGGCCAAATTTATGACCAAATTGAATAGGATTTAAATAGATACAACTTTAATGAAGGAACTCTTTCCAATTGAAGCTCATAGCAAACGTTATTCAAGGTGAAAGAAGTGAACATTTGACTTGGGATTTAGAAAATTTTCAATTATGTTTGATTTCCCAAACTTCCACCTCAAAATTCATCAAAAATCCAAGCTTCAAATGGAAAAGTGTTCAACATGAAAGTTGTTCCCCTTGATCGTACCTTTCGAAAAAGTCCAAAACCATTTCATTTGACCAAGATTTGAATGACTTGCACATGGCTTTTATTCAAGGTTCCATTTGGATGAATCTCATCACCAATTTTCAATTCCATATGCATGGCTTCATGTCACACTTTCAGCATCACTCATGATCATCTTTGGACCTTCTAACATCACTTCACGGGCCTATCACACGCCCATGCAAGCATGCACATGAGAATTGCTATTTTTGGCATTTGAATGGAAGTGTGTGGAAATAAATTGCCTACCCTATAAATACATTGCTTCATGCTCAGAATTAAAGGGACCTAGCCCAAGCTTTGCTCCTGCAACCTTCCCTTCACCATTAAAGGATAAACTTGAAGGTTTTCAATTGAAAATCGAGTTTCAATTTCACTTCTGTTTAAAGTTGAAACTCCAAGAATCTAAGCCCTTCTTTGATCTAATTCACTTCCTGTAAGCTTATGAAGTCAAGCCAAGGTAAATCGGAAGCCAGATTAAGCAAGATTCAAGCTACTCGAAGGTGATTTTTCAGAAACTTTCTCTCTTCGATTCTCTCTTAATTCTTTACCATTCTCTTTGATTTTTGGTTGGCTGAAGTCCTACCAATGTAGGCAACAAGATTGAGTTGCTTTGAGGTCAAATCGAAGCAACTCAGATCATGAACCTCAAATTTCAAATCCATGTATCTTTTAATATATTTGGAATTGGATGAAATAGAGGTCAAATTCGAGCTCCTGAGCATTTTTCCTTTGAAATAGTGTCCTTGTTTTTCATTTTTCATTGAGTTGATGGTGGACCAGTCCGGTGAGGTCCATCAGAGAAGATGACCGGAGCCCTAACCCCGGTGATATGCTGGCGTGCATCCTGACCATCTGATCTATTTGAAATGTTTCAATCCCAGCCTTTCCTTGTAATTACCAAGCATGTTGTGCATTGACTAAGGACCATTGTGGAACGTGCGCGCTTGGCCATCAGATCTGCCACCTCAATTAATGAGGGAGATCCGATAGCCCTTATTTTTTTGTATTTTCTGAATTTTCATTTAATCTTCTTATTTTATTTAATTCATATAAATTTCATTTTTAATCTAAAAAATATGGGACTTTCACCAAAAATCTTTAAATATTTTTCTCTTCCATATTCTGAATTAAAATTATTTTTTGGATTAATTTTGATATTTTTCATGAATTAAATGTTTTTATGCATATTTTTATATGTTTAAAAATACTTCTGACTTTTTAAAAATAGTGAAAAAAAAATTCTAAGGTCCTTTGACTTTGTTTGACCTAGGATAAATCCCTTGGCTATTTATTTGGTGTTTTGAAGGGATTTTAGTTTTTGACCAAATCAAAATGCATTTTAATTCATTTTTAAATTGATTTTTAATTGATTAATTGTTTAAAAATTATGTTGAGCCATTTTTATGGTCTTGTGATGTTTGACTTTATGTTTGGGTCTTGGTCGAGGTTGATTTGACTTTTGTTAGATCAAAATTATTGGATTTAGGGGATTAATGAAATGTAGATTACATCTCCCAAAATGAATGGATGGTTTTGATTTGATGAAATTCCTTCCATGATCAATTTGTGTTTCTATCTTCCCCCCCTCTTCATCTTCATCCCTATTCTTCCCCATTCCCTCATTTGACCAATGAAATCTCTAATGTATAAAGGCTAATTGATTCATCAATGACCTTGTGTCAGATGAATCAATACAAGTGTGACTGAGATAGGTCCCTTCCCATTGGTCTTTTCTTTAGTGTGTGGTATGTTTTAGGAGTTTGGTTCTTCATACCAAATCTCTAACATGCATTAACACCTAAATTTTTATTGCCCGACTGTAGAGGGGTATTTGTTACCTTTAGATTTATTGACTAAATCAAAAGTAAATCATACAATTCAAGTCGCCACCGCACTTCTATTTATCCAAAGGAAAGGTTAGAAAGCGAACAAAAACCGAGAAGTTTTATCAAATCAAAAACTAATAAAAATGTCAGAGATCTGGGTAAGGGGGTTGGTTATGCAATGGGAAGGTTTTAAGCACCCAAAACATCCTTAGTACTCTAAGGGAGCCCTTTTCACCAGTGTTGTAAGGTAGGTTGGTATTTGTGAAAATATTTGTGCAAACATGATTGGGGAGATGAGAGAAGAATATACAAGTTATTTAAAATTTTTTGTTTGAATGGATAAACCCATTGCCTATGTACCATCTTAAAAAAGATTAGGATCAAAACCTCGTAGTTCGGGGTAAAAATCTCAAAATAAGTTGATGAATTGATTGGTCCAAAGCCTTAAGGTCTTTTGTTATCAAAGGGAGAAAACTCAACCTAAAAACCACAAATCCACCAGGTGAGGAGAGCTTCAACATGCTAGTGAGGGGTTAACCCTATAATAAGCGTGGAAGTCTTATAGTCCATCCCTAAGGATACATGTGAGTATTATATCAACCTCTAGGATAACTCAAACCTAATAGCTAATGTTTATGAAAAGCTTTAACACAAATGATCATTGGAACCATAAAAATAATTGAGTGAGTTGTATTTACAAATGAAAAGTATTCACAAAGTAAGGTCAAAGTTGGCTTAAGATTCAATTCAAAATAAGTATTATGAAAAGAGTTTGAAAAATCAAAAGCATAATGCTTAGGTTTCTAATTTTTGAAAGCAATGTTAATGTTTGCACAAAAGTTTGGCTTGGGTTAGAGTGGAGAGAAGAAGAGAAGGGCTAGGTCATAAACATGCAAAGATGAAGGAAGAGGAATAAAACCACATGGAGTTCCCTTCTTGAGATCATAAAGATGATCCAAGTTGCTCCCATCCTTTGGAATTAGCAAGCAATAAGCAAATAACTCAAGCAATCAAGTAAATAACAATCAAGCTCCTAGGAATCTTCCAATTGGCTTTTGTATCTATCACTTTGGATGCTCATGACGATGGTTCTTCAAATTGGCTTAAGTTTGGGATCCCTAGCACACAAGAACACACAAATAAAAAAGTTCCACAATGCAATAGAAAGAATGAACAAGAGTGAGTTTAGAATTAGGGGTCCTTTCAAGTTCATCTTCAAGGTTAAGCATTCTAAAGGCATGAGGCCTAGTTGCTCTTTGACAATTTTAGCACTCTAAAGGCATGAGGCCTAGTTTCTCTTCAAACTCCATTAGCATAGGTAAGGTCCTAAATCTAAGTCCATTTTCCATTTGCATTAGGTTCACACAAACAAAGCAAAACAAATACAATAGTATATACACAATAATGTGCTCAAGTGAGCAAAAGGCAAATTGCATTAACATAAACATGAGCTCAAGTGAGCAAAGGGCAAAGGCAAATGAAATAATGAGCAAGAAATTAAATTGCATTAAAGTAAATTGCAAAATTAAGAGCTTGAATTAAAAGTTAGTCATTAGTAGTTAGTGTTAGTGTGCCATAAGGCAATTTAGCGCTATGTTAAGCAATCGTAAGTGGACTAATGTAGTAGTCACACCTATCTGAGACCGATCAATAAAACTATAGGCAACAAACACAAGTTAGAGACAATGACTAGTAAGCCAAGCTCCTACAACTTGCCATGCCAAAAGAAAAGAAAGAATGACCTTGTACTGATTTAGGTTTTTTGCTTGACCAAGAAGCAACCTATCCTTAATGCAAAGCAATTCACTTGATCTTTGATCAAGATGAATTTGATTTGAATCAAGGAAGGTTAAGCCTCTCACATGTCAAGGCTAACCACCAATCTTTAACTCATTGGTCAAAAAGAAAAAAGAAGAAGAAGAAGAAGAAATGGAATGTACGTAATTGAAATTCAAATGGCATAACCAACACACATTGATCAAACATGAATGGAATCAAAGTCAATCAATGGTAAACAGAAGTGAGATGAAGCTTAGAAGTCAAGAAATAAATAAAATGTTTTTGGTATTTTTGGAATAAAAATAATACTTGAATTAAAATAAACAAATAAAGGTCAAACTTCAAATCCAATTCAAATCAACTTGGAAAAGTCCAATTGGATCATCCTAAGTTCAACAAGGTCCAATAAGGTTTGACAAAAAATTTCATCATTTTTAGAAAGCAGAAACTAGTTTTAAACAATTAAAAATGAGGAAAATATAACATAATTGAACTAAAATCTCAAATCAATTAAGAAATTGATGAGAATATTTTTCATAGATACATCATCATTCAAAGATGTTAAGAAAATATTTTTGACATTTTTGAATATTGGAAACTATTTTAAATGAATTAAAAATAACCAGAAAAGAGAAAATTCACAAAAAATATTAAATGGACTCATAAAAAATATTAAAAATCATGCAATTGGTCCCATATTTTTTGGATTTAAAATGAAGAAGTTATGAATTTTTAAAGTAAAATGGAATAAAAGAAAATAGAATGGAAAATCAGAAATTAAGAAAAATTAGGAGGCGTTGGATCACATTCATTAATTGACGTGGCCAATCCCAAGGTTCTCAGGCGCACGCTCATAGTGTGGATCCAGTCAAAGTGAAACACAAAGCATTTAATAAAGTCATAACATCCAAAGGCTGGGATTAAATCTGGAAATGAGATCCAATGGTCCAAAGCTCATCCACGTGGGGACGGTGGTGGAAACCACCGTCTTCTCTGGTGAGGCTCACCGCTCCGGCCAAGATTTGCAGGTTTTCAAAACCTCATTAAAATGCACGATCCTTATATCATTGGAAAGCTGGGGTGATGTACATCACCCCTATGCCATTGGTTTCTACTCTAGACTCTCATAGAAGGAGAAATCTGAGATAGAAATTTATGGAGTTCAATTTGAGTTTGCTCAATTCATGAAATTAAATGCACAGATCAATTGCCTCTCACATGAGGACTTCAGAGGTACCAACAAACACAAGAAATGAGCAATATCCAAGGAGTTTCGAATCAAAAAAGTTTGAACAACAACCTTTGAAGTGAAGCTTTCAATGGCAAGATCTCTTCCAATTCTTTGATGCAGCTTGATCTTGAGATGGCAAGGAAGCAAGGTCTAGGAATTGAAGCTCAATGATCAACCAATGAAGTTGAAAATTGAACTTGAAAATTGAAAGAGAAAAGCAAAATTCCTTTTAATGGAGGTTGGGTTTTTACTTCTGCAGCAATTCAGGCGCCTTGAGGTTGTGATTGAATGAAGCCAGGCATGTGTATTTATAGCAAGAGATGATGCAAGCAATGGAAAACTCATGTGTGCATGAGCTTGGGTCCTCCATGCATGGGCCTGTACAGGCGCATGGGAGGCCCAAACTTGATTGCAAATGCATGCTGAAGTGTAATTGAAGTGTTTTGGACGTGCAGATTGGAATGAATTGGCTTGTGCATGGAGTTTTGATATGTTATGCATAAATGAACACAAATCTTCTCCTCTTCGAAAATACCGTTTACCAAATTGAAACATAGCCTTGTGGGTAATGGTTGGAAAGGTCTTGACATGAGGAATAAATGTTATGTTGAACAAAAATCCATTTTGAATTGGGAAATTTATGAAAACAAGCCATGAAGTTCAAGGTACAAAACATGTGTATGGAAATTTTGCGAAAATGGACCAACTTCAAGCCCTTCTGTTTCAATGATGCAAGCCTCAAATGACAAAACCTTCAACATAAACGTTGTACATATTTTCAAGAAAATCAATTTGGACTTAAATCTTGCATCATTTGGATTTTTTATGAGGAAGTTATGGGCACTTGAAGTTGGACTTTTTCACATTTCGATGACTTTGGTCCAAAGTGACCTATAATGTTTTGTATTATCACATGTGTTTCTTTTAGGATTATGAAATTTTGTCCAACATAACAATTGAAGTAGACATCTTAAACTTTCTAATGCATTTGATCCCACCTCAAAATCATAAAAAATGAAGGAGTTAGGTCCTTGGGAAGTTGACCTAAAATTAGGGTTTTAGTCAAAATGACCTATAATATTTTGAAATGGATGATGACCTTCCAAGTTTCAAATGAAATTTTGATGAACATGAAAGTTGTTCATATGGTTATTAAGAACATTTTTTAGCTTTGGGTCATCTTCATTTGAGAAACACATCAAAAGTTAGGTCTCAGTGGATTTCAAAATAGTCAGATGAATTGACTGATCAACTTCTCAAGTCCAAACTTCAAATCTTGATGAATTGATGATTGAGGACACTAACATAGGCACATATATGCATAAAATTATGAATTAAAGAACTTCCCTTGATTGTATTTGATCATGGGTTGAGGTTGCTTCATGAGCAAGGCACAGTCAATGCACGGATGAATTAGGGTTTCCTTGAGAAACAATCCTGAAGCCCTTTGGTTTATCTTGATCAAATTGACCAATTGAGATACTTGGGAGGCATATATGATGATTGAGAGCTTTGGTAACTATTGTCATGCTTGCTTTCACTTTCATCTGGCCACATCAATGAGTATAGGAGCCTCCTAGGAGCCTTGGATCACATGTTTGCTCAAGCTTCAAAACAAACAAAGTTAGTGACATATTTTTGTGCTTTTGGTTGGTAAACAAAATAAGAAAAGCAATAATATACAATTCAAGCATGCTTGGTGGTCTCAAACCACTCTCACAAGTCCCAACCCAAGGGTTAAGGAGCCAAGATGCTATGATCCTTGAGGCAAAATGCAATATGCAATGTTATGATGCCATGAGGGATCTTAGGGTCAAAATTAGGGTCTTACAGATGCCCCTATTTAAGGTCATTCTAGACGGAGATATGAAGGTTAAAATCTTCGTCTCGACGAGGTAGAATGGGTTTAAATAATAACAAAGAGACGAATTTTGGTCCCTAAGAGACCTCATGATGCAAATGTATGTATGCAAAAATTAATACTTTGTGGGGATATGTGTCCACAAAGGAAAAAGAAATCAGGAGAAACTGAAAATCCATATGAGTAATATACTCATAAATGGGACAGAGACTCCGGGGAACTTTACTGGAGAATAAAGGGGATAAAATGCGTGAGCAGGTCACGACTTAAAACTTGCTGAGAGACACGAAGGGATTCCATGAAAATAAATCAATGGAAAGATTCGAGCTGACGCAAAGATGCATGTATTGGGGAATATGCCAATACAGCAAAACTATCCACAAAGGATACCTCGGATAAAAATCCGGACTCGGATGGGGAAAATCCACTAAGGGACTCAGGCTGGAACATCCACAAAGGATTCAGCTGAGGAAAAGGTAAATGAGGTATTACCGGTTACTGGGTAATAAGCTCAAGGAGACATGTGATCAAGACACCGGTATAAGGGTGAGAGAACAACACGCTCGGGGAGAAAGAATATCTAAGACCGGTATAAGGGTGAGAGATATCAATCATCCAAAACATCTGAGGAAGACCTAACAAGGTATATCTCATCTCAGGAAAATCTGACTCCACAGGGGACAAAAGTCATAATAGGGAGTAGAAGGAAGGAACACCAGGGATACCGGTTACTGGGCATATAGTAGGTGACCAACCAAGCGTGAATTGGGGAATATTTCCAAAACACTCATCATCCAAAAGGAGGGCTTGAAAAAGCAAACTCGATTACAGGATGGGCATTCGATTCCATAAGGAAATACGAATCTTACTCAACTAGGGAAGAAAAAGACTTCGACTGAAGAGCGCATGAGATATATTATCTATTACCGTCAGAACGTAGATTAAATACTCGCATGGAAGATTATCCATAACCAGTTACTGGGTTAATAAAGGATAGATCGACCGAAAAGAAAGGACATCGGGATACCGGCTACTGGGTATAAAATGATGACCAATCGAGGGGAGAAACAATCATTACCGAACAAGGGTAAATGAAAGATAACTCGCTGGGGATGCATGGACAAAAGAAATGATCCCAGAGGTATATCACCGGTTACTGGGAGATATACTCAAAAAATGAAGGAATATCAATACCGAATATTGGATAAAGATAACCAACAAAGAGGGGATTACATCTACCGGTTACTGGGTAGAAAACCACAGAAGAGAGTAACCGTCATCGGTTAGGATGAACGAAATCAAGGGTTAACTCTGCAAGGGGACAAAAATGGGGTTTACAACTACCGGTTACTAGGTAGAAAACCACAGAAATAGGACTTACGACTAGCGGTTACTGGGTAGAAGGCCACAAAACTCCGCCGGGGAAAAGATGGACAATTATGGGTTACTGAGCAATCATTCATCTAAACTACGGGGAAGTGCAGGGAAATAACAAGAGTAGTCAATCTAGGAACAAACTAGAGAGACAAAAGGAAAAAAGACTCAACCCAATGAGGATATAACTCAGGGGAGTAATTCCATCCCAATACATATTTAGGGAGGAAACTGAAACAAAAATCATCCACGAGGACATAACTCAGTGGGGAATACGGAAGAAAGGGTAGATGCTTTCTGCCTATGGGGTTTACTCTATACGGAGAGATCAGACACAAACATCTGCTTGGGGAAATATATATCACCAAATAGAAGGAGATAATAACAAAGATATATGGCAAAGAATGCAACATGAATATCTGAATGTTATAATTATGCATGTATATGCGTGGTTTATGTATGATTAATGCTGACAAACAGACACATCTAACATAAACAGGTCCAAGAATCAATGGACAGACATCCGGTACTACATCTTAAAAGAGAAAGCCAGGCCCACAGGAGGAATCCAATCTGGTGGGGCAACGAATACCAGGAAACACCAATCTCTGCAGGGGATAAAGACCAATGCTGAGAATCGAGCGAAGTCGCTGCCAGGGACAAAGATCACTGCTAGGGGAACAAGCAGGATCACCGGGGATCAGAGGCCGCTGTTGGGAATAAGCAAAGTATCACAACCAAAGTCGGGGATCTTCCAACAGTATGCAGAGACAAAGATCAGTCAGAGAAGAAATCTATTGGGGATCTTATCAAAGGGTGATGTGGAATTCTGTGGGGGACAGAAGCACATCAAACAAATCATCCACTTCTAACCACAGAAGGAATGTCTCTGCTATGGAGAAAGAGAACCAGTCACTCCACTGGGGAAGGAGAGAAAACACCTTCCTCAGAAGCTCCAACGCCAAATTAGGATCAGACAGAGCCTTAGCTGGGGGGAACTACACGGATAAGATTCCATTTTAGAAGCAACTCTACTAGGGAACTTATCGGGACAAGATAGGAAACTCTGTGGGGAACAACCACCAAACAAAAGTTTCAAAACCATCACATTTCCTCATACTGCTGGAGAAACAATCTCTGCCGAGGAAAAGAGAAACAACGCTCCACTGGGGATAGAAAATAAACATTTTCACCACCCGCTCTGCTAGGAGGAAAACTATCCAAGAAGGAGGAAGTAACAACAATCAGGCTCCGATCAGGAAACTCCATTGGGGAAAAAACGCTGATGACTGAACCGGGGATAACCTGTAGGCGATCAGCTGGAGATAACCTGCTGGTGACCAAACTGGGGAAGACTCATGTGAACAACCCTGTTGAGGATGAACGGTAAGCAAACCTGCTAGAGATCTATGTAGGTGAATCCCCTGGGAATAAGCTACAAACCAACTTGTTGAAAATTCACTCATGCTGGGATTTCCTGCTCACTCTGCGGAAATTTCCAATCTGAATGAGAGAAGACCAATGAGGAGCTAGAAGACCGAGGCCAAACTCCAGACACTCTGGGGATTTGGGTGGAGTATCACTTCCTCTGTGTTCGCTGAAGAGACAACCTGCAAGATGATGAAGAGGATACAAATATGCTAGGAATATGAACAAATGTCTTACCCTTTTGGAGATCATACCATCCTTGGGAGAGCACTGAAGATATCCCAATTATCCTTTTCAGTCTTTTGTGAATGTTCAAATTGTTAAAAACAATTTTATAAAAACTTTATTCATTTAATACAATGATATTTATCAATTAAAACATGCAAAAATTTGTCGAACAGAAACAAATAAGAGTGCAAAGAATTGGATAAAGGCTCAAATTTATTTGATGGAATGGTAGTCTACAAATGGCAAAACTCCATGGATCTTTACAAATTTGAAATTGGTGATATATATTGGAAAAAGGGCTACATTGAACATAATGACCATTTCTCCACCAACTCTGAATCCAATGTATTCGAAGCTTCAGTTGACGATGACTGAGCGAGAATCTCTGACAGAAGACAGCTGTAGGACAAAGTCTTGTCAGGATGCAGTTACTTGCCAAATCCCTAAACATAACCTCCACCAAGTGAATGGGCTTGCAAGTCAACTTGCTAAGGAATAACTCCACACAAGTCGACAAGACTATGCCATTCTCCTATCCTAAGTGCACTCGAGTCCGGGTATAGAACTCATCTCACAAAGATCACCAAGCATACAAGGAATTAATATTCAAACAATTCAATCATTACATACAATACAGTAATCCCAAATTGCACAAAAACATGTCACAAAAAAAAATATACAATACAATACAACAAATATGAAAAGTAGGCAAAATCCACTAGGATGTTTCGGTCCCCAGCAGAGTCGCCATTTTTCTGTAGTGGGGTATTCGTTACCATTAGAGATATTGACTAAATCCAAGGTAAATCATACAAGTCAAGTCGCCACCGCACTTCTATTTATCCAAAGGAATGGTTAGAAAGCGAACAAAAACCTAAAAGTTTTATCGAATCAAAAACTAGTAAAAATGTCAGAGATCTTGGTAAGGGGGTTGGTTATGCAATGGGAAGGTATTAGGCACCCAAAGCATCCTAGGTACTCCTAGGGAGCCCTTTTCACATTTGTTGCAAAGGTTGTTGTTTTTTTTTTGAAAATTTAATTGTGCAAACATGATTGAAGGGATGAGAAAAGCGTGTATGTTTATCTAATGTACTACTTACTAAAAGAAGGGTCAAAAGAAAATGACTCGCACGGACGTCGCATCCACTACATACGTATCTCATATGAATCTGAGAATCAGAGTCTTCGTAGCTCGGCTACCTATGGGTTAAAGAGGAGTGTGCTCGCTAAGACATCGCGTCTTATGCCTACGTATCTCATCTGGGATGAAAATCAGAGCAAAACGTAGTTCGACCACCTATGGGGTAAGGGTTGTGTTTTGGGGTGAATGATGTTACTACGCAATCTACCGGATGCTCGCCCTTTGGAGACTTACTCGCCTGTAGTAGAAGGAGATAACGTGTTCTTAGGAGAAGAAAAATCAATGAGTTTGGGGTGTTTAGGGACGCTCATGCAAAAAGGCAGTCCTAGATGAAGGAACCGCGCTACCTTAAATGACATGCCTCGAGAGGCTATACGAAACCTAAGAAATCGGTAACATGCGGGAAAAGTAAAGGGATCGAGAGATCTACCGTACGGATAAAGATCCGAAGTAACAACAATTAAAGAGATAAGAAACCCAAAGATCTCTCAAGCTAGCACCATCAAAGAAAGTGAGTCAGTACAGGTAATCGGAATAAACCTCTAGGTGGTATCCCATAAATAAAGTGGAACACCAGGCAAACCATCTCTACAAGAGTCATATGAGCCCTCACAAAACAAAACTCAACAAACAGGTTAGAGAAACAAGATAGGGTAATCAAGAGTTGCCCCTAAATCAAAATGTAACCACATGAATCATGCCATTAAAATTCACAAAAAGCTCACAAAAAGCAACCAAGGGTAGGAGGCCTAAACCTCTTGTCAAACACATGCATCAAAAGGGTATCAAATTCACCCATAATACCTCATACATTCAGAGCATTCAAATTAAAAGCATAAAGTAATGGGAATAAGGCAAACCTGACTGGAGAGATCGAATGAAATTGAATTGCCCGGTTGGGTTTGCAAAGCAATCTGAGGGTTTATATGAGAGGGAATTGGGTCTTTGCCGATGAGTTCCCTTCAGTCTCTGGAGGTTGCTCTGAACTCTGTTAGCTCTTCTCTCACTATCTTTTTCCTGCCAGGGTAATAGGAATAGAATTGCCTTTTGTTTCACTGAAACTCTGAATTTATAACCTGATTTTTGTGGACCTGTGGGCTCAAATGAGAGAGGCCCAAGTTCAAAAGTTTTTCTGTTATATATATATATATATATATATATATATATATATATATATATATATATTTCTTATTTATTTATTTATTTATTTATTTATTTATTTATTTTTAAACACACGGGCTTCGCCTAGCGAGCATGACAGTTCAAGAAATTCCTCTGAGCATAGGTGATTCTGGTGGCTTTTCTTGGGACTCGCTAAGCGACCCATTCTGCTCGCCTAGCGAGCATGACAGCTCATGAACAAACTTTTGCTCCTTCAAGATTAACGTTTTGACTGACGAATAGACCACATTTGAACCTGTTGGAAGTATCTCAAGCCATTCCCTTGTGTTGACTGATCATCTAAATAGAACCCACAAAGTGTCTTGGATGATACTCAAGCTTCAAACAAAAGATGTTAGTGACACATTTTTGTGCTTTTGGTTAGTAAACAAAAGTAAGAGAAACAATGATGTATAATTCAAGCATGCTTGGTGATCTCAAACCAATCACAAGGAGTCCCACCCAAAGGCAAAGGGAACCAAGATGCTAAAGATCCTTGAGGCAATGCAAATGCAATGTTATGATGCCATGAGGGATCTTAGGGTCAAAATTGGGGTCTTACAACAGGCCTCATACTCCGCCATATTATTCGTGCATTTGAAAGTTAGCCTTGCTGTAAAAGGAAAATGTGTGCCCTGAGGAGTAATAATCATTGCCCCAATACCATTTCCATATTGATTTACAGCGCCATCAAACACCATGCTCCATCGGGAACCAGGCTCTGGCCCTTCATCGAGCGTAGGCTCATCGTAATCTTTCATCTTCAAATACAAAATCTCCTCATCAGGGAAGTCGTACTGAACAGACTGATAATCCTCAATTGATGGATGTGCCAAGTGGTCAACCAAGATACTACCTTTCATAGCTTTCTGAGCTCGATACTCAATGTCATACTCAGACAACAGCATCTGCCAACGGGAAATCCTCCCAGTTAAAGCAGGCTTCTCAAAGATATTCTTGATTGGATCCATTTGGGATATCAACCAAGTCGTATGATTCAACATATACTGGCGTAAACGCTTAGCAGCCCAAGCCAAAGCACAACATGTTTTCTCAAGCATTGAGTATCGAGACTCACAATCAGTGAACTTCTTACTCAGATAGTAGATATCATACTCTTTCTTCCCTAATTCATCTTGCTGACCAAGGATACAACCCATAGAGTCTTCAAGAACAGTCAGATACATAATCAAGGGTCTCCTTTCCACAGGCGGAGACAGAATCGGAGGCTTGGATAAATACTCTTTGATATTGTCAAAGGCCTTCTGGCAATCCTCAGCCCAATCATGACGCTGATCTTTCCGGAGGAGCTTGAATATTGGCGCACATGTGGCAGTCATGTGGGATATAAATCTGGAAATATAATTCAAGCGGCCAAGAAAACCTCGGACTTGCTTCTCAGTTTTGGGCGCAGGCATCTCTTGTATTGCTTTGACCTTGGCAGGATCAACCTCAATACCTCTCTCGTTGACAATAAAGCTCAATAACTTGCCAGAACAGACTCCGAATGTACACTTGTTAGGATTCAGACGAAGCTTGTACTTCCTCAAACGCTGAAAAAGCTTCAACAAGTGCTCTACATGTTCAACTTTCGTTCTTGACTTAGAAATCATGTCATCAACATATACCTCGATCTCCTTGTGCATCATATCATGAAACAAGGTAGTCATAGCTCGTTGATACGTGGCTCCAACGTTCTTCAAATCGAAGGGCATCACTCGATAACAGAATGTTCCCAAGGTGTGATGAATGTTGTCTTCTCCATATCCTCGGGTGCCATTTTAATTTGATTATATCCGGAAAATCCGTCCATAAATGAGAAGACATTTAATTTAGCTGTATTATCTACCAACATATCAATATGTGGTAAAGGAAAATCATCTTTCGAACTAGCTTTATTCAAGTCTCTATAGTCCACACACATTCAGACTTTTCCATCTTTCTTAGGCACGGGCACAATATTGGCCACCCATTGAGGATATGTAGTAGTCACCAGAAACCCCGCATCAATTATCTTCTGAACTTCTTCTTTAATCTTCACTGCCATATTAGGATGAGTTCTTCTGAGCTTCTGCTTCACAGGCACACACTCAGGCTTCAAAGGCAGGAAATGTTGCACGATATCGGTATCCAGACCAGGCATGTCTTCATATGACCAGGAAAAGACGTCGACGTATTCTCGTAGCAACTCAATCAACCCCTTCTTAACAGATTCTTCCAGGAGTGCCCTGTTAGGGACCAATTTGTACTACTTTTTATACCTTTTTATTGGTCCCTTTTACCAAGTTTTGATGTAATTACACACTTTTATCTTCATTAATTTGTATAAATGCAATTAGGTTTAATTTATTTTGTTTTGAATAGTTATTTCACATTTTTTGTTAGTTGTGTAGAATTATGGATAAGCAAGACCTTGGTTTCAACATGGCATTTTGGAGGAAGCTTGCCAAACAAGGAAGCTGGGAAAGCAACAGTTCGCGCCGCGAACTCCCTTCGCGCCGCGAAGGCTGCGAATCCAGCAAGCTGACCAAGGGTCAAATGTGCTGCTGTGCAGAAAAAGTAATTGCCATTTTGATGTCTGCCTGGAAAGTGCTTTTCTGCTGCTGATGACAATGTCCAAATAGGGAAATGTCAACCTTTTTGGTTGAGACAAAATAGTTTAACCTAGGGGATTGATGAGATTCCATTCATTCACACATTGTTCTTGAGAGTTTTTGATATAGAAAAACAGAGTTTTTCATCTTTTACATTCTGCTTTGAACAATGATGATGAGGAGCTAAACTCCCTTTTGTCAAGATTGGAGGTAGTAGCTATTCTCATCTATCTATGTATTCACTTTGATTTATATATGAGATAAAGATTGTTGATGTATTGGAACTGTTTTTGCTTTACTTTGAAAACCAGATTTGAGTAGTTGTCGAGAGAGATTACTCGAGTTTAGACATAAAACAGATTTTCAAGTAATGAATAAGTTGTAGAGATAGATTTATTCATTACTATTCTTTGATATTGAATATTAAAGGTTGCTATATTGATAGTTAGGTGGAGAGATCGTCTAAGGATCAATATAATAACTATCACGATATCATTTAGACATAAATGACTTTGAGAGGATATTTGAACATCATCAATAATCTTGAATCTAATTATTCGTCATAGGGAATCATAGATATTTGAAATAGTGAACTCCAATCTTGCCAAACTTTTATATTTGTCTAAAACCACTTAATAGTTTATGTTAACATTTATTAACAAGATATTTCTCCAAACAAAACAACCCTGTTACTTTCTAAACTTAAAACATTTGAATTATCGAACGGCGGTAATATCACCTAATCTCTGTGGATACGATACAAAAATATTTGCCAAAGATATACTCTTTCAACAAATTGGCGCCGTTGCCGGGGATTGGTGTCGATATTACAAGCATTGCAATAATTCTTTGTTTTTAAGTTTTGTTACTTTTATTGTTATTCCTCTTTTGTTTCACTTGGTTTGTTAGTTTTGTAGATTCTAGTGCATGCGAGGAAAAGTAACCGAGGAGCAACTTCAATTCGATCCTGAAATTGAAAGAACACTTCGGAAGCTCAATAGCAAAACACGAAGAAGAAGGAAACTAGCCGAAGAGAGGAACCGGAGAGAAGAAGCATCTACTTCCGCACTTGTTCCAATCGAAGAAGTGGTTGTAGAAGCTTGTGAAGGAAACATGGCGGAGGATAATCGTACCGAAATGTCCGCTAATAGTCCAAGAAGGAATGCTCAATTTGCCCGTGGAGGAAGAAATACGGAGATGAAGACCGGAATCCTCCAACTTCTCTATGCAACTCCATTCACCGGAATGGATCACGAAGATCCGTATACTCATCTCATCAAATTCTATGAGATTGCGGGTTCTACGGGAATAGACGAGGCGGGTGAAGAGACGTTATTCAAGAGGATGTTCCCACACTCATTAGTGGGAAAAGCAAAGGAGTGGTACCTTGATCAAGAATCAAGAGTGATGACGGATTGGAATCTCTTAGAAGAAAAGTTTTTAGAAAGATACTTCCCTCAATCCCGATTCATGGAAGCCAAGACGGCGATAGCGGTATTCACTCAAGGAGGAAACGAATCTCTAAATGAAGCTTGGGAGAGATTCAAATCAATGTTGAGGAAGTGTAAAGGACATGGTTTTGATGAGCTTACTCAAATCCACATCTTTTTGAATGGTCTCCAATCAACCCATAAGACACTTCTGGACGCCACCGCGGGTGGTTCGCTTATATCAAAAACTGCGGAGGAAGCTAAAGTCATTATTGAACGGATGGCCCGTAATGATCATCAAGGTCAACATGATCGTAGCCCTTCACAACGTAAGCCCGGAGTTTTGGAGTTGAATACCAATGATGCCATCCTTGCACAGAATAAGCTACTCTCTCAGCAAGTGGAGCTTCTTACTCAACAAATGGCCAAGCTTCCACAGCAAATAAAAGAGATTCAAGGTTTTCAAGTTCAGCATCAAGTAGCATGTTGTGAGTTGTGTCAAGGGGATCATCCTACTGGTTTTTGTCCTCCACCTCAAGAAGAAGTCAGTTATGTGAACAACCAAAACCAGGGATATCAAAGACAACAGCCTAACAATCAAGGCTATCAACCAAGAAACAATCAAGGGTATCAACCGTCAAGGTTCAACAATCAGAATTATCAACAGCAAAGCCCTTACCAACAACCAAACTCTCAAGGTCAGCAGTCGCAAGGAGGAAATTCCAAGCTAGAAGACACTCTTCAACAATTCATGCAAGCTTCTATGGCAAATCAGAAAAGTAACGAGGCGGCAATTAAAAATCTGGAAAATCAAGTAGGCCAACTCGCGAAGCAGCTGTCGGAACAAAATGCAGGGCCTTCTTTTTCTGCTAACACTCAACCAAATCCAAAGGAGCATTGCAAAGCAGTTGTCACAAGGAGCGGTAAAGCGTTGGTAAGTGAAAAAGGTAAAGAAATTGTAGAAGAGAACACCACTGAGGGGATTCTGGAAGAGACAGATATAGTTGGTGAGAGGAAAAATGATTCTGGAAATGCTCAGTTCGCGCCGCGAACCACCTTCGCGCCGCGAAAAGAGCAGGTTCTGCCCACTGCTGTACAGACTGATTGTGAGAGAAAAAAGATGCTGAATCGAAGAAAAAGAAGAAATCTGAGAAGGGAGTGAATGTCATCCCAACTCAACATCTACCCTACCCACATGCTCCATCAAGGAAAGACAATGCTAGGCACTATGCATGCTTCATGGACATCTTCAAGCAACTCCAAATCAACATTCCATTTTCTGATGCACTAGAACAAATGCCACGATATGCTAAATTTATGAAAGACATTCTTACCAAGAAAAGGCGACATGTGGAAGATGAGACCATCATTCTTGATGCACGGTGTAGCGCAATCATCCAGAAGACTTTACCTCGGAAGGAGTCCGACCCGGGACGGGTTGTTCTACCGGTAACCATTGGAAGCACATACGTTGGGAATGGTTTGATAGATTTGGGCTCTAGTATAAATTTAATTCCCCTTTCCATTGTCAAACGATTGGGAAATGTGGAGATTAAATCAACAAGAATGACCTTACAACTAGCAGACAAGTCTACAACCTCACCATACGGAATTGCCCAAGACATGCTCGTAAAAGTGGACAAATTTTTGTTTCCGGTGGATTTTGTGATAGTAGAGATGGATGAGGACCGCGATGTACCCTTAATTCTTGGAAGACCGTTTATGAAGACCGCTCGGATGATGATCGACATAGATGATGGGCTTATGAAGGTTAGAGTGCAAGATGAAGAGGTGACTTTTAACCTTTTCGAAGCAATGAAACATCCAACTGACAAGCATGATTCTTTTCGAATTGATGCAAGTGAAGAGGAAGTAGTGGAGGTCGTGAATCAAATCCATATTTCTAACCCTTTGGAAAGATCCCTTATCGGAGCATACAATGTGTTAACCGACAATGAGGAACGAGAGATCGAAGCGATGTTGCGTGAGTTAGAATCTTGTGGTGAGCTGGCCTATCAAGAAGAATTAGTGGAAGATTTGGATGCAAAGAAGGAAACTGAAGAGCAAAAGTTAGAATTGAAGATGCTTCCGTCGCATTTGAAGTATGTGTTTCTTGGAGATGAGTGTACCAAACCGGTGATTATAAGCAACACATTGTCCACGCAAGAGGAAGATAAGTTAATTCGAGTTTTGAAAAAGAACCAAGGTGCGATAGGGTGGGTTTTATCCGATTTGAAGGGTATTAGTCCAGCATATTGCATGCACAAGATAATGATGGAGGAAAACTTCAAACCGGTTGCACAACCTCAGAGGCGTTTGAATCCATCAATGAAAGAGGTGGTTCGGAAAGAAGTTGTTAAACTTTTAGAAGCAGGAATGATTTATCCCATATCTGATAGTGCATGGGTGAGTCCGGTACAAGTGGTCCCCAAGAAAGGCGGAATGACGGTGATTAAAAACGATAAAAACGAGTTGATTCCGACGAGAACAGTGACAGGGTGGAGGATGTGCATCGATTATAGAAGGTTGAACCAAGCCACAAGAAAAGATCATTTCCCACTACCTTTCATGGATCAAATGTTGGAGCGGCTCGCCGGCAAAAACTTCTACTGTTTCTTGGACGGATATTCGGGGTATAATCAAATTTCAGTAAATCCGGCAGACCATGAGAAAACAGCTTTTACATGTCCCTTCGGCATTTTTGCTTACCGAAGAATGCCTTTTGGATTATGTAACGCACCGGCCACATTTCAACGGTGTATGCAAGCTATCTTTTCAGACCTGATAGAAGAATGCATCGAGGTGTTCATGGACGATTTTTCTGTTTATTGATCATCTTTTGAAGTGTGCTTGAAGCACCTTGATGTAGTTCTAGAGAGATGCGTGGAGACCAACCTAGTGCTCAACTGGGAAAAATGCAATTTTATGGTCACTGAGGGTATAGTGCTTGGTCACAAGATTTCTTCTGAAGGGCTAGAGGTGGACAAGGCCAAGGTGGAAATTATTGAAAAGCTGCCACCTCCAACCAACATTAAAGGAATAAGAAGCTTTCTAGGACATGCCGGTTTCTACCGGAGATTCATACAAGACTTCTCAAAGATCGCAAAGCCACTGAGTAATTTACTCAACAAAGGTACGCCTTTTCTTTTTGATGAGTCATGTCTTAAAGCCTTCTTAGATTTGAAACAAAAGTTGATCACCGCACCAATAATCGTAGCACCAAACTGGAATCTTGATTTTGAACTCATGTGTGATGCTAGCGATTATGCAGTGGGTGCGGTGTTAGGACAAAGAAGCGATAAAGTTTTCCATGCCATACACTATGCTAGTAAGGTGTTGAATGACGCCCAAGTTAATTACGCAACAACTGAAAAAGAATTGCTAGCCATAGTATATGCATTGGAAAAATTTAGAGCTTATTTGATTGGTTCAAGAGTTGTAATCTACACTGACCATTCTGCAATCAAATATCTGCTCACCAAGCCGGATTCAAAACAAAGGCTTATTCGTTGGATCCTTTTATTACAAGAGTTTGATCTAGAGATTAGGGATAAAAAAGGGTCCGAGAACTTGGTAGCAGATCATTTGTCTCGATTGGTCAATGTAGAAATTACAAACAAAGAAGAAGAGGTGAGAGAAGAATTTCCAGATGAAAAACTCTATGCGATTCAAGTGAGGCCTTGGTTTGCTGATTTTGCTAACTACAAAGCAACTGGTTTAACACCGGAAGACCTCACTTGCAATCAAAGAAGGAAATTCTTAGCTGATGCAAAATATTATGTCTGGGATGACCCTTATCTTTTTAAAGTAGGGGCAGACAATATTTTGAGAAGGTGTGTAACAATGGAGGAATCAAGAGACATTCTGTGGCACTGTCACAACTCTCCGTATGGAGGTCACTATAGTGGTTTGAGAACAGCCACTAAAGTACTCCAATCGGGTTTTTATTGGCCATCTTTATTCAAAGATGCGCACGAACATGCGAAGAGTTGTGATGCATGTCAACGGAGTGGCGGAATAGGAAAACGGGATGAAATGCCTCTGACCAACATGCTGGAAGTAGAAGTTTTTGACTGTTGGGGTATTGATTTCGTTGGCCCATTCCCCTCTTCCTTCTCTAATGAGTACATTTTAGTAGCTGTCGATTATGTTTCGAAGTGGGTGGAAGCAATTGCCTCACCCAAGGCCGATGCCAAAACCGTGATCAAATTTTTAAAGAAGAACATATTTTCACGTTTTGGTGTGCCTCGAGTGTTGGTGAGTGATGGAGGCTCACACTTCTGCAATACACCATTAGAAAAAGTTTTGCAACATTATGGTGTAAAGCATAAAGTGACCACTCCCTACCACCCACAAGCGAACGGTCAAACTGAGGTTTCAAACCGGGAAATCAAACGGATACTTGAGAAGACTGTTTCAAACTCAAGAAAGGATTGGTCCTTAAAACTTGATGAGGCTTTGTGGGCATATCGCACTGCTTACAAAGCACCTATTGGGCTGACTCCGTTTCAACTGGTGTATGGGAAGACTTGTCATCTTCCAGTTGAAATGGAGCATAGAGCATTATGGGCTCTTAAGTTCTTGAACTTCGACTCCACTCTAGCTGGAGAGAGAAGGAAAGGTCAACTCCATGAGTTGGAGGAACTAAGGAACAATGCATACCATTCCAATAAGCTGTACAAGGAGAAGACAAAAGCCTACCATGATGGGAAGGTCCGCCCCAAAGAGTTTCATGTTGGCCAGATGGTATTGCTTTTTAATTCAAGGTTAAAGTTGTTTCCGGGTAAATTGAAGTCCAAATGGTCTGGACCATTTGTTGTCAAAGAAGTACGGAATTATGGTGCCATTGTGATAGAGGACCCAAAGTCGCAAGAAAGCTGGACTGTCAATGGGCAAAGACTGAAAGTCTATCATAGCGGTGACATAAACCGTGATGTGTGTGTCCTTTCATTATCTGGATCAAGCTAATTGAGGTACCGTCGAGCTCTTAACGACGTTAAACAAAGCGCTGGTTGGGAGGCAACCCAACGTTGTTTGTGTGCATTTTAAATTTCTCTGTTGTGTGATTCTTAGCTCTGATTGAAGTTTTAAAATTTTTGAAGTTCTGTTTTTTTTGCAGTTCGCGCCGCGACCTCCTGTTCGCGCCGCGAACTGATTGAATAAATTTGAGTGCTTTCTGTTTTTTGCAGTTCGCGCCGCGACCCCCTGTTCGCGCCGCGACCTGAATGAAAAAAATTTTATTGGTTCTGTTTTATGCAGTTCGCGCCGCGACCCCCTGTTCGCGCCGCGAACTTTGCGTGACAGAATTCATTTAAATACTGTTTAGGTCAATTCAGTTTCATTTCAAACTTCCTCATTTCAAACCCCTTTGCCGCGCTTTCACCCCAAACCCCAAATTCCACCATTTCTCAACGTTTTTCAGTGTTTCACTCTTCCAATCTTCTTCTTTTTGCAAGTGTAGAGATTCTAAAGGTATGTAATCTTCATTTCCTCTTTCCCAATCCCTTTTTGGGGTTTTTCAATTTAGGGTTGGTTAGAGATGTATTTTTCTGTGAATGCTGTTTGGAATTGCTATGCTTGTGTGAAATAGAATAGGATTAGGTTAGGGTTGTGCATTTTGACTGTGTGGGTATGTTAAATCCCTCTTTGGTGAAACCCTAGGAAGCAATTGGGGATTTCCTGAAATCGCAGGGTTCGCGCCGCGAACCTCCCTTCGCGCCGCGAACTGTGAATTCCAGCAACCATTTTCTTTTTGCTTTTTGACTAATGTTGCCATTTGTGTTTTGTGGTTGTGCTGGTTTTGATTGCAGATGTCTAAGAGAACTAAGACCACAGCACCTCCTCAGGCCCGTGCTACCCGAAGGTTCATCAGTGAGGAGCACGAAGCACGCTTTGAGAGTCTTGTCAAGAGGACTATTCTACCGGAAAGGTTTATCCGCCTGGCTCCAACTGGAGTGTATCACAGAGTGGTTGAGGTTTTCGAGCAAAGAAAATGGATGAAGTTGTGTGAGCCGGAAGCCGCAATCAACTACGACCTTGTCCGAGAATTCTACGCGAATGCGATGCATCGTGAGGAAGGTACGACCTTCATTCACCAGTCCAGGGTAAGGGGAAAGATTGTGTCATTTGGAAGGAATGACATTAATTCTTATCTAGGTCATCCCTTAACTCTTGGAGAGGGGGAGAGTTGTGAGTACAATACCATGGTGGCAGCTGACAGATGGAACCTAGAAGCAGTCAATGCCACCCTTTGTCTCAGAGGAAAATCTTATGAAGTGAATGACCAAGGGCACCCGAAATTGTGGAAGAGGGAAAATTTCAATTTGGAAGCTAGAGCTTTTTTGGTGCTACTGTTAACCAATATCAGACCAAGAAGCCACACCACCACAATTCCTATGGATGTCGGGTGTCTCTTATACTGCATCATGATCGGGAAGACGGTGGATGTTGCAGCCCTCATTTCATGCGAGATGAGAAAGATTGTGTTAAGTGGAACAAATTTCGGGGGCAAAGCTGGTGTGCTAGCTTATCCAGGACTCATCATGGGATTGTGCCGTAGGGCCAATGTTCACATCCCTGAGGAAGTGCACTACTCGATCACCAGTGTGATCAGTGACGCTTATTTGAACAGGTTTCTGCAGAACCCGAATGAGAAGACTGATGCATCTGGTACTTCTTCCTCTCGGTCCCGAGCCAGATCCCGTTCTCAACCTCAACCTCAGGGTACCCCAGGTTTTGATCAGATGGCTTTTGCCAACTACTGCTGTGAGAACTTTGAGGACTCCAGGAGGTCTCAATCATTTCTTTTTGATGCCATGCAGCAGCAGTTCCAGAACACGTTTCTGGCACCAGAGGCCCGCACTTTTCCATCGCAAGCTGACTATGCAGCTTATGCTAATTGGCCTGTGGGCAGGCCAAATTTTATGGGGGGTGCAGGAGGTAGTGCTGACCCAAATGAGGAGATGGAAGATGTTCTCGGAGGTGTAGGTGGTGATGAAGAGGAAGAGGATTGAATTTGTGGAGTTTAGAGGAGAATTGTTTGTTTGAATTTCTTTTGACTAATTCTGTTTTTTTTGTTTTGGGAATTTTGTAATGTACTTTTTGGTGGCTCTAGTTCACCGTGACTTTATCTTAGCACTTTAATTTTTCTTTAGTCTTTTTATAATTGCATGAGTACTTTGTGAAATTTAAGTGTGTTTTTAATCAAATTGGTTTACCAACAGTTCTAGTTAATTGTTCTTACGCTTAAGTCAAGCCTAAAGCAACCAAGAGTTGTTCGCAAAGAAAGAAGCATAGGATACTTCGAGTGGTGATGATAAGAATTAGTGTCGGCATTTCAAGGTACACTTTATCGCTTTCTAGACTTAACATGAGTAGGTTGATGTTGTGTGCAAATTCCATTTCATAAATTCATTGAAGTATATGTCAGTTTTGAATCAAAATAGGACTTAACCATTTGTGAGGAAACTTTCCATTGTGCACTAAAAAAGCGGGAAACTGAGCATTATTTTGACTCATTCTTATCATGCTAAATCATGCATCAATCTAATGTTGTGTGAAATTTTTGAAAATGATAGAGGCAATTTTTGTGAGAAAAACCACTTGACCAGAAAGCTTAAATCAACGAACCTTGTGAGGAGTAATCCTTAGTTAACCCCCTTTGAGCTTGTTAGGATTCATTTGATTGATCATTGTAAAATCAATTGAAAATTGTGGAATAAATGAATCCTAATTTCTTTCGCATCAGTTGAAACCTCAAACCGAGTTGTTTGCAAAAATTTTGCCTTTTGCTTATTCTTAAGTAGGGAGCATTATTGAATAAATCGGTTGTGGAATCTAAAGTTGGGGAGAGTAAAGTGAAGAGTTGATAGGGAACTTGGAATAGTGAGTTTCTTTGGAAGGGTAAGAATATGAAAAGAAACAAGAAAAAGAAATCACCCTCGAAACCATAGAGCATAAAAAAAAAAAAAAAAAAAAAAAAAAAAATGCTCATGGTTGTGTGGATTTAAAAAGAAAAGATAGGGACCAAGGAAAAGGAAATTGGTAGAGTTGAATCTTTGGGAATGCTCCCTTAGGATAGGCAACCTTTTTGAATTCTCTTAATCATATCTTTTCTTGCAACCTAAGCCAAATTACAACCTTTGAAAGACCTCTTGATTCTCATTTTTCACATGATTTGGTACTTGTTGTGATAGCCGCATGATTCGATTTGTTGTTGATTTAACTGCTTGGATGAGTGAAAGTAACCCTTCATGTTATTCATCAACATTGATGTGTGCGTAAGTTTGATTCAATTTTGACATGTATAACTTTGAGATACTTGGAATGATTTTTGCACTTTACCATTTCCCTTATTCATGTTTGTCTAGAATTGAGAGAGGTGAATTGAGAAGAGGCCAAACACTTTTGAACCATTTGAATGTCCTTGATAAATGCTTGTTTAAATCTTTTGTGTCATGATCTTGGTTGTGAGGGTGGAAACTTTTGTTTAGGGACAAACAAAATGCTAAGTTGGGGAGAGTTGTTAGGGACCAATTTGTACTACTTTTTATACCTTTTTATTGGTCCCTTTTACCAAGTTTTGATGTAATTACACACTTTTATCTTCATTAATTTGTATAAATGCAATTAGGTTTAATTTATTTTGTTTTGAATAGTTATTTCACATTTTTTGTTAGTTGTGTAGAATTATGGATAAGCAAGACCTTGGTTTCAACATGGCATTTTGGAGGAAGCTTGCCAAACAAGGAAGCTGGGAAAGCAACAGTTCGCGCCGCGAACTCCCTTCGCGCCGCGAAGGCTGCGAATCCAGCAAGCTGACCAAGGGTCAAATGTGCTGCTGTGCAGAAAAAGTAATTGCCATTTTGATGTCTGCCTGGAAAGTGCTTTTCTGCTGCTGATGACAATGTCCAAATAGGGAAATGTCAACCTTTTTGGTTGAGACAAAATAGTTTAACCTAGGGGATTGATGAGATTCCATTCATTCACACATTGTTCTTGAGAGTTTTTGATATAGAAAAACAGAGTTTTTCATCTTTTACATTCTGCTTTGAACAATGATGATGAGGAGCTAAACTCCCTTTTGTCAAGATTGGAGGTAGTAGCTATTCTCATCTATCTATGTATTCACTTTGATTTATATATGAGATAAAGATTGTTGATGTATTGGAACTGTTTTTGCTTTACTTTGAAAACCAGATTTGAGTAGTTGTCGAGAGAGATTACTCGAGTTTAGACATAAAACAGATTTTCAAGTAATGAATAAGTTGTAGAGATAGATTTATTCATTACTATTCTTTGATATTGAACATTAAAGGTTGCTATATTGATAGTTAGGTGGAGAGATCGTCTAAGGATCAATATAATAACTATCACGATATCATTTAGACATAAATGACTTTGAGAGGATATTTGAACATCATCAATAATCTTGAATCTAATTATTCGTCATAGGGAATCATAGATATTTGAAATAGTGAACTCCAATCTTGCCAAACTTTTATATTTGTCTAAAACCACTTAATAGTTTATGTTAACATTTATTAACAAGATATTTCTCCAAACAAAACAACCCTGTTACTTTCTAAACTTAAAACATTTGAATTATCGAACGGCGGTAATATCACCTAATCTCTGTGGATACGATACAAAAATATTTGCCAAAGATATACTCTTTCAACATGCCCCAATCTTCACCTCACGAACACAATCTTCAGACCCCAAGTTGACTGTTTCCAGATTCTCAAGATGTGGCTGAATGATCTTCTCTTCGTGCTCAAGTAGACGAGTAATCTCATCAGGAATTTCTTCAACATCATCTTCTTCGGCCTCAAATACAGGGAACTCAAAGTTGGGAGATGGTGTCGGATCATTATGTTCAATGGGTTTGATTAACCTGCATAATGATTTTGGATATAAAAGAGATTTTAGAATTCAAGCAAATAAAATCATTATACAGATGAAAAGATTGATTTTATTCTATTTTTAGGGTTTTATGGTGATCACCAATTTCATGCAAAAAGCAAAAAGTGAAAATTATCTGGAAAAACAAACATTTAACATGAATTTATTGAATGAATATCATTGTATTTATGTGCCAACAATGTCATCACTTCTTCTTTTGGCATGGGAGAAGGGTTTTTAAATAAAAATGAACATTACGTGGACTTATGGACAACTGTTGGAACATCAACAGCGACCCAATTATTGTAGACTCCTCTAGGGATGACAAAGTTGCCAGAATCTTCCTCTGCATCATCTTCCACTACAACAGCAGCTTCCTGGTCTTCGACCGTGTGGATAAAACCACCACTCTGAAACATACCGTGCTTGTTGAAAGTGCCTGAAGAATACCTTATGCCAGCCCGGGATTTATGGTCTTCCAGCTTGATCATTTGTCCTAAACCAGTAGTTGTGCCATGCTCAATTGCCAACTTCGCATCATTGTAGGATGCAAATGAAGAAGTTCCTTTCTTAGAAGGCTCAGCAATAGACAAGGCTTGGAATGATGTCCCAACCTCATCCTCAGCATCAATATAAGAAAAGGAAGACAGATGGATAACCATGAGAGCCTTCTCTCCCCTACCACCACCAATTTTTTATTCTTCACAAACTTCAAATTTTGGACTAGGGTGGATGTCACGGCGCCTGCCTCATGAATCCATGGTCTGCCCAACAAACAGCTATATGATGGGTGGATATCCATGACCTGAAAAGTGATCTGGAAATCACTAGGTCCTATCTTGATTGGGAGCTCAACCTCGCCAATCACAATTTTGTGTGATCCATCAAAAGCTTTCGCAACCACTCCACTCTGCCTCATGGGAGGCCCCTGGTATGAAAGTTTAGCCAGAGTGGATTTTGGCAACACATTCAGCGATGATCATGTGTCTACAAGCACATTAGACAGGGCATCATCCTTGCAGTTCATTGAGATGTGAAGAGCCAAATTATGGTTCTTTCCCTCCTCGGGAAGATCAGCATCACATAAGCTCAGGTTGTTACAAGCAGTAATGTTTACAACAATGTGTAGCGGTGTATTCGTCACTTTATGATTTATTGATTAAATCAAAAGCAAAGCATACAAAGATAGATTCGTCACCGCACTTTTATTTATCCAAAGGAATGGCTAAAAAGAGAACAAAAGCCTAAGAAGTTTTACACATAGAAAACTAATGAAAAGGTCAGAGATCTGGGTAAGGGGTTAATTACGCAATGGGAAGGTGTTAGGCACCCAAAACGTCCTAGGTACTCCTAGGGAACCTCTTTTCACACTTGTTGTATAAAAAGTTTATTTGTTTATGACATATATTGTGCAAACATTGATGGAAGGGATGAGAAAAGAATATACAACTTTTATTGTTTTTGTGTTTGAACGGATGAACCCGTTGCCTACGTACCTTCTATGAAAGGTAAGGATCAAAACGCCGTAGTTCGGCTAAAAGATTTCCAAAAATATGAGTTGGTTCATTTTAAAACAAAAGCCCTAAGGTCTTTCGTTATCCACGGGAGAAAACTCAACCTTATACAAACAACAAGTCCACCATGTGAGAAAAGCTTCAACTTGCTAGTGAGGGGTTAACCCTATAATAAGCAAGGAAGTCTTACAATTCAATCACTAGGGACAAAAGGTGAGATTAACATCAACCAACTAGGATAAATCAAACCTATGGCTAATGTATGAAAACTTATCAAGAATGGACAAAGCCACAAAACAATTGAATGAGTTGGATTAACCAATTATGAGTATTTACGAAATATGGTCAAGGTATGATTAGAATTTGATTCAAAGAAGTATTAATAAAATGAAGTTTGAAAATTCAAAGGCCTAAAGCCTAGGTTTCTAATTTGAAAGCCATGTCAAAATGTTTGCACAATAGAGGTCAAAGTTTTTGAATTAACATGTGAAAAGAGGGTTTTGAAAACACACACAAAAATGGAGGGGTGAGGAAGTAAAACTTCTTAGGTGTTCACCTCTTGAAATCATATGGAAGATGATTCAAGTGTGTCCTTTGGAATAGGCAACAATGCAAATAACAGATAAACAAAGTATTAGGCGAAGTTAACAAAAGCGGATACCGGATGCCAATTACTGGACTTATACCAATCTCCTAAAACAAACATGGATACCAGATGCCACTCAATGGACTTATACTAGTCTCCTAAAGCAAAACAAAACATGGATATCAGATGCCAATCAACTGGACTTACACTAATCTCCTAAAACAAACAAAGAATTGATATCGGATGCCAATCAACTGGACTTACACCAATCTCACAAAACAAACTGGATATCGGATACCAATAAATGGATTTACACCAATCTCCTAAAACAAACAAACATGGATATCAGATGCCAATCTATCTGGACTTAATCTAATCTCCCAAAACAAAACAAAACATGGATGTCAGATGCCAATCTATCTGGGCTTACTCTAATCTCCAACAGATGATCATGGGAAAACAAATGCCAACAACATGGACTTATAATTGAATCCTCACATACAACAAACAAACAAAAGCACTAAGCAAAGAGGACATAAGTGGCCAATGAAATGGTCTTACACTCAATCCCTTCCAAATCATAGGAACAATGGCCAATGAATGGACTTACAGTTGATTCCTCAATGGACAAACAAAGATGTGTCACAAAGATATGAAATGATGATCATGCAATAATGAACAATTAATGATGATAAATGCACAAAGGCAAACAAGCAAACATGTACAGATGAACCAATAAGCAATCAATGGTTCAGTTAGCACACACTATATACAAGCAATTAGGCTCAAGCAAGGGTTAGACTTTAAAGTCAACTGGAATGGGGTATGTTGTGCTCTTAACCTTAACATTGAGAGTTAAGGTGAAGCAGATGAAATGGAGATGAGGGGTGTGCCTCATAGCTTCTATCTCTGGTCAGAGAGAGCATTTGAAAAATAGAAGGTGTGGGAGTTCAGAAAGTAGGAACTCTTCTCCACAAGTTAGACTCTATAGATCTTGGGCTTTTACTCACTATGCATCAACACATGTGGGGTGAGCAAGGTGAGTGACACACTGAGTAGCAGGAGATGGATTACACATCTCTTTTGTCTGCCGATTGCCTTATCAAAGGACTTTTCCTGCTTAGCACAAAAATAAACACACAAAGACATTGCCTCTTAAGGAGGACTTCAGACAGGTGCCTGGCCACATAACAGGCCAGGTCTTCCAGACTACATGAAGAAGAAAGGTTATACCTACTTGGTTAAGCAACCAAGCAAAAGCAAGTTCAAAGTGAACTTAAGCAGCTTAATGTACCTGTGGAAACACCACACAAATCAGTACACAGTTTAGACAATCCAACAACAGTTAATATCAACAGTCAAACCCAATAAGCAAAGGCATAAGCCACAAGTTAAGCTCAAATGAGTTAACAGCCCTACAAAACACACAAAGTTAGTAGACAATGGTAAACATCAAGTGCTCAAATGATGGAGCATCAACAACTATGGAACTTGAGTGATCAACCTGAAAACAAAGCTCAAAGATGAGAAGCAAACCCTTAGGCCAAAGCCTAGGGTCAAAGATGAGGAAAAAATTTAAAACAGAAGCTCAAATTTGACATGATGAAACTTCAAACAATTATTGACACATAGCAAAAAATCTCACATCCATATCATTTACCAAATGCATTTTATGATCATTCTAAGTTCAAGACAATTTTAAAGTCTACATGTGATCAAACAGAAAGATAAATCTCAAATAAATTAGAAATGATTCACAAAAATCTGGAAAAATTCATACATGTTCAAGACATCTCATATGATCAGCATGCAAAAAATCAGAACAATTGAGCATCATTTGATAGGGTAAACACATGGCATAAGATGAACATGCAAATGGTGTGACACAAATTGTCACACCAACTTAGAACAATCATAAAACAGAAACCACAAATGATAAAATTGCAAAATCAACATCAAAATGTCAATCAAAGAGTGTAGTTTCATCATGCAAATTTCCAGAAGCATTGGATCAACACACATTATTTCACAAAGGAAATGACAAGCAAGGTACAAAATAGCATATGCATACACAAACCCTAGGCAAATTTAAATTCCAACCGAGCACAATTTATGGAAAAATAGTCAAAAAAAAGTAGACACAATGAGGAACAAGATGCAAAAAATCTCATGTCATTTGGATGATTATTCATGGAGTTATGATTTTTGTAAGTGAAGAGAAAAATAAAAAAAACATGAAAGAGCAAGCATATGAACATGGATGAGAAAATATGAAATGCAATTGGAAAAGTGCTGAGCCAAGAATCGAACTATGTTAACATTTAAAATGCCAAGCGCGCCAAGGCTAAACGCAGTCATTTCGCCTAAACCCTAAGCGCAACGTGCATGCATGCAAAGCCAGAATCCGCAGGTAACGTGGATGAACACGCGTGTAAATCCGCAGGAAACAGTATGAAGGTCGCAAGAAATTTCGCAGGTAAAACGCAGCAAGTATGAACGCGATGAAGATCTTCATGATCTTCATCACCAAAATTTCCAGAAATTTACAAACTCTCCAGAAATTAAAAACACGCATAGCATTGTGAAGATCCAACATCAAGCAACAAGAATCCACAACAATTACATCAAAAACACATCATATATGCATGGATCGAGTGAATCAAAAATCAATAACCAAACTTCAAATTAACATTTCTCACTCCATATGGCACGGATTCACACGATTTAAAGCTTAATCTACTCAATAATCAAAGATCTATAACATGCATACATCAATTTTATGAATTATGAGCATCGAATTCTGACCTTAATGAAGCTACAGAAGTGAAATCGTTCAATTCAGGTCCTGGAAAGCTGAAACAGATGATCTCCAATGCTTAGATGAATGAATGGATGAAGAATAATAGCTCAGCAGTGCTTGATCTCGCTTGAATCTTCAACTGCCATTAATGGATGCAAGGTTCAACAGTCCTCGAATCAGCTCAATTCTTCTAGATCTTGCTTCCAAAACCTTCAATGATGCTTGTGGATGATGAACAAATCAAGAACAAGGCAATGTTTATGAAGAATTTGGATGAAAAAGTTGAGAGAAAATTGGAGAGAAATTTCTAGATCTGAGATTTGTGAATTGTGCTTAGTGTTTTCTGTTAGGATTATGATTATATATGCTCTCCTAATGATGCTTGTTAATCATGCTTAAGCTAATGCCAAGAGATTGGTAAAATTGAAGTGTTTATGCAAATTGGCCAAAGCACCCTTATATGTGTAATGCAATGCTACAGTGCACGAGTTCTGGTGGAAATGCACTTAAAATGTGATTTTGAATCAAATGCCAATGGTGGGAAGTGAAGGCAATGCACAATTTTTGAATTTAAAAGTTCCCTCCAAAATTCATATGAAAATGCAAGTAATCATGTGATGAGAATTGATGAAATGTAATGCATGATTATGAAATTATAGGTCAAAAGAAGATTAATGCAAAAAGAGCCACATGATTTGGAGCAATGGTTGAGAAGTTATGCACTTTTGAAGTTCAATCCACACTTGGCCATCTTTTGATCATATCTCTCCAACCACAAATGAGAAATTGATGTTCTTGGACATTTTGGAAATGGGAGAGAAAGATCTACAACTTTCATGTTAAACAAAATTTCATTGGAAGCATTTTTGGTCATGTAATTTGAAGTTGAAGTTGGATGAAAACCTTTCCATTTTTGGAAAGTTCAAATTATAGGTCACTTTCTATTTTTGGCAAATTTTGACTGGACCTCAAATCCTTCAAAGAGAGTATTTGAAATGTCAGATGAGACTTGTTTGAACATGAATGAAGTATTTCCCATCACCTCCCATATCCAAAAATCACAGTTGACTTGCAGTTGACTGGCTAGGGCTTCAGTTGACCGAAGAATGCCTTGATGAGATTCAAGCCTCTACCACTTGAGATTTTGATTCAAAATGATACCATAGCTCATACGAACTCTTGATGAATGATCATAGGGTCCAAATTCTTCAGAATGGCCACCATCTATTGCTCAAATGAATGCATTGACTGCCTTGACCTGTAATTGCTTCATCTGCAAGTAACAAGGTTAGATGACATATTTTTGTACTTTTGGTTAGTGAACAAATGAAAAGCAATGATATACAAATGCAAAACATGCTTGGTGATCAAGAACCACTCTCAAAAGATAACCCACCCACAGGGAAGGAAGAAAGGTGCACAAGGATCCTTGAGGCAATGATATGATATGATATGATGCCATGAGGGATCTTAGGGACAAAATTGGGGTCTTACAGATGCCCCTATTTAAGGTCATTCTAACCGGAGAAGTGAATTTTAGAAATCTTCATCTCGACACGGTAGAATGGGCTTAAATAACAGTAATGAGACAAATTTTGGTCCCTAAGAGACCTCATGATGCAAGATGTATGCATGCAAAAGACAAAACTCTATGGGGATATGGGTCCACAAAGAAGAAAAGACGATCCATCGGAGTAATACACTCACCAGGAACAAAGACTCTAACAGGACTCTTATGGGGATAAGAAAAAGAAAAAGAATGCGTGAGCAGGACACGACTTTGAATTAGGGGAAACAAGAACTAAACTGGAGACCTCACTAGGGAGTGAAGGACTCACACTGGGGAAAGAAAGAATTCCAAAGGAAAACACATCCATTGGAAAGACTCAAGCTGACTCAAACTATCCACAAAGGATGCTTCGGATAAAAATCCGGACTCGGACCAGGAAAAGATTCACAAAGAACCTCCCTGCCGGGGAAAATTGCATATATTGGGGAAAACGCCAATACAGCAAAAGGGTAAAAATCACAACAAGAAACATTCCACCAAGGAAGGTCTAACAAAGACTTTCCTGGGGAAGCAACAAGGAAATGAGGTGTTACCGGTATAAGGGTAACAAACTCAGGAAGAATGAATATCTAAGACCGGTATAAGGGTGAGAGATATCAATCAACCAAACATCTGAGAAAGACCTGAAAAAGGTACAACAGCTCAGGAAAATCTGACTCCACAGGGAACCAAGGTCATAATAAGGAGCAGAAAGGAGGGAACACCAGGGATACCGGTTAGGGCATATAATAGGTGACCGACCAAAGCATGAATTGGTATATATGCCAAAACACTCATCATCCGAAAGGAGGGCTTGAAAAAGCAAATCGACTTACAGGATGGACATTCGAATCCACAACGGGAAAACGAATCTTACTCAACTGGGGACACAAACCCAAAGAGCGCATGAGATATAATATCCATTACCGTCAGAACATGGATAAAATACTCGCATGAGATATATTATCTATTACCGTCAGAACGTAGATAATACACTCGCATGGAAGGAAACACCAGGGATACCGGGGTATATAATAGGTGTCCTACCGAAAGCGTGAATTGGTATATATGCCAAAATACTCATCATCCGAAACACAAACTGGTTAAAGGATGGATATTCGATTCTACAAAGAATACGAATCTTACTCGACTGGGGAAAATCAACAAGGATTCCAACTGAAGAGCGCATGAGACATATTATTCATTACCGTCAGAACGTGAATAACATACTCGAAAGGAAGAGACACCAGAGATACCGGTTACTGGGTATATAATAGGTAACTAACCAAAAAGAGATACAATCGATACCAAGCATACGGGTAAACGAAAGACAACTCACAGAGGATAAATTGCAAGCATCCGACAATTATCCAACAACAAAGAAATATTCGATTCCGCAAAGGGAAATAACGAATCTTACTCGACTGGGGAAACACAAAAGGCTTCGACTTAAGAGTGTATGAGATATATTATCCATTACCGTCAGAACGTGGATAATATACTCGCATGGAAGATTATCCACAACCAGTTACTGGGTTAACAAAGGATAAATCAACCGAAAAGAAAGGCATCGGGATACCAAACTAGGTATATAATGATGACCAATCAGAGTGAGCAACAATCATTACCAAGCAAACGGGTAAATGAAAGAAGACTCGCTGGGGATGAATTGCATAAACAGCAATTATCCGGGCACTTACTGGCGACTTCAAAAGGGATAACATTGCAAGCATACGGCAATGATCCAGAAGACTACTGGGGATACAATTGCTAGCAACCGGCAATTATCCAGAAGAATATCAACATCGAATATCGAATGAAGATAACCACAAAGAGTAACCATCATCGGTTAGGATGAACAACGAGGTTAACTCTACAAAGGGCAGAAATTAGGGTTTACAACTACCGAATACGGGGTAGAATACCAACACTCTGGCTAAGGATAAAATTGCTAGCAACCGGCAATTATCCACAAACAGCACAGACTCCGTTGGGAATAAAACCACAACAGCACAAAATCCACCATCAACCAGAACGAACCACAAAGGTTACCTCTGCTAGGGGAAAAGAGATAGGACTTACGACTACCGAATACGGGGTAGTAGCCAACATCTCTTGCTGAGGAATAAAAAGTATATAACCATAAATTCCGCCAAGAAGAGCAAGAAACATAGGATTTACACCTACCGGTATAAGGGTATAGGCCCAAAAAGATTCCGCTGGGGATAAAAAGAATTATTGCCGGTTACTGGGCAAATTAGTCATTTATTCCGCAGGGAAGCACGAGAAACAGTTGACAAATAGCCAATTCGGAATCAAACCGAACAGACAGACTGAATCAAGACTCGTCCTAATGAGGATATAACTCAATAGGAACATCCATCCCAATATATGTGTTGGGAGGAAACGGAAGAAACCGTCATCCACGAGGATATATCTCGGTGGGGAACTGCAGAAGGAAAGACAGACGCTTTCTGCTTATGGGGCTGACTCTATATGGAGAGATTTAAACACCCGACATCTGCTTTGGGGTGATCTACTGGAGAGATCTATATCACCCATAGCAGGAGACAACAAACGAAAGATATATGGCAAAAATGCAACATGAATATCTGAATGTTTATGATTATGCGTGAACATGCGTGATTCATGTTTGATGAATGCTGACACAACAGACAATTCTAACACAAACAGGGTCCAGGAATCAAACGCCCGGTACTACACTTCCAGAGGAAAGCCAAAGAATCCAACTGGAAGGCCAATCTGCTGGAGATCCACATGCTGAAAAGCAAATATCTGCGGGGAGGCAAAAGATCAGAGATATCAAGGGAAACACCAAATCTCTGAGTGATGGATCAACAATCAACCCAACTGGGGAACAGAAAGTCACAACAGGCAAAAACTGCCACAAAGACCAATCTGTTGGGGAACTGGAGAATTCCCGAGATATCTGCAGGGGAACAAGAGTTCACTGCACAGGCGAGAACTGCTATGAAAGCAACTTCAAATAACTCCACTGGGGAACAACCCACTAAGGGAGAACAGATCATCCATGTAGAATCTACTGCACAAGCAACTCTACTGGGGAGAACACAATTAGCCACTCCATCGGGGATACAACCCACTGAAGGAAGAACAGATCACACAAGTAGAGTCTGCAACAAGCCACCCTACTGAGGATCAAAAGCAATCAGGAAATCCACCAAATCTCTGGATGCTAGACCAACAACCGACCCTACTAGGGAAACAGAGGTTTCAACAAGCAGAAACTACCACAAAAGCAACTCTGTCGAGGATACCAACTCTGGCGGAAACTCTGAGGGGATACCCACTCCTTTGGGGATTTTGCATAAATACAATCCACCAAACCACAAATCTACTGACGGCTCCACTAGGGAATTCACTGAAGAATCCACTGGGTACATGGAGGGGAGCGGGGAATCAACCACCAAATGCCGACTCTTCTGAGGGGGACACCCACAACTGCTGAGGAGGAACATAATCACTGCTCTGCTGAAGGGATAAGCGCCCTAATGGGGAGATATAGCAACAATGCAGTATATCATATCAATAACCCTGGCGACAGTGCTGAGGAAAGTGGTAAAGTACCGGGATATCAATCCACCAACCACTGAATCTTCAAAAAGAAAAGCAACCATGCTGAGGAGAGAAACAACAACTCTGCTAGCGACTGCACTGGGGAGAGACTACTACTGGAGAAGAAAACGAAGTCTTCAACAACGTCTGCTTGGGGAACAACCCCAACAAAAGCTCTTCTTGGGGAACAAACCCTATCAACAAAGCAGGAGAAAGAGGATACAACCATGCCAGGAATATGAACAAAATGTCTTACCTGTTGGAAATCATGCCACCTTTGGGAGAGCACTGAGAAATTCTTGAGTATCCTTTCATCATTGTGAATGTTCACCTTGTTTAAAACAACAAATTGAAAATTTTACTTGTTTAAAACAATGACATTTTATCAATCAAAACATGCAAAACATTTGTTGAATTGAAACAAATAAGAGTGCAAATAATTGGATAAAAAGCTCAAATTGATTTGATGGAATGGTAGCCTGCAAATGGCAAGACTCCATAGATCTGTACAAATTTGAAATCAGTGATATATATTGGAAGAGGGCTACATTGAACATAATGATCCTTTCTCTACCAATTTGAATCTCGATGTATTCGAAGCTTCAATTGACGACGAATCGAGAATCTCTGACGAAAAGACAGTTGCGGAACAGAAAAGCTTGTCAGGACGCAGTTACTTGCCAAATCCCTAATTTTTGCCTAGATTGCCCCAGGGTGAGGTACTCAATCTAGCGGGATGCAAATATTATTTTTTCAATGTCTCTAATTTTTGCCTGGATTACCCTTTCGGGTTCTCCACCGAGACGCTCATTTTTGCCTAAGCCGCCCTTTCGGGTTTTCAACTTAGCGAGTTATTCTGTTTTTCTTTTGCATACATTTTTTTAGGCAAAGTATTTCTTGACTGCATCTGAATTCACAGGACGAGTGAAATCCTCCCCATCCATTGTTGTAAGCATCAAAGCACCGCTTGAAAAGGCTCTCTTAACAACATATGGACCCTCATAGTTTGGAGTCCACTTGCCCCTGGAATCGGGCGCAAAAGACAAGACTTTCTTGAGCACGAGGTCACCTTCTCGGAACACACGAGGCTTGACCTTCTTATCGAATGCTTTCTTCATTCTCTGCTGATATAACTGACCATGACACATGGCAGTCAATCTCTTCTCTTCAATCAAATTCAGTTGGTCGTAACGACTCTGAATCCATTCAACATCAGTCAACTTGGCTTCCATCAAGACTCTCATTGATGGGATCTCCACATCTACTGGGAGAACAGCCTCCATGCCGTAAACAAGAGAGAAAGGGGTTGCCCCTGTTGAAGTGCAAACAGATGTACGATATCCATGCAAAGCAAATGGCAGCATCTCATGCCAATCTTTGTACGTAACTGTCATCTTCTGGATAATCTTCTTGATATTCTTATTAGCAGCTTCAACAGCCCCATTCATCTTAGGTCTGTAGGAAGAGGAGTTATGGTGTGCAATCTTGAATTCAGTGCACAACTCATCCATCATCTTGTTATTCAGATTAGATCCATTATCAGTAATGATCTTATCTGGCACACCATAACGGCAAATCAGCTGGTTCTTGATAAACTTCACAACCACCTGCCTGGTCACATTCGCATACGAAGCGGCCTCAACCCATTTGGTGAAGTAATCAATTGCTACGAGAATAAACCTGTGTCCATTGGACGCCTTCGGTTCAATCATGCCGATCATGTCGATTCCCCACATAGAGAAAGGCCATGGTGATGAAATCACATTCAGAAGTGTCGGAGGAATATGAATCTTATCCGCATAAATCTGACACTTGTGGCATTTCTTCACATATTTGCAGCAGTCAGACTCCATTGTCAGCCAATAGTAGCTTGCTCTCAACATCTTTCTAGCCATGGCATGTCCATTGGAATGAGTACCAAATGAACCTTCATGGACCTCAGTCATCAACAGGTTTGCTTCGTGTCTATCCACGCATCTGAGCAAAACCATGTCAAAATTTCTCTTGTACAGCACTTCACCACTGAGGTAGAAACTGCCTGACAACCTTCTCAAAGTTTTCCTATCTTTCACAGATGCCCCAGGTGGGTAAACCTGGTTCTGGAGGAAATTCTTGATATCAAAATACCAAGGCTTGTCGTCATTCACTTCTTCAACTGCAAATACGTGAGCTGGTCTATCCAAGCGCATCACGGAGATATTGGGAACTTCATTCCAATACTTGACCACAATCATGGAAGCAAGCGTGGCAAGGGCATCTGCCATCCGATTATCCTCTCGAGGAATATGATGAAAGTCAACTTCTGTAAAGAACGTTGAAATCCTCCTCGCATAATCTCTATATGGAATGAGACCAGGCTGATTCGTCTCCCATTCACCCTTGATCTGATTAACAACCAGGGCCGAATCACCATACACATCAAGATGTTTGATTCTTAAATCAATACATTCCTCCAGTCCCATAATACAGGCCTCATACTCAGCCATATTATTCGTGCATTTGAAAGTTAGCCTTGCTGTAAAAGGAATATGCGTGCCATGAGGAGTAATGATTACTGCCCCAATTCCATTTCCATACTGATTTACAGCGCCATCAAACACCATCGTCCATCTGGAACCAGGTTCCGGACCTTCGTCAAGTGTAGGCTCATCACAATCTTTCATTTTCAAATACAGAATCTCCTCATCAGGGAAGTCGTACTGAACAGACTGGTGATCTTCAATCGGCTGGTGTGCTAAATGGTCAGCCAAGATACTACCTTTGATAGCTTTCTGAGCTCGATACTCGATATCATACTCAAACAACAACATCTGCCAACGGGCAATCCTCCCGGTTAAAGCAAGTTTCTCGAAGATATACTTAATTGGATCCATTCTGGATATCAACCAAGTGGTATGATTTATCATGTACTGGCGCAAACGCTTAGCAGCCCAAGCCAAAGCACAGCACGTCTTCTCAAGCATTGAGTACCGAGACTCACAATCAATAAACTTCTTACTGAGGTAGTAGATAGTGTCGCATTACGCGAAAAACCGGCGGGAAAACAAAAACAACAGAGCCGCCACCGTGCGTTATTTATCCCAAAAGAGGGAAAGGAAACGCTCGAAGTAAACCTGGGAAAGACATGGTCTCGCGACTAGGGAGAGATGGGATCGGGAGTCGGTTATGCGAAGGGAAGGTATTAGCACCCCTACGCATCCGTCGTACTCGACGGGATCCACGCACAAAAGGAAGGAACAGGTTGCTAAAACTGCTCAAACATCAAACACTGGCTGAAAGAGACACAGAAAACAAAAGAACCTAACTCGGCAGGATATCGCATCCTGGGCCTACATAGTCTGTCAAGCACAGACATCAGAGTCGACGTAGTTCGGAACAGGGGGAAACGTGCTCGCTAGGATGTCGCATCCTATGCATACGTATCTTCTCGGATTAAAGAAGAATTAGAGCACTCGTAGCTCGGCTAACGCACGCCAAACAAAACCACACAGGAAACCAACTGCCAATCGCTGGACTTACGTCAGACTCCACACAAACAGGCAAACCTGGAGACCGAATGCCAATCGCTGGACTTACATCAGACTCCGAACCAACAAACACACACAGGAAACCAACTGCCAATCGCTGGACTTATGTCAGTCTCCAAACACACACAAAGGGGTTACAAAAGAAAAAAGGGCGCCCGGAGAGATCAGCTCATCTCCTGCCTACATACCTCATCTGGTATGAGGATCAGGGCGACGTAGTTCCCCTACGCAGGGACAAAGGACTAGCCTAACCAGATACAAAGGGAGACACAACTAGGGAGACTACGACTCGAGCCTAGATGTTATCATGCATATCATCCCTAAGTTAAGGTTGCTATCTAACTTGCACAGGGAGCAAGCTAAACCTAAACAGCACAAGCACAAGAGCAAGCATACACACAAATAGCACACACTATATACAAACAAAGTGGGCTCACACAGGGTTAGGCTTTAGTCAAGGGGTCATGTCAACCTCGACAAACAAGCCACTGTATCAGGGTGATGTTAGCTCTTAACCCTAACATTGAGAGTTAGGGTGAAGCAGATGAAGTAGGAAGTGAGGGGTGTGCCTCACAGCTCTTATCCCTGGCCAGGGAGAGCTTTGAATGATAGAAGGTGTGGGTTCAGAAAGTTGGAACCCTTCTACACTTATGACTGACTCAACATAGATCTTGGGTTAAGATCCACAAGGCATCAATATGTAATGTGAGCTAAGGGATGACACGCTGAATAGCAGGAGATGGACTACACATCTCTTGTGTCTGCCAATGCCTCTTCACTTAGGAGGTCTTTAATATGTACAGGGGACAAAGATAAACAAACACAAGCATTGCCTCTTAAGGAGGACTTCAGACAGGTGCCTGGCCACATAACAGGCCAGGTCTTCCAGACTACATGAAGGCAGTGGGTCATACCTCAAATTGGTTAAGCAACCAAGCAACAGCAAAAGCAAGTTCACAATGAACTATAGCAACTAATGTACCTGAAATCAATCTAACTCAGTCAGTACACAACTCAAACAATCAAACAAACAATCCAATAGTCAACAGTTAACTGTACAAAGTCAAACAGACAAGCAAGCAATGCATCAAGGCAATGTGCAATGCACAAGCTCAACTCAAAGGAGCTAGTCCACCTACAAAACCACTCAATGTTAATCAACATCCATCAAATATCAATCCAAATGAGCAAATGAATCAAACTCCTTAAGGCCATATGCTTCTTGTCCTGAAAACACAACTCAAACATAAGCACTAACCACTAAGACAAGGCCTAGGGTCAAAGAGGGAGAAATAATTCAAAACAGAACATGAAAATTGGCATGAATCAAGCTTAATCAATTAAGAACAATATCCAAGTGGTATCATATTAATAGCATCAACCAATTTCATTTCACAAAGCAATCATGGCAAAACATGCAATTTCAAAGCTCAATGAAGCAAACAGAATGAACCAATCCACATCAACTCAAAAATGATTCAATAAATCTCAAGAAAAATCATGGCTAAACAGCACACACCACATGATCATCTCACCAAAATTCAAGGCATTTGGACAAGTATAAGCATGGAATTTAAATTCCCTAAGGCAAGGCAAGGCAAAACAAGCTCAAACACGACACAAAATGATACATCAACTTCACACAAGCCTAAAACAGAATCCACACATGATAAATGCATCCAATCAAAGCCACAATAAACTTCAAAGTGTCTATAATCACTCTGCCAAATTTCAAGTTCATATGATAAACATCAAGCATTTCACAAATCATCTAAGTTCATGGCTATCAAAAAGTGCACAAATGATCAACCAGAAAAGAAAATCCCAAACAAATCAAAAATGCATCCAACAATTCTACAAAATTCATGTTCAATCCTAACATCCAGAAGAGGCATCATGCAAAAATTCACATCAATTGGCATTTATTTGGCATGGCAAAGAAAATCATCAAATTGAGCAAGAAATGGCGTGACACACATTGTCACACCTTCATTAACCAGATCATAACTCAACAACCAGAAATGGGAAAAATGCAAACTCTATATCAACATGTCCATCAGGATGTCTAGTTTAAGCATGCAAAGTTTCAAAATCATTGGATCAAAACTCATCATTTCAGAATCAAAATGGCAAGGCATGTCAAGAAAATACACACATGAACAAACCCTAGGCAAGATAAAAATCCATGCGTGCACAATTTCTGGAAAAATCATCATAAAATAGTAGACATCATGAGGATCATCATGCAAAAAACCTCATCTCATTTGGACAATTATTCATTGAGTTATGATTTTTTAAATGAAGAGAAAAAATTTAAAAAACATGTGAACAAGGCATGTGTGAATGGATAGCATAACATGAAAAAAATGCAAAAGGCTCATTGGATTTGTCTGAACCAGGGATCGAACTACGTTGGAATTTGAAAGTGGCGTGCCTACAATGAAACGCCGCGTTTCATTAAAGCCTTGCTGGCAACGGGAAGCAATCACAACCAATCGAATTGACACGCCAAGCCAGCGTGGATCAATGCATGGTCTTATAACATGAAAATTCATGCATAGCGCGCTCAAACAGATCAAACCGGTTTCTGGAAAAGAAACCCTAAGCTTCATACGCATTCATCAACATTCATAGGCTCAAGAACATTCATGCACAGAAATTGACAAAACCTATACCATTGGAATCCTCTTCTAATGTACATCACTAATCTAAGATCAATTCAACCTAATTCTCAATAACACGTCTGGATCGAGCAAAAGAAATTTCACATGTCAATCTTAAAATCAACATAACTTTCTTATTTCTTGATGAAAATACACGATACAAAGCTCAGCATATTCAGCATGGAGAGATCTACAACATGCATATCATAATTTCATGAATTACAAGATTCGAATCCTAACCTTCAAAGAGATACAGAACTGGATTTGTAGTTTTCAAGCCTTGTAATGTCCAAACAGTTGCTCTCCAATGCTTATGTGAATGAATGAATGAATGTTGATAGCTCAATTGTGCTTGATGTAGCTCAAATCCTCAACTGCCATGAATGGATGAATGTTGCAACAGTTCCAAAACCAGCACGAAAATGATGAATTCTAGCTTCAATCCAACTCAGTTATCATTGTGGATGATGATTCAATCGAGGAAATAGCAAGGTTTGTGGAGAATTTTGATGAATCTTCAAGAACAAGTTTGAGAGCACAATGAAGAAAAAGTTTCAGATCTGGAAATTATGCCAAGTTAATTGTGTTTCTGTCATGATTATCCTATATATATGGTGGACTAATAAAGCTCTTAATCATAATTAACCAAATGCAATTGGAATTAAGTGAAATGCAAGTGTAAGTGCAAATTTGCAATTCACCTCATGTGCATGGAATGGATGCTACAGTGCACGAGTTTTGTTTGGAATTCACTCAAAAACTCTGTTTTGGACCAAATGCAAGTGCTAGCAAGTGAGAACAATGCATATTTTTCAAATTGTAATTTTCCCTCCAAATTTCAAATGAAAAATGCCAAAATTTTGTGATCAAAATGCATGGTATGTGATGCATGAATTGGATAGCTCGTGTTAAAACAAGAATGTTGCAAAAAGAACCATCTCAATTGGCCTTATGGTTAAAAAGTTATGCATGCTTGAAGTTCAAATTGACTTGACAATGATTGATCCATATCTTTTCAACCACACATGAGAAATGGATGTTCTTGGACTTTTTGGAAAGGTGAGAGCAAGATATTCAACTTTCATGTTGGACAAAATTCCATTTGAAGCATGCTTGATGATGTAAACTTGAGGAGAAGACCTTTCCATTTTTGCCAATTCCAAATTACAGGTCACTTACTATTTTTGGCAACTTTTCATCTGACCTCAAATTCTTCATTGTTGATGTTTGCCATGTCAAATGAGACTTGTATGGACATGAATGAGGCCTCTCTAACCATCTCCCACCTTCAAATCCATGATTGAATGCACAGTTGACTTTGGTTGACTTTCTAGGGTTTCAGATGAATTGCATCTTGACTGATGACTTCTGAACATCCAACCTTTGGCCAAACCACTTCAAAATGATCCCTAGGTCATATGAACTCAATGAACCAACCCTAGGGCTTTGCTTCAATAGGGACTGCACTTGCTTGCTTGCACAACTGGATCTCCTGACCAGTCTTGACTGATGACTTGCACTATGCAAATGTTAATGCAAATGTTAATGACCTAAAATGAAAATGTATGTACAAATGGGAGGTGCAAATTTGAGGTGCTACAGCTGCCCCTATTCAATCAGTTGGGAACCCGAACAGATGAGAGCAATGGCTGTCAGACTTTCAGGGTAAACAGGGATTGAATACCAAAGAACCGGAAAATTTGCACTCTGCGGGGATCCAAGAAAGGAAAATACACCAACGGATGCTTCCAATGGGATCTAAGGTTTATTACTGGGGATTCTGATTTTTCTCAAAAAGGAACCACATCTAAACATCAATGGACGATGAATGAGAATAGAGAAATCACAACTAGACGCCAACGGACGACTAGGAAAAACTCGACGTTTATCGAAACCAACGGAGAGGTAACCAGGCATTAATGAATGACTGGAGAGAAATACATCTAGACGTCAACGGACAACTAGGAAAAACTCGACGTTTATCGAAACCAACGGAGAGGTAACCAGACATCAACGGATGAATGGGAAAACTCGACCAGACGTCAACGGACGAACGGGAGAAGCTCGACGTTTATCGACACCAACGGAGAAGGAGACCAGACATCAACGGATGAATGGGAAAGACTCGACCAGACGTCAACGGACGAATGGGAGAAGCTTGACGTTTATCGACACCAACGGAGAAGGAGAAGCTCGACGTTTATCGACACCAACGGAGTAGGAGAAGCTCGACGTTTATCGACACCAACGGAGAAGGAGAAACTTACTGGGGAAAAAGCTAATTACAACCAAACGTCAACGGACGATTGGGAAAAACTCAACGTTTATCGAAACCAACGGAGAGGTGAACAGACATCAACGGATGACCTGTGACAGAGATACAACTAGATATCAGCGGATAACTAGGAAAAACTCGACGTTTATCGAAACCAACGGAGAGGTAACCAGGCATTAATGAATGACTGGAGCGAGAAACAACCATACGTCAACGGACGAATGGGAAAAACTCAACGTTTATCGAACCCAACGGAGAGGTAACCCTACTGGGAAAGAAAATACATCCAGTTGTCAACGGACAACTAGGAAAAACTCGACGTTTATCGAAACCAACGGAGAGGTCGAACTCTTGCTTGGGGAAAATAAGGGTATTACGAACATCGAAAGATGATATTTACTGACATCTAAAGAAGACTAGACATCGACGGATGACCTGGGTAGGACTCGATGTTTACCGACACCGAAAGATGGTGTTTACCGACACCAAAGAAAAGACACACGCGGGTGCTGACATGACACTTATTGGTATCACGGGTACGACATCTACATATGTCGAGGCAAGGCTGCACACTTGCTGGAGATCTCACTGGGGAGAAACAAGCTTTCCGTTCGCGGACGGGTGAGGAAATAAACCTCCTGGGGAATATCAATCCTGAATGTTGTCAGGAGCAACTGTAGCAAACGTGCTGTACAGGTGTTGAACAAAGATCCGCCTCTGTCGGGGATAAGGTCTGATTAGGTTCCAACACATGAATGCATATGTTTGAATTTTTCTATGGCGTAATGCTCCATATTGAATGGAAATGCTACACAATTTTGAGGATGCAATGATTACTATATGCCAAATGCAAAATGATGAACTCTGGCTGGGGAGCCAAACGATCCAATACTCCAACTCTGTGGGGAGACTCTGCTTGAGGAATTCTCTACGAAGAGAGCACCGACTTCTCACTCGTGCTGGAGAAAAATAATACTGTTGTTGGGCAAAGGATCCCAATCCACTCGGAGACTCCGCTTGGGGAACAACCAAAACGACTCATTGGGGACGAACCAAGACGACTTCTCTGAGGAAATTAAACAAGGCGACCTCGCTGGGGAGAGTTGCCAACAGGTAGGATAAACTCTGCTTTGGGAAACAAATGTTACTCCGTTGGGGAAAACTCCTCCAGTCCACCGGTAAGATAAACTCTGCCGGAGATAACTTTCACCGGTCCTGATCCACTCGGGGAACCTGCTGGGGAAACATCCTCACAAACCTCTGCTCGGGAGATCTGCTAGGGAAAGCAGCTCTGTTGGGGATAACACACCAGACTCTGTGCTGGAGATACCACAACCCTGCTGGGGAAAAGCATACTCTGGTGAGGAAAGTAGTACGCCAGACTCGGTGCTGGAGGTAGACATTCACAACACTGCTGGGGATAAGCGCTTACGACCATGCTGGGGACAACAGTACTTCGAACCCGACTGCTGGGGAATGGAAATCTACTGACACATCCGCTGGGGATAGGCAATTCTTAGATCTGCTGGGGGTAGAAGGCACTATCCACAGGGCCTCTGCAGGGGAGAATAGCTCTGAAAGCTCTCATACTGGCTTGGGAAATATCTGCTGTGGAATCGTCTTCACAGATGACAACCTGCAAAATAACACGACACATATGCCCCAGGAGTTGCATGGACAAGATACGCTCAAGTGTCCTCAACATTCAAAACGATTTTCAAATGTTTTATCTTTTTGCACGTTATTGTTTAGCCTTCATGTTTTTATATGCAATGTTTATCAAAAATTCGGACGTTTTTGCAAACAAAACAGTAAAATAAAAACAAGAGCTATTTATCTGAATAACGACTTTTATTGATCGAAAATGGGCCTGAAAAGGCGAATACATCGGGAAGCAATTCCTAGAAAGAGGTAATTGCGCACAAAAAGAAAAAATCTATCCTAATGGCAATGTGAACACGGCATCCACTATTTCCCAATTCTGTTATAACTCACAGATCATCAGTTGTTCCTCCCAACTCCCTTGCTTTCTGAGAAGAATGACTGGACCGATCACATCTTTGGAGATGGCAGACGATGAAGCGTGATGAAGTACAGATAACTCAGATTGTAGTCTTCGCTCTAATCCCTCTTTTGGCTGGATCGCCCTTTCGGGTTTTCAATCCACCGGGATACCCATTTTTTCCTAAGCCGCCCTTGCGGGTTTTCGACTTACCGGGTGTACAAATTCTTTTCATTCTTTATCCCTAATTTTTGCCCGAACCTTTTCTTTCTGTTTTTTGGTTCGCCGGGATGCCCTTTTTTTGCCTGGACTCTTTTATTCTTTTTTGTCCAGCGGGTCAATTCATGCGAAGTATTTTTTGACTACATCTGAGTTAACAGGGGACGGGAAATCTTCACCATCCAGAGTTGTAAGCATCAAGGCTCCACCAGAGAAAACCTTCTTCACAACATACGGACCTTCATAATTAGGAGTCCACTTGCCCCTGTTATCTGTACCGGGAGGAAGGATCCTCTTCAACACTAGATCACCAGTCTGATAGCTTCGAGGACGCACTTTCTGATCAAAGGCTCTCTTCATCCTTCTCTGATACAACTGCCCATGGCACACAGCTGCAAGTCGTCTCTCTTCGATAAGGCTCAACTTGTTAAACCTTGTTCGAATCCACTCGGCTTCGTCAAGCTTTACATCTAACAAAACCCTCAGAGAAGGGATCTCCACTTCAACAGGTAGAACAACTTCCATACCATAAACAAGGGAGTACGGGGTTGCCCCGGTCGATGTACATACTGATGTACGGTACCCATGCAAAGCGAAAGGCAACATCTCATGCCAATCTTTGTACGTCACGACCATCTTCTGCACAAACTTCTTGATATTCTTATTAGCCGCCTCCACAGCACCATTCATCTTTGGTCTGTAAGGAGAAGAATTGTGATGTTCAATCTTGAAATCTCTACAAAGCTCTTTCATCATCTTGTTATTGAGATTCAAACCATTATCAGTGATGATTCTCTCAGGAACCCCATAACGACAGATGATTTCTTTCTTGATGAACCGGGCAACCACTTGTTTGGTAACGTTAGCATAGGAAGCTGCTTCCACCCACTTGGTGAAGTAATCAATCGCGACCAGGATGAAGCGATGTCCATTCGAAGCAGTAGGCTCAATCTTCCCAATCATATCAATGCCCCACATGGCAAACGGCCAAGGTGAATTCATGACATTCAGAGGGCTTGGTGGTACATGCACCTTATCAACATAGATTTGACACTTATGGCACTTCCGAGCGTACTTGAAACAATCGGATTCCATGGTCATCCAGTAATAACCGGCTCTCAACAATTTCTTGGACATTGCATGACCACCAGCATGGGTACCAAACGAACCCTCGTGCACTTCCTGCATTAACATGCCTGCTTCGTGTCTATCCACGCATCTGAGCAAGACCATGTCAAAATTTCTCTTGTACAACACATCATCCTGATTCAGATAAAAGCTTCCAGCTAGCCTTCTCAGGGTTTTCTTGTCATTCTTCGATGCACCTTCAGGATATTCCTGGCTCTTGAGGAAGTTCTTGATATCATAATACCACGGCTTCTCATCAACAACAGACTCGGCTGGAAACACATACGCAGGCCTCTCGAGTCGATTCACCGCAACATGTGGCACATGATTCCACCAATGAACTTTGATCATGGAAGACAAAGTAGCCAAGGCATCAGCCATCTGATTCTCATCCCGGGGGACATGATACAACTTCACCTTCTTGAAGAACGTCAATATTCTTCTGGTGTAATCTCTATACGGAATCAAATGCGGCTGGTTCATATTCCAATCTCCATTGACCTGATTAATCACTAGAGCGGAATCTCCAAAGATGTCAAGAGTTTTGATCCTCAAATCAATGGCTTCTTCTATCCCCATGATACAAGCCTCATACTCAGCTTCATTGTTGGTGACATCAAAAGTCAATCTAGCAGAAAAAGGTATATGAGCACCTTTTGGATTGATAAGCACTGCACCAACACCGTTACCATTCACATTCACAGCCCCATCAAACATCAATGTCCACTTGTCATCAGGATCCGGTCCTTCCTCGACAAGAGGCTCTTTGCAATCTTTCATCTTAAGATACATGATGTCTTCATCAGGGAATTCAAACATCATCGACTGATAATCATCAATAGGTTGCTCGGCGAGATAGTCTGACAAAATACTACCTTTGATGGCCTTCTGTGACGTGTACTGGATATCATACTCTGTTAAGATCATCTGCCAACGGGCAACACGTCCGGTGAGACCCGGCTTCTCAAAGATGTATTTCACTGGATCCATCTTAGAAATCAACAAAGTGGTATGGTTCAACATATACTGCCTCAGTCGGCGAGCAGCCTAGGCCAAAGCACAACAAGTTTTTTCGAGCTGTGAATATTTGATTTCACAGTCGGTAAAATTTTTTCTAAGGTAGTATATGGCATGCTCTTTTCGACCAGACTCGTCATGCTGTCCCAATACACACCCCATCGAGTTCTCAGTCACTGAAAGGTACATTATCAGTGGTCTCCCTGGCACTGGAGGTATAAGGATTGGAGATTTCTGTAAATACTCTTTTATCTTGTCAAAAGCTTTCTGACAATCATCGTTCCACCTGATTGCTTGATTCTTTCTCAGCAACTTGAATATCGGTTCACACGTGGCAGTTAGGTGAGATACAAACCTTGCAATGTAGTTCAATCTCCCTAAAAACCCACGAACCTGCTTTTCTGTTTTCGGTTCAGGCATTTCTCGAATAACTTTGACTTTCGCTGGATCAACCTCAATCCCTTTCTCACTGACAATGAAGCCTAACAGCTTCCCAGATCTCACACCAAACGTACACTTGTTTGGATTCAGCCTCAGTTTGAACTTTCTCAGTCTGTCAAACAACTTCTGCAAATTAACCAGGTGCTCCTCCTCTGTCTGCGACTTTGCAATCATATCATCCACGTACACTTCAATCTCTTTGTGCATCATGTCGTGAAAGAGAGTCGTCATAGCTCTCTGATAGGTAGCACCGGCATTCTTCAGCCCAAATGGCATTACCTTATAGCAAAACGTACCCCAAGGTGTAATGAATGTCGTCTTTTCCATGTCTTCTGGCGCCATCTTAATCTGATTATACCCAGAGAAACCATCCATGAAAGAGAAAATCGAGGATTGAGCCGTATTATCAACCAATACATCGATGTGAGGTAATGGGAAATCATCTTTCGGACTCGCTCTATTCAAATCCCGGTAATCGACACACATTCTGACTTTGCCATCCTTCTTCGGCACGGGAACGATGTTGGCCACCCACGGGGGATAAGTCGTCACTGACAAGAAACCCGCATCGAACTGCTTCTGAACCTCTTCCTTGATTTTAACAGCCATATCAGGACTCGTTCTACGAAGCTTCTGCTTGACCGAAGGACAATCTTCTCTGAGAGGTAGTCTATGTACCACAATATCGGTATCCAACCCAGGCATATCTTGATAAGACCAGGCGAATATCTCCACGTACTCTCTCAGCATCTCAATCAACCTGCTCTTGACATCTGTCTTCAAAGCAGCCCCGATCTTGATATCTCTTCTGGCGTCCTCAGTACCAAGATTAACAATCTCCAACTCCTCCTGATGAGGTTGGATGACCCTTTCCTCTTGCTTCAACAATCTAACCAATTCTTTCGGGAGTTCACAGTCTTCCTCACTCTCCTCTTCAGCTTGGTAGATGGGATTATTGAAATCATACTGAGCCATAATAGAACTGTTCATAGTGGATGCCATAAGATCACTTCTGCATGTTTAATGCTTTGTTTTAGAAAAAAGAGTTCAAGAAAGTCACAAAAAACAAAAACATTGCCATTTTTTATTATTTTGAAAAAATGAAAACAAAAAATAGAAAGACAGGGATCACAAAATTGTTTGCAAAACATTCTTTATTAATGATAATCATTGAAAACATGCTGAGGCCCTACAATGAACCACTACGCCTTGGGCAGAACGTAGGGTTTTGTGCAGAATGAAAAAACAAAAGAAAATTACTCTGTTTGAAGAGTAACTTGGACCACATCTTCTGCTGTCCAATTGTTGATCATCTCCCCTGGTGCACACGGGCGAACCCAGTTGTCGAGATCACAATCACTGTCACAGTCTTCAACATCAGCTGCAAAGACGTCACCGTGATTCATCAGCCCAGCGCTGGTAAAGGTACTCGGACCTGCTGGCACACCCTGCTCCGCTTGCAAAGGTTGATAGCCAATACCAAACTTATCCTCTTTGACAGACAAATCCACCATCTTGCCCCAGCCTTCAGCTTTGCCAGAGTCAACAACCTCCTTGGCCTGCTTGTAAGACGCAATCGAAGCACCCGGCTTCCTCTGATCAGCAAACGCCACTCTCTCGAGAGCAACAGTCTCAAATGCTTGACATAAAGTTTCGTGGATCTCGCCATCCACCTCTACATATTTGAAAGAGGACAGGTGACTCACCAGAATATCTTCTTCGCCACACACGGTCACAATCTGACCGTTCCAGACATACTTGAGCTTCTGGTGGAGAGTTGACGAAACTTCCCCTGCTGCATGAATCCACGGACGTCCCAACAAACAACTGTACGCGGGCTGGATGTTCATAACATAGAAGATGATGTCAAAAACCTCCGGACCTATCTTCACTGGCAAGGTAACTTCACCAAACATAGAACGTTTGGATCCGTCGAATGCACGAACAATCAAGTCACTTGGAGTAAGCACAACCCCTTCAACAGATATCTTCTTCAGAATTTGCTTGGGCAACACATTCAGCGACGAGCCGGTGTCTACCAACACGTGAGACAAAACAGCACCCTTGCATTCCATGGTGATATGCAAGGCCTTATTATGATTACGACCCTCAGGCGTCAAGTCTAGGTCAGTGAATCCTAAACCATGCCTGGTGCTCACGTTGGCAATCACCCCCTCCAGCTGGTTGACGGAAATCTCCTGAGGCACGTAAGCCATATTCAGCATCTTTAACAAGGCGTTACGATTTGCCTCAGAGCACAGCAGCAAAGAGAGTATCGAGATTTTGGACGGAGTCTGATTAAGCTGATCTACAATCTTGTAGTCACTCTTCTTGATGATCTTCATGAACTCCTCCACATCCTTCTCAAATGAACCCTCAGGCACCTCCTTCTGAGCTGGTTCTTCGTCAACCACAGCCTGTTTGCCCTTAGCCTTGGCGAGAGCCTCGGCATTGTTGTCTCTTAAAGGTTGCGGAGCAAACAGACGTCCACTTCGAGTAAAACCTCCTGGTCCTCCAACATTGTCCATAACTGGACTTGCAACCACAGGAGTTTTTACTGGCACACTGATTGTCACAGGCGACTGATTTACCAGCCTGGTCTGATTCTCAACCCTCCGGTTGTTGCGATACGCGTTGTCATACCTCCATGGCACAACCCTGCTATCAACATCCCTTCTGACTGGCGCGACAATGGTAGTCGGATTACTGGCGGTAACTGGTGCAGAAATGGTAACAGGGGTACCACTTGTTGTAGGCGCACTAACAACTCTTTGACCACGTCCTTCAGACGGTTTGAAGTAGATAGTGACAGTTGACACTGACCCACGATCCTTGACAGCCCGACTGAACTGCAGACAGCCCTCATCCATCAAACCCTGGATACCGACCCTTAACTGATCACAGCCATTCTCAGACTCTGCACAACCTATACAGCCCTCATCACAGCCCGGGTAAACACCCCCACTCAGCAAACGTCCCTTCACAACTAGCAGAGAAATCTGAACATCGTCCATACTAACAACCAGATCTTCAGCTTCTTCCCCTTCAATGTTGTTCACTCGGTGCGCACCATGCAGCGGCATAGGGTTATTTACAACATTCGGCACAGGAGCAAAATTGATAGTTTTTGCATCAATCAGGTCCTGGACTTTATGATGAAAAGCCTTGCAATTCTCTATATGGTGTCCCGGCGCACCAGAGTGAAAGTCACAACGCACGTTGGCATCATACCCAGGTGGTATTTTTGTCAACAGCGCCATGGTCCTCAATCCAACAAACCCTAGTCTGAGCAACTCAGGCAGTAACTCAGCATAGGTCATTGGCAGTGGGTCGAAACGTCTATCAGGCATCCTTTTCCTCGGCTGATACGGACGTTGCTGTTGTTGTTGTGGTGGTTGAACCCTCTGTTGTTGCGGTTGTTGACGTTGTTGAGGTGCAGGAATGGTTACGGCAACCACCTGGCGATATTGATTTCTATTCATAACTCGTCTGCCATGTTACACAGCACTGGCTTCACCCTCTCTCCTACGAGGTGCCCCAGCAAAAGGTTTCTTGGACGACGAGGAACCCCCATCTTGAATTTTACCAGCCTTGATCAAGCTCTCTGTCCTCTCCCCACAGATAACCATACCCGAAAAACTACCGAATGGGCAACTTCCCATCCGGTCCATAAAAACACCTTGAAGTGTGCCAATAAACATATCAGTTAACTCCCTTTCCAGCATAGGGGGTTGAACTCTAGCAGCTAGCTCACGCCACCTCTGGGCATACTCCTTGAAGCTCTCACCTGATTTCTGGCAAAGACTCTGCAGCTGAGTCCGGCTCGGTGCCATATCCATATTGTGCTTATATTGCCTCAAGAAGGCCTCACCCAGATCCCTCCAGCAACGGATAGAATCTCGCTTAAGTTCCATGTACCAATCCAAGGAAGCCCCAGATAGACTGTCCTGGAAAAAATACATCCACATCTTTTCATCATCGGTGTAAGCAGAGATTTTCCGATAATAGGCCTGCACATGGGTGCGAGGGCAAGAAGTACCATTGTACTTGTCGAATGAGGGCGCTTTGAACTTGTACGGAATCCTCAACCCCTCCACTAGACCCATGTTGGTCACGTCAAAACCTAGAGAGTTCTGACAATCCATGGCTCTTATTTTTTCAGCAAGGGCATCCACCTTACGATCCCTATCCTCAACTCTTCCAACAGCTTCATCATCTTCACTCAGCAGTGTGAACATGTCCTCCTGTCTATCAACAATCGGAGCCGGATGACGAACAGGAGCCCGGGTAGCTCTGGCATTGACAGTCTCTGCAGCAAGAGGCTGTCCGTTGATTCTGATCCCCCTTAGCTCATCACCCACAGCATAGTCATTAGCGGGAGCAGCAACATTAACATTCTCATGCACAGGCACGCCCACCGGCGACGCGCGGCTGGGCGGTGGAAGTATAGCTTCCTGTCTCTGAACCAAGGCTCGAAGCTCCTCCTGACCTTGCGCAACCCCTTGCATCATAGTCATAAACTGGGCCATGTTTGCCCTCATCTCAGCCAACTCCGTCTGAACTTGATCCATACTTCTTTGTTGATTGAGTCTAGTTGAATACCGGTGCGGTCTTCGATTAGCTATCCTGCCTGACACAGGAACCAGAGTGAGAAGTCGCGAACAAGAGCACCTCTTATGCAATATGATATGAGTATGATGCTAATTCATATGATGCACATGGTATGTTCATTTCTCAGGCATTCAAAGAGCCTGATTCATCTTCGAAAGATGGCAACCTGCAGCAAGAACATCACAGGAAAACAGAAACAACATACACAAGAGCAATGAGTACAGAGTGAAACCAACAACCTCATATATATATGAGCAACATGGATCATACAACAATGTCAACAAAGATCCAGAGTAAACCAAAGTACAACAATGAATCCCACCCAACAGGCCTAGGGGTGATTCTCAACATAAACATCAGGAATACAAGCTAAGACAAACGACTTCCAGGAATGAGTGTCTTCAAGTAGTGACACTGGTCTATCAATAGGTCACACTCTGAACATTCTGGCAAAGGAGTAATCTTCTCCTTCAACTATCTTCTAAGCTCCACAACTTCTACTCCAAGTTGGTCCTCTAATGCATGTCTCAAGTCAACTTCCTTCTTCAACTGGATATCTTTGTCTCTGAGTTGCTTCTCCAATTCTCTGATCTTCTTCAGATAACTGGCTTCAGCTCTCTGCAATCTCAAACACTCTCGGTGCTCTGCATTCAACAAGTTCTCCATCTCTTCATAAGATCTCTTCTTGCTCCTTACTCTACCAGCATCTATACTTCGGATGTCTCTGAGTTGATGAGTCAGGTTCAACCTATCGGCCTTGGCTTGGTACAACTCCATCTGGGCATCTTGCTCTTTCTCTTTCAACCTGCGATTCTCCATCAGGGCTTGCTTATACTGCTCAGCAGGTACACTCTCAGCAAGGATCAAAGGTGGTTGCACTTGCAAAGGATTCATCCTATCATAGGGCAGCAACAAAGTTTCCACTCTCTTCTTGACCCAATCAGTGTAGTCAGGCAAAGCAATGGCAAACTTCTTCCCTAAGACAGCTCCATCTTGGACACCAATAGACTTCCAAGCTCTTCCCACTCGCTCCAAGCTAACAGGGTCACTTCGCTTCTCAAAATATACACTCTCAGCTATCTCAGCATTAAGTGGTCTTCCATTCATCACGAACCCCAACTGGCGAAGAGAAAGAATTGGGTTGTAATTGATGCAACCCTTAGTCCCTACAAGTGGCACATTCTGGAATTCTCCACAACTCAAAATGACATCACGCACATCCATCCGGTAAGATTGCCATCTGATATCATATGAAGTAAGAGACATAACCCTCTGAGTCCACCTACGAGTTCCCTGAGCATCCACAAAAGGTCCACTGACTGGCAGGAGAGACAAGAACCATTTGAGCAAAAGTGGCAGACAGCATCTGATAGCTCCACCTTTACCATGCCTACTGTGGATAGCATAGTAAGTGTCAGCTAACAGAGTAGGAACTGGATTTCCTCCAATGAAGATAATGACTGCAGCATAGTCCACAAAGTTAGGCATACTCGGGAACAAGACAACTCCATAGATCATGACAGCTAACTGAGCATGAAAAGCTTCCCAATTCCCCTTCTCTGCTTCTTCTCTGGCAATCCTCAACAGAAACTTCAAAGGCAGACCCACGACATCCCCACTGGACCTCCAATTATCACTGACTTCTTTGATACCCAAATGAAGAGCTCTGGCAACAACTCTGAAATCAACCTCCTTAGGCACGTCTAAGAAAGGAACCTGATACCGGATCGGAACATTCAACAGGATGGAGTACTCCTCGAGAGTAGGCGCCAACTGATAATCCTGAAAGGTAAAACAACGAAGCTCTGGGTGGTAGAACTGAAGAAGAGTCTGCAACGGCACTGGATCGACTACCATCTTCAACAGTGTCAGAATATCCCCATACTGATCAACAAACCCCTTCTGATTACCACTGGTCTCAAGGTTGCTCAACTCTATCAGCGACGTCAAAGGCTCACGGTGAAAGCTATAGGAACAAGTCTTCCGCTTCGGCTCTGGGACTGTTGCCATCTCTATCAGTGAATAGACTCTGGAATGTACTTGAGAAATGATATGCATGCAGGGATTAGTTTTTTTCTCTTTTTTTTCAATTTTTTTTTCATTGCTTATCTTTTGAAAATAAACGTGCTATGATGCAAATGATGCAGACAAGACTGGCAGGCTGTGCATCTCGGAACACAGGACCGAAGCTTCGACTTGAACTTGGAACCACAATTCATCTGAAACCCAAAGTCATCTGATAAACTGTCATCTGAACCCAATCTGAGGAACCAAGAGTCACCAACAGGATCACAAGTCACCGACTGTACCTGTAATAATGATCATTCCCTCCCCACTCACGGGTGTCATCTAGGCCAGGGTAAGGTCGAGAGAAACGCAGCATAAATAACCTTTCGCAGAATATCATCATATACACACCCGAAGTATGTAACGATAATATTCCACCAGGGTCTGAACTGCTCGTGATATCAATGTTCCGCTAAGTGGCGCATACCACCCGCTTCCCATGAATCACTTTATTCCTAGGTTTCCTAGATTTCACTCATAGCCTGGGTATTGGACCTTTTACCTCTAGTAACTCCCACCCCAACAGAGAGAACACATCACAGCCAGCACAGATGAATATGAATGAATGCAAACATTAATGCACACATAAATGCAAACAATAAATGAATGAATGCAATAAATAAAGCAGCAAACAGCAACCAAAACCCTAACCTAGTAAGCGCTAGGAGAGACTCGCTTAGGGAAGATGGACCAGCAAGAGGTCAACTTCTCTTTTCCCCAGCAGAGTCGCCAGCTGTCGCATTACGCGAAAAACCGGCGGGAAAACAAAAACAACAGAGCCGCCACCATGCGTTATTTATCCCAAAAGAGGGAAAGGAAACGCTCGAAGTAAACCTGGGAAAGACATGGTCTCGCGACTAGGGAGAGATGGGATCGGGAGTTGGTTATGCGAAGGGAAGGTATTAGCACCCCTACGCATCCGTCGTACTCGACGGGATCCACGCACAAAAGGAAGGAATAGGTTGCTAAAACTGCTCAAACATCAAACACTGGCTGAAAGAGACACAGAAAACAAAAGAAACTAACTCGGCAGGATATCGCATCCTGGGCCTACGTAGTCTGTCAAGCACAGACATCAGAGTCGACGTAGTTCGGAACAGGGGGAAACGTGCTCGCTAGGATGTCGCATCCTATGCATACGTATCTTCTCGGATTAAAGAAGAATCAGAGCACTCGTAGCTCGGCTAACGCACGCCAAACAAAACCACACAGGAAACCGACTGCCAATCGCTGGACTTACGTCAGACTCCACACAAACAGGCAAACCTGGAGACCGAATGCCAATCGCTGGACTTACATCAGACTCCGAACCAACAAACAAACACAGGAAACCAACTGCCAATCGCTGGACTTATGTCAGTCTCCAAACACACACAAAGGGGTTACAAAAGAAAAAAGGGCGCCCAGAGAGATCAGCTCATCTCCTGCCTACGTACCTCATCTGGTATGAGGATCAGGGCGACGTAGTTCCCCTACGCAGGGACAAAGGACTAGCCTAACCAGATATAAAGGGAGACACAACTAGGGAGACTACGACTCGAGCCTAGATGTTATCATGTATATCATCCCTAAGTTAAGGTTGCTATCTAACTTGCACAGGGAGCAAGCTAAACCTAAACAGCACAAGCACAAGAGCAAGCATACACACAAATAGCACACACTATATACAAACAAAGTGGGCTCACACAGGGTTAGGCTTTAGTCAAGGGGTCATGTCAACCTCGACAAACAAGCCACTGTATCAGGGTGATGTTAGCTCTTAACCCTAACATTGAGAGTTAGGGTGAAGCAGATGAAGTAGGAAGTGAGGGGTGTGCCTCACAGCTCTTATCCCTGGCCAGGGAGAGCTTTGAATGATAGAAGGTGTGGGTTCAGAAAGTTGGAACCCTTCTACACTTATGACTGACTCAACATAGATCTTGGGTTAAGATCCACAAGGCATCAACATGTAATGTGAGCCAAGGGATGACACGCTGAATAGCAGGAGATGGACTACACATCTCTTGTGTCTGCCAATGCCTCTTCACTTAGGAGGTCTTTGATATGTACAGGGGACAAAGATAAACAAACACAAGCATTGCCTCTAAAGGAGGACTTCAGACAGGTGCATGGCCACATAACAGGCCAGGTCTTCCAAACTACATGAAGTCAGTGGGTTATACCTCAAATTGGTTAAGCAACCAAGCAACAGCAAAAGAAAGTTCACAATGAACTATAGCAACTAATGTACCTGAAATTAATCTAACTCAGTCTGTACACAACTCAAACAATCAAACAAACAATCCAATAGTCAACAGTTAACTGTACAAAGTCAAACAGACAAGCAAGCAATGCATCAAGGCAATGTGTAATGCACAAGCTCAACTCAAAGGAGCTAGTCCACCTACAAAACCACTCAATGTTAATCAACATCCATCAAATATCAATCCAAATGAGCAAATGAATCAAACTCCTCAAGGCCATATGCTTCTTGTCCTGAAAACACAACTCAAACATAAGCACTAACCACTAGGACAAGGCCTAGGGTCAAAGATGGAGAAATAATTCAAAACAGAACATGAAAATTGGCATGAATCAAGCTTAATCAATTAAGAACAATATCCAAGTGGTCTCATATCAATAGCATCAACCAATTTCATTTCACAAAGCAATCATGGCAAAGCATGCAATTTCAAAGCTCAATGAAGCAAACAGAATGAACCAATCCACATCAACTCAAAAATGATTCAATAAATCTCAAGAAAAATCATGGCTAAACAGCACACATCACATGATCATCTCACCAAAATTCAAGGCATTTGGACAAGTATAAGCATGGCATTTAAATTCCCTAAGGCAAGGCAAGGCAAAACAAGCTCAAACAAGGCACAAAATGATACATCAATTTCACACAAGCCTAAAACAGAATCCACACATGATAAATGCATCCAATCAAAGCCACAATAAACTTCAAAGTGTCTAGAATCACTGTGCCAAATTTCAAGTTCATATGATAAACATCAAGCATTTCACAAATCATCTAAGTTCATGGCTATCAAAAATTGCACAAATGATCAACCAGCAAAGAAAATCCCAAACAAATCAAAAATGCATCCAACAATTCTACAAACATTCATGTTCAATCCTAACATCCAGAAGAGGCATCATGCAAAAATTCACATCAATTGGCATTTATTTGCCATGGCAAAGAAAATCATCAAATTGAGCAAGAAATGGTGTGACACACATTGTCACACCTTCATTAACCAGATCATAACTCAACAACCAGAAATGGGAAAAATGCAAATTCTATATCAATATGTCCATCAGGATGTCTAGTTTAAGCATGCAAAGTTTCAAAATCATTGGATCAAAACGCATCATTTCACAATCAAAATGGCAAGGCATGTCAAGAAAATACACACATGAACAAACCCTAGGCAAGATAAAAATCCATGCGTGCATAATTTCTGGAAAAATCATCATAAAATAGTAGACATCATGAGGATCATCATGCAAAAAACCTCATCTCATTTGGACAATTATTCATTGAGTTATGATTTTTTAAATGAAGAGAAAAAATTAAAAAAACATGTGAGCAAGGCATGTGTGAATGGATAGCATAACATGAAAAAACTGCAAAAGGCTCATTGGATTTGTCTGAACCAGGGATCGAACTACGTTGGAATTTGAAAGTGGCGCGCGTACAATGAAACGCCGCGTTTCATTAAAGCCTTGCTGGCAATGGGAAGCAATCACAACCAATCGAATTGACGCGCCAAGCCAGCGTGGACCAATGCGTGGTCTTATAACATGAAAATTCATGCATAGCGCGCTCAAACAGATCAAACCGGTTTCTGGAAAAGAAACCCTAAGCTTCATACGCATTCATCAACATTCATAGGCTCAAGAACATCCATGCACAGAAATTGACAAAACCTATACCATTGGAATCCTCTTCTAATGTACATCACTAATCTAAGATCAATTCAACCTAATTCTCAATAACACGTCTGGATCGAGCAAAAGAAATTTCACATGTCAATCTTAAAATCAGCATAACTTTCTTATTTCTTGATGAAAATACACGATACAAAGCTCAGCATATTCAGCATGGAGAGATCTACAACATGCATGTCATAATTTCATGAATTACAAGATTCGAATCCTAACCTTCAAAGAGATGCAGAACTGGATTTGTAGTTTTCAAGCCTTGTAATGTCCAAACAGTTTCTCTCCAATGCTTATGTGAATGAATGAATGAATGTTGATAGCTCAATTGTGCTTGATGTAGCACAAATCCTCAACTGCCATGAATGGATGAATGTTGCAACAATTCCAAAACCAGCACGAAAATGATGAATTCTAGCTTCAATCCAACTCAGTTATCATTGTGGATGATGATTCAATCGAGGAAATAACAAGGTTTGTGGAGAATTTTGATGAATCTTCAAGAACAAGTTTGAGAGCACAATGAAGAAAAAGTTTCAGATCTGGAAATTATGCCAAGTTAATTGTGTTTCTGTTATGATTATCCTATATATATGGTGGACTAATGAAGCTCTTAATCATAATTAACCAAATGCAATTGGAATTAAGTGAAATGCAAGTGTAAGTGCAAATTTGCAATTCACCTCATGTGCATGGAATGGATGCTACAGTGCACGAGTTTTGTTTGGAATTCACTCAAAAACTCTGTTTTGGACCAAATGCAAGTGCTAGCAAGTGAGAACAATGCATATTTTTCAAATTGTAATTTTCCCTCCAAATTTCAAACGAAAAATGCCAAAATTTTATGATCAAAATGCATGGTATGTGATGCATGAATTGGATAGCTCATGTTAAATCAAGAATGTTGCAAAAAGAACCATCTCAATTGGCCTTATGGTTAAAAAGTTATGCATGCTTAAAGTTCAAATTGACTTGACAATGACTGATCCATATCTTTTCAACCACACATGAGAAATGGATGTTCTTGGACTTTTTGGAAAGGTGACAGAAAGATCTTCAACTTTCATGTTGGACAAAATTCCGTTTGAAGCTTGCTTGATGATGTAAACTTGAGGAGAAGACCTTTCCATTTTTGGCAATTCCAAATTACAGGTCACTTACTATTTTTGGCAACTTTTCATCTGACCTCAAATTCTTCATTGTTGATGTTTTCCATGTCAAATGAGACTTGTATGGACATGAATGAGGCCTCTCTAACCATCTCCCACCTTCAAATCCATGATTGAATGCACAGTTGACTTTGGTTGACTTTCTAGGGTTTCAGATGAATTGCATCTTGACTGATGACTTCTGAACATCCAACCTTTGGCCAAACCACTTCAAAATGATCCCTAGGTCATATGAACTTAATGAACCAACCCTAGGGCTTTGCTTCAATAGGGACTGCACTTGCTTGCTTGCACAACTGGATCTTCTGACCAGTCTTGACTGATGACTTGCACTATGCAAATGTTAATGCAAATGTTAATGACCTAAAATGAAAATGTATGTACAAATGGGAGGTTCAAATTTGAGGTGCTACAGATAGCAGATTCTTTCTTCCCTGATTCATCTTGTTGACCGAGTACACAACCCATCGAGTCTTCAAGCACAGTCAGATACATGATCAGAGGTCTTCCTTCTACAAGCGGAGACAAGATCGGAGGTTCAGACAGATATTCTTTGATACTGTCGAAAGCTTTCTGGCAATCCTCGGTCCAATCATGAGACTGATCTTTCCAGAGGAGCTTGAATATCGGCGCACATGTGGCAGTCATGTGGGATATGAATCTGGAAATATAATTCAAGCGGCCAAGAAAACCTCGGACTTGCCTCTCAGTTTTGGGTGCAGGCATCTCTTGTATTGCTTTGACCTTTGCAGGATCAACCTCAATACCTCTCTCACTGACAACAAAACCCAATAACTTGCCAGAACGGACTCCAAATGTACATTTGTTCGGATTCAGGCGAAGTCTAAACTTCCTCAAACGCTGAAAAAGCTTCAACAAATGCTCAACATGTTCAACTTCCGTTCGGGACTTAGCAATCATATCATCAACATAGACCTATATCTCCTTGTGCATCATATCATGAAACAAGGTAGTCATAGCACGTTGATACGTGGCTCCGGCGTTCTTCAAACCAAAGGGCATCACTCGATAATAGAATGTTCCCCAAGGTGTGATGAATGTTGTCTTCTCCATATCTTCGTGTGCCATCTTGATTTGATTATAACCGGAAAATCCGTCCATAAAGGAAAAGACTTTGAATTTAGCTGTATTGTCTACCAACATATCAATGTGTGGTAGAGGAAAATCATCTTTCGGACTAGCTTTATTCAAATCACGGTAATCAACACACATACAGACTTTTCCGTCTTTCTTAGGAACAGGCACAATATTGGCCACCCATAGAGGATATGTAGAAGTCACCAGAAACCCCGCATCAATTTGCTTCTGAACTTCCTCTTTGATCTTTACTGCCATATCTGGATGAGTTCTTCTGAGCTTCTGCTTCACAGGCACACACTCAGGCTTCAAAGGCAGGAAATGTTGCACAATATCTGTATCTAAATCCGGCATGTCTTCATACGACCAAGCAAAGATATCGGAATATTCTCGTAGCAAACTGATCAACCCCTTCTTGACAGACTCTTCAAGAAGTGCCCCAATCTTCACCATACGAACACAATCCTCAGACCCCAAGTTGACTGTTTCCAGATCTTCAAGGTGCGGCTGAATGATCTTCTTCTCGTGCTCAAGGAGACGGGTAATCTCATCAGGAATCCCTTCAACATCATCTTCCTCTGCCTCAAATACAGGGAATTCAAAATTGGGAGATGGCGTTGGATCATTATGTTCAATGGGTTTTAGAATCAACCTGCATAATGATTTTGGTTAATAAAAGCTTTAGAATTTAAACAAGCAAACCATTATGCAGATGAAAAATGTTGCTTTTATTCTTGTTTTTATGGTTTTTTGTGATCACTGATTTCATGCAAAAAAGCAAAAAGTGAAAACAAATGGAAAAACAAATGTTTGACAATGCATTAATTGAATGAAATATCATTGTATAAATGCTGCCAACAATGTCATCACTTCTCCTTTTGGCATGGGAGAAGGGTTTTTGCACAAAGTGAACAAATTACGTTGATCTATGAATGACCGTAGGGACATCTACAGCGACCCAATTGTGGCAGACACCACCAGGTATGATGAAGTTGCTCAAATCTTCTGCATCCTCTTCCAGAATAGCAGCAGCTTCCTCAGGTTGATCAGCATGGATGAAACCTCCACTCTTGAACAGCCCATGCTCGTTAAATGCCCTAGAGGAATAGCCAATGCCAGCCCGGGACTTGTTGTCTTCGAGTTCGATCATCTTTCCTAACCCAGCAAGTGCACCACATTCAATGGCCAGTTTCGCATCACGGTAGGAAGAAAATGAAGGAGACTTCTTCTCAATCGGCTCAGCAATAGACAAAGCTTGGAATGGCGTTCCAACTTCATCCTCAGCATCAATATATGAGAAAGAAGACAAGTGGCTAACCAAGAGAGCCTTTTCTACCCCTACCACAACCAGTTTCTTGTTCTTCACGAATTTCAGCTTCTGGTGTAGGGTGGATGTCACGACGCCAGCCTCGTGAATCCATGGTCTACCAAGGAGACAACTATAAGATGGGTGGATATCCATGACCTGGAAGGTAACCTGGAAATCACTTGGTCCAATCTTGATTGGGAGATCAACTTCCCCAATCACGGTCTTACGCGACCCATCGAACGCTTTCACAACAACACCACTCTGCCTCATGGGAGGCCCTTGATATGATAATCTGGAGAGCGTGGTCTTTGGCAATACATTCAAAGATGATCCAGTGTCCACCAACACGTTGGACATGGCATCAGTCTTGCAGTTCATGGAAATATGTAAAGCCATGTTGTGGTCTCTTCCCTCTTCACGGAGATCAGCGTCACAACAACTCAAAGTGTTGCAAACAGTGATGTTTGCAACTATACTGTCAAATTGTTCTAGAGTGACGTCGTGATCGACATAATCCAGATCCAAAACTTTCTGCAGAGCCTCCCTATGGGGTTCTGAATTTAGAAGCAACGAAAGCACGGAGATTTTGGACGGCATTTGTAGAAGCTGGTCTACAACATTGTACTCACTCTTCTTGATGAGCCTCAGCATCTCATCACATTCTTCAGTCACAGTGCCGCTCGGGCCAACAAAAGAAGCATGGGTCTTTTGTACAGAGGAGGGTTTGGCAACAGCAAGTACCAGATTCTGAACATTCATAGTCATCCTAACCGGACGCTCAACAGTATCAGAAACAACATGAGGCTTTGGGGGTGCAGAAAACACACGACCACTACGGGTCAACCCACTCACATCAGCAATATTAACAACCGAAGTTGAAGGCAATGGCACTTCTTTCCCATCTTCCACAGCAACGGGATTGTATCTGAAGGGAACAACTTTATCCGAAGAATAAGGCACAGGGCCTGCAGGCTTGATTACCAGAGAAGGAGAGACCTTCGGCTTGCTACCATCATAACGGATGACAACAGGCTCGGGCAGCTTGAACACAGGGGAAATAACATTCACTTCTGGTTCGTCTTCATCAACATTACAGTTCTGAAGAATCTCTATAGTACCCTCATCCAACAGCTCTTGAAGCTCTCTTCGCACTTGGCGACAACCCAGACGGTTAATAGAACAGATGCGGCATCTGTCATGGTCATGCTCCATATGGCTGTATTGACACAGCAAACGATGCAACTCGACCAATGACTGTCGAATATGACTCACATATTTGACTTTGTATTTCCCAGAACACCCCTGGACCATGTTCACTGATTTCCCATGCTCGGGCAATGGGTTCTTTGTAACATTGGGGCCTGAGTCCTCGAAGCTCAGGATACCGCATCGCATAAGGTCTTGCACCTTAGTCTTCAACGGATAGCAATTCTCTATGTTATGACCCGGAGCACCGGAATGATAAATACACTGTTGGTCTGGCTTATACCACCATTGCGGGTTCGCAGGCACCGCTGGAGGATCCCTTGGAGTAACCAGTTTCCTCTCCAACAAGGAAGGATATAGTTCAGCATATGACATAGGAATCGGATCGAAGCTGATCTTCTTCCTATCATAATTCAGGTTAGCCTGGTTACTAGTACTACCACGAGGCTGGTAAGCCTGTTGCTGTGGACGGTGTTGCTGTTGATACTGAGGTTGCTGCTGATGCTGATGCTGATTGGGCTGCTGATACTGAGCACTATCTCTGAAGACAGGTGCTATATGAGCCACCTGGTGCTGATGACGCGTTGGCTTCCTCTTGACAGAGGGTCTTCTTGGTTTAGCATGGGACTGCACAGTATGTGCCTCCCCATCTTTCTTCTTAAATGCCCCATAACGTTTAGAAGAGCTCTCGTCTTTACTCAAACGTCCTTCACAAACACCTTCCTCCAGACGCATCCCCATGTTCACCATCTCGGTGAAATCAGAGGGAGCACTCGCCACCATCCGCTCATAATAGAATGAGCTAAGAGTCTTCAAAAAGATCTTAGTCATTTCTTTCTCTTCCAGCGGAGGAGTAATCTGAGCTGCCAGCTCTCGCCACCTCTGGGCGTACTCCTTGATAGTGCAAACATCCGATCCTTCAACGATCTTGGCGAAGCCTTCGTTACTTTATGATTTATTGATTAAATCAAAAGCAAAGCATACAAAGATAGAGTCGCCACCGCACTTTTATTTATCCAAAGGAATGGCTAAAAAGCGAACAAAAGCCTAAGAAGTTTTACACATAGAAAACTAATGAAAAGGTCAGAGATCTGGGTAAGGGGTTAATTACGCAATGGGAAGGTGTTAGGCACCCAAAACGTCCTAGGTACTCCTAGGGAACCTCTTTTCACACTTGTTGTATAAAAAGTTTATTTGTTTATGACATATATTGTGCAAACATTGATGGAAGGGATGAGAAAAGAATATACAATTTTTATTGTTTTTGTGTTTGAACGGATGAAACCGTTGCCTACGTACCTTCCATGAAAGGTAAGGATTAAAACGCCGTAGTTCGGCTAAAAGATTTCCAAAAATATGAGTGGGTTCATTTTAAAACAAAAGCCCTAAGGTCTTTCGTTATCCACGGGAGAAAACTCAACCTTATACAAACAACAAGTCCACCATGTGAGAAAAGCTTCAACATGCTAGTGAGGGGTTAACCCTATAATAAGCAAGGAAGTCTTACAATTCAATCACTAGGGACAAAAGGTGAGATTAACATCAACCAACTAGGATAAATCAAACCTATGGCTAATGTATGAAAACTTATCAAGAATGGATAAAGCCACAAAATAATTGAATGACTTGGATTAACCAATTATGAGTATTTACGAAATATGGTCAAGGTATGATTAGAATTCGATTCAAAGAAGTATTAAGAAAATGAAGTTTGAAAAGTCAAAGGCCTAAAGCCTAGGTTTCTAATTTGAAAGACATGTCAAAATGTTTGCACAATAGAGGTCAAAGTTTTTGAATTAACATGTGAAAAGAGGGTTTTAAAAACACACACAAAAATGGAGGGGTGAGGAAGTAAAACTTCTTAGGTGTTCACCTCTTGAAATCATATGGAAGATGATTCAAGTGTGTCCTTTGGAATAGGCAACTATGCAAATAACAGATAAACAAAGTATCAGGCGAAGTTAACAAAAGCGGATACCGGATGCCAATTACTGGACTTATACCAATCTACTAAAACAAACATGGATACCAGATGCCACTCAATGGACTTATACTAGTCTCCTAAAGCAAAACAAAACATGGATATCAGATGCCAATCAACTGGACTTACACTAATCTCCTAAAACAAACAAAGAATTGATACCGGATGCCAATCAACTGGACTTACACCAATCTCACAAAACAAATTGGATATCGGATACCAATAAATGGATTTACACCAATCTCACAAAACAAATTGGATATCGGATACCAATAAATGGATTTACACCAATCTCCTAAAACAAACAAACATGGATATCAGATGCCAATCTATCTGGACTTAATCTAATCTCCCAAAACAAAACAAAACATGGATGTCAAATGCCAATCTATCTGGGCTTACTCTAATCTCCAACAGATGATCATGGGAAAACAAATGCCAACAACATGGACTTACAATTGAATCCTCACATACAACAAATAAACAAAAGCACTAAGCAAAGAGGACATAAGTGGCCAATGAAATGGTCTTAGACTCAATCCCTTCCAAATCATAGGAACAATGGCCAATGAATGGACTTACAGTTGATTCCTCAACGGACAAACAAAGATGTGTCACAAAGATATGAAATGATGATCATGCAATAATTAACAATTAATGATGATAAATGCACAAAGGCAAACAAGCAAACATGTACAGATGAACCAATAAGCAATCAATGATTCAGTTAGCACACACTATATACAAGCAATTAGGCTCAAGCAAGGGTTAGACTTTAAAGTCAACTGGAATGGGGTAAGTTGTGCTCTTAACCTTAACATTGAGAGTTAAGGTGAAGCAGATGAAATGGAGATAGGGGTGTGCCTCATAGCTTCTATCTCTGGTCAGAGAGAGCATTTGAATAATAGAAGGTGTGGGAGTTCAGAAAGTAGGAACTCTTCTCCACAAGTTAGACTCTATAGATCTTGGGCTTTTACTCACTATGCATCAACACATGTGGGGTGAGCAAGGTGAGTGACACACTGAGTAGCAGGAGATGGATTACACATCTCTTTTGTCTGCCGATTGCCTTATCAAAGGACTTTTCCTACTTAGCACAAAAATAAACACACAAAGACAATGCCTCTTAAGGAGGACTTCAGACAGGTGCCTGGCCACATAACAGGCCAGGTCTTCCAGACTACATGAAGAAGAAAGGTTATACCTAATTGGTTAAGCAACCAAGCAAAAGCAAGTTCAAAGTGAACTTAAGCAGCTTAATGTACCTGTGGAAACATCACACAAATCAGTACACAGTTTAGACAATCCAACAACAGTTAATATCAACAGTCAAACCCAATAAGCAAAGGCATAAGCCACAAGTTAAGCTCAAATGAGTTAACAGCCCTACAAAACACACAAAGTTAGTAGACAATGGTAAACATCAAGTGCTCAAATGATGGAGCATCAACAACTATGGAACTTGAGTGATCAACATGAAAACAAAGCTCAAAGATGAGAAGCAAACCCTTAGGCCAAAGCCTAGGGTCAAAGATGAGGAAAAAATTTAAAACAGAAGCTCAAATTTGACATGATGAAACTTCAAACAATTATTGACACATAGCAAAAAATCTCACATCCATATCATTTACCAAATGCATTTTATGATCATTCTAAGTTCAAGAGAATTTTAAAGTCTACATGTGATCAAACAGAAAGATAAATCTCAAATAAATCAGAAATGATTCACAAAAATCTGGAAAAATTCATACATGTTCAAGACATCTCATATGATCAGCATGCAAAAAATCAGAACAATTGAGCATCATTTGATAGGGTAAACACATGGCATAAGATGAACATGCAAATGGTGTGACACAAATTGTCACACCAACTTAGAACAATCATAAAACAGAAACCACAAATGATAAAATTGCAAAATCAACATCAAAATGTCAATCAAATAGTGTAGTTTCATCATGCAAATTTCCAGAAGCATTGGATCAACACACATTATTTCACAAAGGAAATGACAAGCAAGGTACAAAATAGCATATGCATACACAAACCCTAGGCAAATTTAAATTCCAACCGAGCACAATTCCTGGAAAAATAGTCAAAAAAAAGTAGACACAATGAGGAACAAGATGCAAAAAATCTCATGTCATTTGGATGATTATTCATGGAGTTATGATTTTTGTAAGTGAAGAGAAAAATAAAAAAAACATGAAAGAGCAAGCATATGAACATGGGTGAGAAAATATTAAATGCAATTGGAAAAATGCCGAGCCAAGAATCGAACTATGTTAACATTTAAAATGCCAAGCGTGCCAAGGCTAAACGCAGTCGTTTCGCCTAAACCCTAAGCGCAACGTGCATGCATGCAAAGCCAGAATCCGCAGGTAACGCGGATGAACACGCGGGTAAATCCGCAGGAAACAGTATGAAGGTCGCAAGAAATTTCGCAGGTAAAACGCAGCAAGTATGAACGCGATGAAGATCTTCATGATCTTCATCACCAAAATTTCCAGAAATTTCCAAACTCTCCAGAAATTAAAAACACGCATAGCATTGTGAAGATCCAACATCAAGCAACAAGAATCCACAACAATTACATCAAAAACACATCATATATCCATGGATCGAGTGAATCAAAAATCAACAACCAAACTTCAAATTAACATTTCTCACTCAACATGGCACGGATTCACATGATTTAAAGCTTAATCTACTCAGCAATCAAAGATCTATAACATGCATACATCAATTTTATGAATTATGAGCATCGAATTCTGACCTTAATGAAGCTACAGAAGTGAAATCGTTCAATTCAGGTCCTGGAAAGCTGAAACAGATGATCTCCAATGCTTAGATGAATGAATGGATGAAGAATAATAGCTCAGCAGTGCTTGATCTCGCTTGAATCTTCAATTGCCATTAATGGATGCAAGGTTCAACAGTCCTCGAATCAACTCAATTCTTCTAGATCTTGCTTCCAAAACCTTCAATGATGCTTGTGGATGATGAACAAATCAAGAACAAGGCAATGTTTATGAAGAATTTGGATGAAAAAGTTGAGAGAAAATTGGAGAGAAATTTCTAGATATGATATTGTGAATTGTGCTTAGTGTTTTCTGTTAGGATTATGATTATATATGCTCTCCTAATGATGCTTGTTAATCATGCTTAAGCTAATGCCAAGAGATTAGTAAAATTGAAGTGTTTATGCAAATTGGCCAAAGCACCCTTATATGTGTAATACAATGCTACAGTGCACGAGTTCTGGTGGAAATGCACTTAAAATGTGATTTTGAATCAAATGCCAATGGTGGGAAGTGAAGGCAATGCACAATTTTTGAATTTAAAAGTTCCCTCTAAAATTCAAATGAAAATGCAAGTAATCATGTGATGAGAATTGATGAAATGTAATGCATGATTATGAAATTATAGGTCAAAACAAGATTAATGCAAAAAGAGCCACATGATTTGGAGCAATGGTTGAGAAGTTATGCACTTTTGAAGTTCAATCCACACTTGGCCATCTTTTGATCATATCTCTCCAACCACAAATGAGAAATCGATGTTCTTGGACATTTTGGAAATGGTAGAGAAAGATCTACAACTTTCATGTTCAACAAAATTTCATTTGAAGCATTTTTGGTCATGTAATTTGAAGTTGAAGTTGGATGAAAATCTTTCCATTTTTGGAAAGTTCAAATTATAGGTCACTTTCTATTTTTGGCAAATTTTGACTGGACCTCAAATCCTTCAAAGAGAGTATTTGAAATGTCAGATGAGACTTTTTTAAACATGAATGAAGTATTTCCCATCACCTCCCATATCCAAAAATCACAGTTGACTTGTAGTTGACTGGCTAGGGCTTCAGTTGACTGAAGAATGCCTTGATGAGATTCAAGCCTCTACCACTTGAGATTTTGATTCAAAATGATACCATAGCTCATATGAACTCTTGATGAATGATCATGGGGTCCAAATTCTTCAGAATGGCCACCATCTATTGCTCAAATGAATGCATTGACTGCCTTGACCTGTAATTGCTTCATCTGCAAGTAACAAGGTTAGATGACATATTTTTGTACTTTTGGTTAGTGAACAAATGAAAAGAAATGATATACAAATGCAAAACATGCTTGGTGATCAAGAACCACTCTCAAAAGATAACCCACCCACAGGGAAGGAAGCAAGGTGCACAAGGATCCTTGAGGCAATGATATGATATGATATGATGCCATGAGGGATCTTAGGGACAAAATTGGGGTCTTACACAATGCTATCAAATTGTTCTATGGTGACGTCATGATCTACGTACGCCACATCCAACACCTTCTGCAAAGCTTCACGGTGTGGCTCAGAGTTCATTAACAAAGACAACACAGATATCTTTGAAGGCGTTTGTAGCAGCTGATCTACAACATTATATTCACTCCTCTTGATGAGCCTCAGCATCTCATCACAGTTCTCTTTTATCATGCCATTCTGGCCAGCAGGGACAGGAGTTCTAGCAGCAGTGGCAGGTCTGTCAACAGCAAGTGCCAGATTCGGAGAAGAAGAAGAATTCCCCAAAGGACGGGTGGCACTATCAGCAACATCAGCCCTTCTGGTGTTAGCCTGGGATTTCGGCGGCGCCGAAAAAACACGACCACTGCGGGTCAAACCACTGACATCAGCAATATTCACAACAGAAGTGGAGGGTAGAGGCACCTCCTTCCCATCTTCCAATGCAACCGCATTATATCGATAGGGAACAACCTTGTTGGAAGAGTAGGGCACAGGGCCAGCTGGCTTGATTATGAGAGTAGGAGAGGCCTTTCGCTTGCTGCCATCATATCTGACAACAACAGGCTTAGGTATCCTAAATACAGGGGATATCACATTAACCTCGTCCTCATCACGATTCTGAAGTATCTCAATTACACCCTGATCCAACATTTCTTGGATGTCTTTCTTGACTTGACGACATCCTCTCTCATTGATAGTGCATACACGGTAACTGTCGTGGTCATGCTCGTAGTGACTGTATCCACACAACAGTTTGTGCATCTCGACCAGTGATTGTTTGATATGGCTGACATATCAGACCTTGTATTTTCCAGGACAACCCTGAACCATATTGACAGCAGATTTCCCATGCTCGGGCAATGGGTTCTTCTTGACGTTAGGACCTACGTCCTTGAAAAACAGGATACCACTTCTAACAAGGTCTTGCACCTTGGTCTTGAGAGGGTAACAGTTCTCCACATCATGTCTGGGAGCACCAGAATGATAAACACAATGAAGCTCAGGCTTATACCACCACTGAGGGTTGGTAGGTATAGCAGGTGGGTCACGTGGAGTAATCAACATCCTTTCAATTAATGAAGGATATAATTCTGCATAGGTCATCGGAATAGGATCAAAACTGACCCTCTTCCTATCATAGCTTGTGCTGGTTTGATTGTTGTTTCGACGCTGGTAGGCCTGCTGTTGTGGACGATGTTGTTGTTTCTGATACTGCTGATGTTGCTGTTGCTGGTTCTGATGCTGATAATGTTGGTTCTCTCTGAAAGTAGGGGCTATATGAGCCACCTGGTGCTAGTTACTAGCGGGATGCACAGCCTTTCTCTTTACAGAGGGTCTTCTTGATTTAACATGGGAGGACACAGCATGTGCCTCTCCATCTTTTTTCTTCGCAAACGCCCCATAACGTTTGGCAGAAGAGCCTTCTTCTCTGGTCAGGCGCCCTTCCCTGACTCCCTCTTCTAAACGCATCCCCATGTTCACCATCTCGGTGAAGTCATAGGGAGCGCTAGCAATCATCTAGGCGGGGGCACAATCTGTGCAGCCAATTCACGCCACCTCTAGGCGTACTCCTTAAATGTTTATTTCTCCTTCTGGAACATGGCCCTCAGTTGGTCCCTATCGGGAGCCATATCAACATTATACTTGTACTGCTTGATGAAAGCTTCGCCAAGGTCATTGAAGGAGCGGATGTTCGCACTATCCATGCCCATGTACCATCTCAAAGCGGCACCGGACAGGTTGTCCTAGAAGTAGTGGATTAGGAGTTGATCATTGTCGGTTTGAGTCGATATCTTGCGTGCATACATCACAAGATGGCTGAGCGGGAAAGTGTTTCCTTTGTACTTTTCAAAGTCAGGCACTTTGAATTTGACAGGAATCTTGACATTAGGCACTAAACAAAGCTCAACAGCAGATTTGCCGAAGAGGTCCTTCCCTCTGAGAGTTTTAAGTTCCTTGCACGGCTCAAGGAATTGATCATTCATAGCATCCATTTTCTCATAGACATCTGGGCCCTCAGATGGCTCAGAGTGGTAAATGGTGTCATCTACTCTCGGCAAAGTATGCACAATTGGAGGTGGCACAGCAAGGACCGGGCTAGATGCCGGCAGAGAAGCAAAAGTTGGGGCGAGACCCTCAGGAACAAAGTTAGCGGGCATCCCCCAGGGAAACCCGGCTGGCATAGCAGATGGCGCAAAATGGGCACTGGCAGCAAGCACAGTAGAGGAAGCAATCTCCGAAATGACCGTCCTCTAGGGAGGAGTTACAGGCGTTGGAGAAGACTAGCTTTGGGCAGCCAAGAAAGACTCCATCAGGGCAGTCAATCTTGCCACTTCCTCCTCCAGTTCTCTGTTCTCCTGCTCTAGGTGATCCATTAGCTTTGATGAGTTGGCTCTGGTGTAGTACCGGTGTGTCAGCTTGTCTTGAAAATAAATGAAGAACACAGAGTTAGACCACTGAACAAGAAGCCCTCGAACAAAACCTACTTATGCACATGATGCATGCAATGCTTGTGCATATGATTTATTTTTAATCAGAGGAACTTTAGAGTTCTATTTGCAAACATTTGGAAATATTAATCATTTAGACATATATGAAAGAATCATATCAATAATATCTGGAAAATTTTTACACCAAAGAAGTACAGTCTTGGTAACCAAATACAATACAAGAGAGAAGGAAAATGAACATCCTATGGCACCCTAGAAACAATCGTCCAAAGCTCTCGAGACTGGAAGATAAGTTGCACGAAGCCTCTTCACCTCTCTCTCATAGGCTGCCTCCATATCTGCCTTCTCTTTGGCGAGTTGATCATACTTCCTCTTCCAAAACCTGGATGACTGAGGAAGAAGAGAAATAATCACATCATTAGGCTCGTCGATAACCTGATGCTCAAGAAACTCTATCAATGCACCCTTATCTCTAAGCTGCTGAAGTAGCTCATCTCGCTCACGGACCCAAGCACACGAACGGTCTTCATCTCTCAACTCCTCTACTCCTGGTCAGGGAGGGTTGAAGGCCCAACCATAACCATAGGTGTAGGTCTTGGATAGTCATAGGGCATGTGGTACTCAGAAGCTCTCCTCCTAACCCACGAGGTATAAGGTCCCAAAGTAATACAATTCTTCGGACCAAGCTCTTTCCTTCCCTTCCCATGAATCTTGCGCCAAGCGCGGACCATCCTGCCCTTCAAGTTTTAGGGATCTTTACCCTCTTGAAAGAACACACCTTATAACAAAATGTTATTAGGTTTATCCTTTAAGGGGAACCCAACCTGACGACGTGCCAAAATAGGGTTGTAGTTAATCCTACCACATGTACCAAGAAGAGGCACATTGGAGAATTCACCATAAGAATCAATAATCTGCACACCCTCATATACACGGTTATACCAAAAGATATCATCATTAGTGAGAGACATAAGTCTCGTGGACCACCGTAGACATCCTTTGTTCTCCTTGAAGGCGAGCGTCTGTGGCAAGTGTGAAATAAACCACTTGTACAACAGGGGAAAACAACACACAATGGTACCACCACCCTTTGCATTCCTCATATGCAAAGAGAAATAAGTGTCACCCAACAAAGTAGGAACGGGATTAAGAGTAGTTGCTCTTCAAAGGCATGAGGCCTAGTTGCTCTTCAAACTCCATTAGCATAGGTAAGGTCCTAAATCTAAGTCCATTTTCCATTTGCATTGGGTTCACACAAACAAAGCAAAACAAACACAATAGTATATACACAATAATGTGCTCAAGTGAGCAAAAGGCAAATTGCATTAACATAAACATGAGCTCAAGTGAGCAAAGGGCAAAGGCAAATGAAATAATGAGCAAGAAATTAAATTGCATTAAAGTAAATTGCAAAATTAAGTGCTTGAATTAAAAGTTAGTCATTAGTAGTTAGTGTTAGTGTGCCATAAGGCAATTTAGCGCTATGTTAAGCAATCGTAAGTTGACTAATGTAATAGTCACACCTATCTGAGGCCGATCAATAAAATTATAGGCAACAAACACAAGTTAGAGACCATGACTAGTAAGCCAAGCTCCTACAACTTGCCATGCCAAAAGAAAAGAAAGAATGACCTTGTATTGATTTAGGTTTTTTGCTTGACCAAGAAGCAACCTATCCTTAATGCAAAGCAATTCACTTGATCTTTGATCAAGATGAATTTGATTTGAATCAAGGAAGGTTAAGCCTCTCACATGTCAAGGCTAACCACCAATCTTTAATTAATTGGTCAAAAAGAAAAAAGAAGAAGAAGAAGAAGAAATGGAATGTACGTAATTGAAATTCAAATGGCATAACCAACACACATTGATCAAACATGAATGGAATCAAAGTGAATCAATGGTAAGCAGAAGTGAGATGAAGCTTAGAAGTCAAGAAATAAATAAAATATTTTTGGTATTTTTGGAATTAAAATAATACTTGAATTAAAATAAACAAATAAAGGTCAAACTTTAAATCCAATTCAAATCAACTTGGAAAAGTCCAATTAGATCAACCTAAGTTCAACAAGGTCCAACAAGGTTTGACAATTTTTTTCATCATTTTTAGAAACCAGAAACTAATTTTAAACAATTAAAAATGAGGAAAATATAACATAATTGAACTAAAATCTCAAATAAATCTCAAATCAATTAAGAAATTGATGAGAATATTTTTCATAGATTCATCATCATTCAAAGATGTTAAGAAAATTCACAAAAAATATTAAATGGACTCATAAAAAATATTAAAAATCATTTTCAGAAACTAGAATTAAAAAGAGAAATAATGCAATTAGTCCCATATTTTTTGGATTTAAAATGAAGAAGTTATGAATTTTTCAAATAAAATGGAATAAAAGAAAATAGAATGGAAAATCAGAAATTAAGAAAAATCAGGAGGCGTTGGATCACATTTATTAATTGACGTGGCCAATCCTAAGGTTCTCAGGCGCACGCTCATGGTGTGGATCCAGTCAAAGTGAAACACAAAGCATTTAATAAAGTCATAACATCCAAAGGCTGGGATTAAATCTGGAAATGAGATCCAATGGTCCAGAGCTCATCCACGTGGGGACGATGGTGGAAACCACCGTCTTCTCCGGCGAGACTCACCGCTCTGGCCAAGATTTACAGCTTTTCAAAACCTCATTAAAATGCACGATCCTTATATCATTGGAAAGCTGGGGTGATGTACATCACCCCTGTGCCATCGGTTTCTACTCTAGACTCTCGTAGAATGAGAAATCTGAGATAGAAATTTATGGAGTTCAATCTGAATTTGCTCAATTCATGAAATTAAATGCACAGATCAATTGCCTCTCACATGAGGACTTCAGAGGTACCAAAAAACACAAGAAATGAGTGTAGCGGGGTATTCGTTACCATTAGAGATATTGACTAAATCAAAGGTAAACCATACAAGTCGAGTCGCCACCGCACTTCTATTTATCCAAAGGAATGGTTAGAAAGCGAACAAAAACCTAAAAGTTTTATCGAATCAAAAACTAGTAAAAATGTCAGAAATCTGGGTAAGGGGGTTGGTTATGAAATGGGAAGGTTTTAAGGGGGTTGTTCTAGTCTAAAGGGTGTAGGTATATCTAAAGTACTATTTACTAAAAGGAAGGTTAAAAGAAAATGACTCGCAAGGATGTCGCATCCACTACCTACGTATCTCATATGAGTATGAGAATCAGAATCTTCGTAGCTCGGCTACCTATGGGTTAAAGAGAATTGTGCTCGGTAAGACGTCGCGTCTTATGCCTACGTATCTCATCTGGAATGTGTTGGTGTAAGCCCTAGAGGCCAATGCTTTTGGTACTTGTATCGAATTAATTATTAATAATAATAAAAGGCTTTTTCTTTATTACGTTTGTTTAATAAAGTCCCTAGAATAGCTAGTCTGTTTAATGTATCAAGTATGACTTAATCATGAGATCACATTAAACATAAGGACACTATTCTTAAAGTATCCGTAGTCGAGCTTTAGTGTGAAGTGGGATAACATTAAAGCATTAAGACTATTATGTTTGTAGACTGATGATCACATCTCATGGATCATGGATAAAGAGTTATCAAGTCTTAAACATAGGTATGAATATTAGGAGTAATATTTATACCGGATTGACCCGCTATGAGAATACTATATAGAAAGTTATGCAAAGTGTCATAAGTTATTCTCATGGTGATAATGGTGTATACCACTCTTCGACCTGAAACCACTATGGACCCTAGATGTAGAGTCGAGTGCTTTATTGCTGATCAAACGTTGTCTGTAACTTGATAATCATAAAGACAGTTGATGGGTACTCCACGAAGCATGCTGAGGGACATGAGTGACCTAGATGGAATTTGCCCATCCTGCATAACAGGATAAATGTCTATGGGCCCAATATTGAACTAGACAAGGATGACACGGTCTATGCCTTGTGTTCAATATAGACATAAGGGCAAAAGGGTAATTATACACATAAGTATTATCACAGAAGGAATTGTCAAATCACTTGACATTTTCGTGTCTTGGGTGTCGCATCACGCGAAAAACCGGCGGGAAAAGAAAGAAACAACAGAGCCGCCACCGTGCGTTATTTATCCCAAAAGAGGGAAAGGAAACGCTCGAAGTAAACCTAGGAAAGAACATGGTCTCGCGACCAAAGAGGATGGGTTCGGGAGTCGGTTATGCGAAGGGAAGGTGTTAGGCACCCTACGCATCCGTAGTACTCTACGGGATCCACGCACAAAAGGAAGGAAATATTGGTTGCTAAACACTGCTCAAACTCACACACACTGGCTGAAAAGAGACAAGAGAAACTGACTGAAACTGACTCGGCAGGATATCGTATCCTGGGCCTACTTAGTCTATCAGGCATAGACATCAGAGTCGAAGTAGTTCGGACTGGGGAAACGACACATGCTCGCTAGGATATCGCATCCTATGCATACGTATCTTCTCGGACGAGAGAAGAATCAGAGCATTCGTAGCTCGGCTGACACGCACACAAACAAAACAAGACACAGGCAAACGTGGAGCCCGACTGCCAATCACTGGACTTATGTCAGCATCCGAACCTAAAACACACACAAAGAGGCAAACATGGAGTCCAAATGCCAATCACTGGACTTACATTGACATCCGAACCTAAACAACACAACAGATAGATAGGGAGTCGGGGACTCAGCCTATAACTGTCAAACACACACAAACAGACAGACAGCAACTGCTAAGGAGTCACGGACTCAAGCCTAGCAAAGGTCAGACAACACACACAAAAGAAAGAAAAGGCGCCCGGAGAGATCAGCTCAATCTCCTGCCTACATACTTCATCTGGTGTGAAGATCAGGGCGATGTAGTTCCCCTACGCAGGGACAAGGATCTAGCCTAACCAGATAACAGAGGGAGACACAACTCTAGGGAGACTACGACTCGAGCCTAGATGTTGTCATGCAAAAATCAACCCTAAGTTAAGGTTTCTAGCTAAATGGCACAAGGGCCAACTTATCCTGAACAGACACAGGAAAAAGCAAAGTCTCGATTGCAACTAGGGCAAGAGAAAGGGGAGGTCTCGATCGCAACGAGGGCGAGAGAAAAGAAAGATCTCAATCACACAGGGGTGAGAGAGAAGAGTTAGTGTTAGTGGTTAGTCAAACTCGGCAAGACATCGCGTCTCGTGCCTACGTATCTCATCTGGACATGAGAATCAGAGTTGCCGTAGTTCGGCCGGCAGGGAGAAAGGACTCGATTGCAACTAGGGCAAGAGAAAGGGAAAGTCTCGATCGCAACGAGGGCGAGAGAAAGGATCGCAACAAGGGCGAAAGCAAGCACGGATTAGCGGTTAGTCGTTAGTCAAACTCGGCAAGACATCGCGTCTCGTGCCTACGTATCTCATCTGAACATGAGAATCAGAGTTGCCGTAGTTCGGCCGAACAACTCTAAGTATGGCTCACATAGGAAGCAAGCCACACAGACCTGACTTGCACAGGAAGCAAGTCAAGCACAACCTACCTTGCACAAGGGCAAGTCTAAGCTACACCTAAAGAGGCAAAGCAAACAGGCAATCACACAAAGCACACTCTATATGCATACAAGAGGCTCAAGCAAAAGGTTAGGCACTAGGGCCAACTGTAATAGGGTAAGTGTTGCTCTTAACCTTGCCATTGAGAGGCTAAGGTGAAGCAGATGAAAGGATGAAATGAGGATGAGACCTCACAGCTCTTATCCCTGGCCAGGGAGAGCTAATAGACAAATGAGCATGGGTCCAGAAAGTGGGAACCCTTCTATACTCGAAGACTCTGACACTGTACACTTTGTACAAGATCTTGGGTTTGTATCCCAATGCATCAACACACAGCAGTGTGAGCAGAGGGATGACACAACAAGAGTAGTGGGGGATAGATTGCATATCCCTACCTTCCACCAATTGCCTTACTTGAAGGACTTTTCCTGCTTGGGACAATTTTAAACACACACAAGCATTGCCTCTTAAGGAGGACTTCAGACAGTTTGCCCGGTCAAATAACAGACCGGGTCTCCAGACTACATGAAGAAGAAATGTTTATACCTCAAAGCAATTGCTAAAAAGCAAAGCAAGCAACTAAAGCAACTAAAGGGTACCTGAGAAAAACCAAACAAATCAGTATGCAATTAAACAGTTAACAGCAAAAGGAATGGATAATCAGTCAACCACAGAAGGTCAACTGTGCAAAGCAAAACTCAAACACTCGAGTCAAATCATCTACAAAACAAAGGTTAGTTCATATGTAAACAAATCCAATCACATTTGTATGATCTCAATGGCAACGGTGCTTAACCTGAAACAGGAACTCAATAGTAAGCACAAAAGACCACTAGGACTAGCCTAGGGTCAAGGATGAAAGAAAAAGTCAAGGCAGCAAGGAAAAGTCAACCAAAACCAGAGGCAAACATTTGAGAAGCTATCACAATTGGGCCCACATTCAAATCATGCATTATGATCATTTTATGAACATTTGAAGTCAAAGTAAGGCAAAGGAAAGCATACAAAAGTCAGCAGAATGACTTGCATCAAAAGTCAACCCAAGCATTTTCAAAAATCATCAAATAAATCATACTCAATCCTAACATCTAACATGGTATGCATGTAAAATTTCATGGCATTTGGATGAGAGGAAGGCAGTCAAATAAAATCATGAAGTCAAACCAATTTCAAGTAAGCACAATGAAAGTCAACAAGCATGGGTCAACTTCAAAAAATCATATCAAATTGAAAACAGATGAGAAATGAATGAAATTGACACCAATGCAAAGCTTGAGATGTCTAGTTATCACATATGTAATTTCATGATCATACAATATGTTATGAGAATTTCACAAAAGATTTGGCAATGTATAGCACAAAAAGTCAACAAATGACTAAGCATGGAAGAAAATTCACAATAAAATGGAAAACAGCACAATCAATTCCAATAAAAATCACACATGAACTAGACATGTAAGGGAGGGATCATGCAAAATTTGGGGTCATTTGGATGCAAGGAAGCATGTCAACAAAATTAGGGAAAATGCACGATCATGGTATGACACCAAATGTGACACATAACTTCAAAAATTCATATCCAGCAAACCACAAATGGGAAATCCACAAACTTTATATCAAAATGAAGGTGAACATGTCTAGTTTCATCATAAAAATTTTCAAGGGCAATGGATGTATCATGAGTATTTCACAATTGAAATGGCCAAGGGTATCAATATTGCATACATGTTGGGAAAACAATCACCATTTAAAATCCAGCCAATGAAAAAATTAATAAAAATTCATAATTAAGTACTAGACACATTCATGAACCTTATGGAAAAAATCGCATGATTTTTGGATTTAAAATGAATTAAAAGTGGATTTTACAAAATGGATGATCAAATGAAAATAAGAGTTGAATTAGTGAAGAGGAAAAGCAAGGCTGGGAAAGTCCTCAGCCGGATTCGAAGTGGGGCCAAACAACCAATAAAATGCTGCCAAGCACAGAGCCCAGCGCCTCATTCAAGGGGCCAACACGTGGGTACAAGTGGCAGGCAGGCTGGCGCAACCAATCATTGGGACCAATAATGTGTGTCCCTAACGGCCAACAAGCGCAATAAATGATGCTAACCAACAAACATTAACGGCTTGGCTACAGAATGAAGTGACACTAGCCCACTTGTCACGTCTGCCATACCATTTCCTTCAGACAAAAACGCAGGGGCACTAAATGGAAAGCAGGTAATAAATGAACTGCAGTAAATTAAAGTTAAAAGCAAGCAACATTCTGAGCCTATCGGAGTGATGGGACGCTGTTCAAAAGCTGGGATTTGGGATCCCTAAACCGGTGGGCCCACGGTTAAACAACAATTTCTTTTTAGAAAAAGAAAAAACACATGCACAGCCAATAAAATAAACCCTTCAAAACTAATCAGCATGGCAAAAAGAAACAGGGACGCATACAGTAAATGAAAACCTGGGTTTCTAAGGCTTATGCAGTATACAACTTCAACATTGATCATCATTAAATCCTCAAATCATGAATAACAACATTAAACCATAACGTGGCCATGAAACAACATCATCATGCAACATTAATCCACAACAAAACACACATAAACAAGGGCATTCTGGGCAGATTTAGAAGCATGAACAAACAGGGTACTCATCATCATCACTCCAACATGAACAAAATCAAATCACCCAGAAGTCCAAATTAAGCATGGTCACAGCATCAGTAAGCATCAAATAACAAGAATATAACATCAAATTTCCAAGAATCAAATCAAGCATGGCAAATCGAGCAAAACTTCATTTGTACACAAAACTTCAATTTCAAATATCTCATGCAATATTTCATCAATTCAAACAAACTATAGCTCCTTAGAATCAGTGAAGCAAGGCCTACTTAAAGCATATCATTATTTGACAAAACAAGGTAATCGAAAAAACTCACTTGTTTGGAGGAAATCAATGGAACAGTGCTTATTTGAAGGTTTGAAGCTGAAACAGTTCCTTTCTATGCTCTACAATGATGGAGTCTTGAAGAGGTTTGGCTCAATCTTGCTTGGAAACAACCATAACTCAAACTGCCATTGGAGATGCTCTGAAGATGCAGAGCTCGAAAGAAGGTTACAGTTGAGAAGTGATGGTTCAAAAGGGCTCACAAAGATGTCTAGATGAAGAAACAATGAAAGTTTGCTCGTGGTTTGTGCTGATTCTTCCAATTCGAGCAAAAATGCAAAAATGCAAGAGAGAGGAGAATGAAGTTTCTGTGTGCTTTCAGGTGGTGGCTAGGGTTCCATTGGGCAGAAAAATGCACTTATATGTGCTGTTTAACATCCTTTAATCAAGTGCTAATCTGGTTTTTGTTTAATGAGATGATTTGCTTTTTTGCTAAGTTACACATAAGTGAAGTGGAGGGGTATGATATGCCACGAAATTGGGCCTCAAAAGGCTACAAATGACCAACATCTTTGCTGTTTTTAGTTGCTTCAAGAATTGCTAGCATTGTTTTACTTATGTGACTCCTTTTGCCAAAATACCAAATTATGCACCTTATGTCAAAATGGTAGTAAAATGGTGGTATGAACATGGTTTAAGGCTTTAGACAAATCACAAATGATGTATGGAACATTTCCCAATTGGCCAAATGGAGAAAATATCAAAGAATCAAAAAGTCAAAGTTTGGTCAAACTTTGATTTTTAATGGAATAGGTCCAAAAATGCCATTTTGATTGGCAAGGTTTTAGAACATGAAATTTATATTTTTGGAAAGAGGATGAAAAATGTGGTTTGTAGGAAAAAACCCCACCAAATTTGGCCTTATGGTTTGAGAGATATGCCCCTTTGAAGTTCACAAATTTTTGAAATTGAATTGATCATATCTTGACAACCATGCATGGGATTTAAGAGTTCTTGGACTTTTTGAAAATGGGAGAACAAGATCTTCAACTTTCATGTTGGGCAAAAATTCATTTGAAGCTTGTATCATGATGCAAGTTGAGGATCAAGAAGTTTCCATTTTTGGCAGTTGAAATTACAAGTCCAGTTTCTATTTTGGGAAATTTTCTGATTGGCTTCAAATTCTTCAATGATGTTGATTGCCATGACATATGAGGCCTATTAGGACATGAATAAGCTCCTTCAAACCAATTCCATCCATCAGAACCAAAGAATCAACCACAGTTGACCAACTTTGACTTTCTAGGGTTTTGGACTTGACTGTGCACTCCTGATGAATTCCAAACCCTAATTCCTTGAAATCTTGACTTCAAATGATGTCCCAAGACATATGAACTCTTGATTATTGACCATGGTGCCCAAATTCCACAAGAATGGCCACCATCCACTGCCTTGACTGACTGTTGACTTTCTAGGGTTTTTGCCTGGCTGTGCATGACTTGATGACTTCTGAACATCCAACCCTTGACTTAAACACTTCAAATGAACCCTCTAGTCATGTGAACTTGTTAGACAAACCCTAGGGCTTTGATTCCTTGAGAAACAACTTTGCTTGATTGGTTGACTGATCTCCTGATCAGTTTGACCTAATTCTTGCTTGACTTGCACTTGAGGCAACTGGGGGACAATGCAAATGCTATGCAATGGATCATGATATGCTATGACCTAATATGATATGGTATGCACAATGATAGGTGCAAATTTGAGGTGCTACAGCTGCCCCTATTCAATCAGCTGGGAACCCGAATGGATGATAGCAGTGGCTGTCAGACTTTCAGGGTAAACAGGGATTGAATACTAAAGAACCGTAGAAATTTGCACCGACTGGAATCCACCAATGGAAACGTCCACTGGGGTTTATTACTGGGTATATATATTTTTTTTTTGGTTTTTGTTTTCAAAGAGTACGGCCACATCCAGACATCGCAACGACGATGAATGGGAAAAGAAAATCACAACTAGCTGCCGACGGACAACTAGGAAAAACTCAACGTTTATCGGAACCAACGGAGAGGTAACCAGACATTATGAATGACTGGGAGGAATACAACCATACGTCAATGGACGAAATGGGAAAAACTCGACGTTTACCAAGACCAACGGAGAGGTAAACAACTGGGGACGACCAGGAAAAACTCGACGTTTACAGACATCGAAAGATGATGTTTACAGACACCAAAAAGATCAACCAGACATTTACAGATGAATGGGAATAAGAGAAATACAACCAGACGTCAACGGACGACTGGGAAAAACTCAACGTTTATCGAAACCAACGGAGAGGTAAGTCCACATGGGGAGGGTACAACTAGACATCATCGGATGAATAGGAAAAACTCGACGTTTATCGACACCAACGGAGAGGAGAATCCACATGGGGAATGGTACAACTAGACATCATCGGATGAATAGGAAAAACTCGACGTTTATCGACACCAACGGAGAGGAGAATCCACATGGGGAATGGTACAACTAGACATCATCGGATGAATAGGAAAAACTCGACGTTTATCGACACCAACGGAGAGGAGAATCCACATGGGGAATGGTACAACTAGACATCATCGGATGAATAGGAAAAACTCGACGTTTATCGACACCAACGGAGAGGAGAAATCTTCACTAGGGAAGGGATAACGATGTTACGAACATCGAAAGATGATGTTTACAGACATCAAAGGAAAACCAGACACTTACGCATGACTGGAAATCACCGAAAGATGGTGTTTACCGACACCAAAGAAGACCAGACACTTACGCATGACTGGAAATCACCGAAAGATGGTGTTTACCGACACCAAAGAAGACCAGACACTTACGCATGACTGGAAATCACCGAAAGATGGTGTTTACCGACACCAAAGAAAACCAGACACTTACGCATGACTGGAAATCACCGAAAGATGGTGTTTACCGACACCAAAGAAGACCAGACACTTACGCATGACTGGAAATCACCGAAAGATGGTGTTTACCGACACCAAAGAAAACCAGACACTTACGCATGACTGGAAATCACCGAAAGATGGTGTTTACCGACACCAAAGAAGACCAGACACTTACGCATGACTGGAAATCACCGAAAGATGGTGTTTACCGACACCAAAGAAGACCAGACACTTACGCATGACTGGAAATCACCGAAAGATGGTGTTTACCGACACCAAAGAAGACCAGACACTTACGCATGACTGGAAATCACCGAAGGATGGTGTTTACCGACACCAAAGAAACAACCACACGCGGGTGCTGACGGGGTATTGATATTCTTAAGATGACAGGGCTAGGCTGAACACTTGCAGGGGGTCTCACTGGGGAGAAACAAACTTTCTGTCACCAACAGGTGAGGAAATAAACCTCTGTGGGGACACCAAATGCTGACTGAAGCAACTGTAGCAAATGCGTTGTACAGGTTGAACAAAAATCCGTCTCTGCAGGGGATACGGTCTGATGGGGTTTCGAACACATGAATGCATATGTTTGAATTTTTCTATAGCGTAATGCTCCATTTAGGAATGGAAATGCTACGCGATTTTTGAAGATGCAATGATCACTACATGCAAAATGCAAATGAACCCTGGCTAGGGAGCCAAAAAGATCAGACATTCCAACTCTGTGGGGAGGTTCTGACTGAGGAAATACTCTGCGGGGAGAGCCTTCATGGGGAATAGCAAAGCGACTTCACTGGGAAGAAGACCCAACCAATCCTCGGATAGGATAAACTCTGCTTGGAGAATATCTGTTATTCCGCTGGGGATGACCCATGCCGTCTATAGGTAGAATCAACTCAGCTGGGGATGCAAATATCAGTCTACTGTAGAAACTCGTCCAATCCACTGGTAGGATGAACTCTGCTGGAGTGAATAATTCTACTCTACTAGGGACGACCCAACCAATCCATATGTAGGAGAATTACTGCTGGAGATGTATTTCACTGAAACCCGCTCCACTCGGGGATCTATCTGAGAGAATGTCGGATTACTGGGACGTCAATCCACCGGATACTGAATCTTCAAAGAAAAACACCCGTGCTGGTGGAGAGGAAGACTGGCCTGCTGGAGAGGCGAAAGTTGAAGTCTTCAGTAAACACTCTGCTTGGGGAACTGCCCCACAATAATGTCCGAGACAGCAAACTTGCTGGGGATGCCCCACGGTAGGGCTCAAACAGCATTCTACTGGGGATGCCCCACAATAGAGCTAACAGGGATTTGGAGGAAGAATCTGTACTGCCGGGAACATGAAGATGAATAACTTCAAACGACACTGCGTCAGGCAAATTCACTGAGGAGAGACCATACGAGGTTCTGCAGGACAAAGATACAGTCATGCTCGAGATACGAACAATTGTCTTACCTGTCGGTAATCATACCACCCCCGGGAAAGCGCTGTGGGTCTCCTAAGTATCCTTCCATCATTGTGACGGTTCACTTTGTTTAAGAACAATTTTTTTGAAAAAATTTGTTTATTTTGAAAACAATGATACTTTATCAATTAAAACATGCAAAACATTTGTTGAGTTGAAAACAAATAAGAGTGCAAATAATGGGATAAAAGCTCAGATAGATGTAATGGAATGGTAGTCTGCAAAAGGCGAGACTCCATAGATCTGTACAAGTTTGAAATCGGTGATATATATTGGAGAGGGCTACATTGAACATAATGACCTTTCCTCTACCATTTCGAATTTTCGATGTATTCGGAGCTTCAGTCGACGACGAATCGAGAATTCCTGACGGATGACAGATGTACAGCACAGTCTTGTCAAGATGCAGTTACTTGCCAAATCCCTAATTTTTGTCTAGATTGCCCCAGTGTGAGGTGTTCAATCTAGCGGGATGCAAATTCTTTTTTTTTCAATGTCTCTAACTTTTGCCTGGATCGCCCTTTCGGGTTTTCAATCCACCGAGACGCTCCTTTTTGCCTAAGTCGCCCTTTGGGGTGTTCGACTTAGCGAGCTTTTGATTTTTTTTTTTTTTTTAGGCAAAGTATTTCTTGACTGCATCGGAATTCACAGGACGAGTGAACCTCTTCATCCATTGTTGTAGGTGTCTGAAAATCGCCTGAAAAGGCTCTCTTGACAACGTACGGACGTTCATAGCTTGTAGAGTTCACTTGCCCCTGGAATCGGGTACGAAAGGCAAGACTTTCTTGAGCATAAGGTTCCTCGGAACACACGAGGCTTGACCTTCTTGTTGAATGCTTTTTCACTCTCTGCTGATATGACTGACCATGATACATGGCAGTTGATCTCTTCTTTTCGATCGAATTCAGCATCAGCCAACTTGGGACTTTGAGGGTGCTATCTTTCTTTTGTTTTGTTTTTTTTTACTTTGCTTTTGATTTCTTTTTTTTCTTTTTTTTTTTATTTTGCACCCTCCTCTTTCTTTTTTCTTTTTTTTTTCTTCTTCTTTTTTTTTTTTTTGATAATGCCCCAGTTGGCTGTTCTGCTGATCCTCGAGATGCAGCTAAGTGATCTTCTTTTCTTGCTCAAGAAGTTGGGAAATCTCGTCAGGAATCCCTTCAACATCATCTTCGTCTGCTTCAAATACAGGGAATTCAGAATTGGGAGATGACGTCCGATCACTATGTTCAATGGGTTTGAGAAACAACCTGCATAATGATTTAGAGATGAAAAGCTTTTTGAAAAAAACAAACAGGACAATCGTTATGCAGATGAAAAGATTGCTTTTATTCTTGTTTTTTAAGGTTTTTTGTGATCACCAATTTCATGCAAAAAGCGAAAAGGGAAAACAATTGGAAAACAAATGTTTTAACATGAATTATTTGAATGAAAATATCATTGCGCAAAATGTTGCCAACAATGTCATCACTTCTCCTTTTGGCATGGGAGAAGGGTTTTTAAACAAAGTGATTATTACAAAGACTTATGAACAGCTGTAGGAACGCCCACAGTGACCCAATTGTGATAGATCCCACCAGGGATGACAACTGTCAATATCTCTTGCATCAGCAGCTTCTGTTTTCTGAACAACCCTTCTGAAGAAAAATCGGCGCCAGCCCAGGACTTGTTATCTTCAAGCTTGATTAACACGGGGACCTAAATCCTTCAAGATCAGAATACCCGACCTCACAAGGTCTTGAACCTTCATCTTCAACTGGAAACAACTGTCCACATCATGACCAGGAGCACCCGAGTGATACACACAATGCTGTTCAGGCCTATACCACCACCGAGGGTTGACGGGTATGGGCGGCGGGTCTCTGGGAGTAATCAAGTTCCGCTCTAACAGAGAGGGATACAGTTCGGCGTAGGACGTGGGGATTGGATCAAAAGTGATCTTCTTCCTCTCGTTACTTGTACCAGCTTGATTGCCATCGTGAGGCTGGGAAGCCTGCTGCTGAGGACGATGTTGCTGACGCTGATGCTGCTGAGCTGGTCTTCTCTGTTGCTGTTGAGTTTGAGTTGCTGGGATATTCACAGCAGCTGCCTGGCGATACTGTCCTCTGTTCACACTCCTCCGACGGTGCACAGCATTTGTTTCATCCTCTCCCCTTTTGGGTGCCCCAGAGGATGTCTTCTTAGAACCGGAAGGACTTGAAGAGCCAGGATGGCGAACCGGAGCGCGGGTTGCTCTGACATTAACAGTCTCTGCAGCAAGAGGCTGTTCACTGATTCTGATCCCCTTCAATTCATCACCCACGGCATAATCATCGACGAGAATAGCGACAGCAACATTCTCATGAACGGGTACATCCACTGGTGGAGTACGGCGGACTGGTGGAATCACGGCTTCCAGTCTCTGGGCTAAGGCACGCAGCTCCTCTTGCCCCTGAACAACTCCTTGCATCATTGTCATGAACTGGGCCATGTTCGCCCTCATCTCAGCCAACTCTGCTTGAACCTGATCCATAATCTTCTGATGATTGAGTCTGGTTGAGTACCGATGTGGTCTTCAATCAGCTATCCTGTCTCAGTCAGAAACTGAAGTGAGAAGTTTCTCCCCAAACATGTCTGTAATGCAAGAATGATATATGCATGATATGCATGATGCGAATGCTATTTTAATATGAATGATCCTGATAAAGGATATGCGTATGCGAGTTAACTTTTTTTTCTTTTTTCATGCATTATTATTTTATTTTTTTTGAAAATAAACATGCTATGATGCAAATGATGTGAACATGACTGGTCAGGCTGTGCGTCTCAAGGCACAGGGTCAATGCTTCGGCTTGAACTCTGATCACAAACATCTGAAACCCAAAGTCAATCTGATCAACTGGCGTCTGAACCCAAATCTGGAGAACCGAGTCACCATAAATCCGACTTGTGGAGTTCCGAAATAAACGGAACTGGAGATTGCATTACTATCATCACAGGATCATCCACTGAACGGATGACAGCCAGCTCCTCTGAACAGGTACTCTTAAATTCAACCCGGGGATCCGAAATAAACGGAACCCGCTGATAAACCACGGACAGAACTCCGGCGTCCCAGAAATAAATGCCCATAATCCATAGTCACCGTCAGTACCAAGAGTCACCAACAAGTCACCAACCAATCAGCGACTGTACCTGTAATAAACAAACCCTCCCCACTCACGGGTGTCATCTAGGTCAGGGTAAGGTCGAGAGAAACGCAGCATAAATAACCTTTCGCAGAATATCATCCTGTGCACACCCGATGTATGCACCGATAATATCCCACCAGGGTCTGAACTGCTCGTGATATCAATGTTCCGCTAAGTGGCGCCATACCACCCGCTTCCCATGAATCACTCTATTCCTAGGTTTCCTAGATTTCACTCATAGCCTGGGTATTGGGCCTTTTACCTCGAGTAACTCCCACCCCAAACAGAAAAACACAGACAGCACAGCCAGGCAGAATGAATAATGAATATAAATGCAAACATTAATGCACACAATAAATGCAAACAGTAAATGCAAATATATACAATGAATGCAATAAAATACAACAAGCAGAAAGCAACCAAAACCCTAACCTAGAGAGCGCTAGGAGAGACTCGCTTAGGGAAGATGGACCAGCACAGGTCAACCTCTCTATATCCCCAGCAGAGTCGCCAGCTGTCGCATCACGCGAAAAACCGGCGGGAAAAGAAAGAAACAACAGAGCCGCCACCGTGCGTTATTTATCCCAAAAGAGGGAAAGGAAACGCTCGAAGTAAACCTAGGAAAGAACATGGTCTCGCGACCAAAGAGGATGGGTTCGGGAGTCGGTTATGCGAAGGGAAGGTGTTAGGCACCCTACGCATCCGTAGTACTCTACGGGATCCACGCACAAAAGGAAGGAAATATTGGTTGCTAAACACTGCTCAAACTCACACACACTGGCTGAAAAGAGACAAGAGAAACTGACTGAAACTGACTCGGCAGGATATCGTATCCTGGGCCTACTTAGTCTATCAGGCATAGACATCAGAGTCGAAGTAGTTCGGACTGGGGAAACGACACATGCTCGCTAGGATATCGCATCCTATGCATACGTATCTTCTCGGACGAGAGAAGAATCAGAGCATTCGTAGCTCGGCTGACACGCACACAAACAAAACAAGACACAGGCAAACGTGGAGCCCGACTGCCAATCACTGGACTTATGTCAGCATCCGAACCTAAAACACACACAAAGAGGCAAACATGGAGTCCAAATGCCAATCACTGGACTTACATTGACATCCGAACCTAAACAACACAATAGATAGATAGGGAGTCGGGGACTCAGCCTATAACTGTCAAACACACACAAACAGACAGACAGCAACTGCTAAGGAGTCACGGACTCAAGCCTAGCAAAGGTCAGACAACACACACAAAAGAAAGAAAAGGCGCCGGAGAGATCAGCTCAATCTCCTGCCTACATACTTCATCTGGTGTGAAGATCAGGGCGATGTAGTTCCCCTACGCAGGGACAAGGATCTAGCCTAACCAGATAACAGAGGGAGACACAACTCTAGGGAGACTACGACTCGAGCCTAGATGTTGTCATGCAAAAATCAACCCTAAGTTAAGGTTTCTAGCTAAATGGCACAAGGGCCAACTTATCCTGAACAGACACAGGAAAAAGCAAAGTCTCGATTGCAACTAGGGCAAGAGAAAGGGGAGGTCTCGATCGCAACGAGGGCGAGAGAAAAGAAAGATCTCAATCACACAGGGGTGAGAGAGAAGAGTTAGTGTTAGTGGTTAGTCAAACTCGGCAAGACATCGCGTCTCGTGCCTACGTATCTCATCTGGACATGAGAATCAGAGTTGCCGTAGTTCGGCCGGCAGGGAGAAAGGACTCGATTGCAACTAGGGCAAGAGAAAGGGAAAGTCTCGATCGCAACGAGGGCGAGAGAAAGGATCGCAACGAGGGCGAAAGCAAGCACGGATTAGCGGTTAGTCGTTAGTCAAACTCGGCAAGACATCGCGTCTCGTGCCTACGTATCTCATCTGAACATGAGAATCAGAGTTGCCGTAGTTCGGCCGAACAACTCTAAGTATGGCTCACATAGGAAGCAAGCCACACAGACCTGACTTGCACAGGAAGCAAGTCAAGCACAACCTACCTTGCACAAGGGCAAGTCTAAGCTACACCTAAAGAGGCAAAGCAAACAGGCAATCACACAAAGCACACTCTATATGCATACAAGAGGCTCAAGCAAAAGGTTAGGCACTAGGGCCAACTGTAATAGGGTAAGTGTTGCTCTTAACCTTGCCATTGAGAGGCTAAGGTGAAGCAGATGAAAGGATGAAATGAGGATGAGACCTCACAGCTCTTATCCCTGGCCAGGGAGAGCTAATAGACAAATGAGCATGGGTCCAGAAAGTGGGAACCCTTCTATACTCGAAGACTCTGACACTGTACACTTTGTACAAGATCTTGGGTTTGTATCCCAATGCATCAACACACAGCAGTGTGAGCAGAGGGATGACACAACAAGAGTAGTGGGGGATAGATTGCATATCCCTACCTTCCACCAATTGCCTTACTTGAAGGACTTTTCCTGCTTGGGACAATTTTAAACACACACAAGCATTGCCTCTTAAGGAGGACTTCAGACAGTTTGCCCGGTCAAATAACAGACCGGGTCTCCAGACTACATGAAGAAGAAATGTTTATACCTCAAAGCAATTGCTAAAAAGCAAAGCAAGCAACTAAAGCAACTAAAGGGTACCTGAGAAAAACCAAACAAATCAGTATGCAATTAAACAGTTAACAGCAAAAGGAATGGATAATCAGTCAACCACAGAAGGTCAACTGTGCAAAGCAAAACTCAAACACTCGAGTCAAATCATCTACAAAACAAAGGTTAGTTCATATGTAAACAAATCCAATCACATTTGTATGATCTCAATGGCAATGGTGCTTAACCTGAAACAGGAACTCAATAGTAAGCACAAAAGACCACTAGGACTAGCCTAGGGTCAAGGATGAAAGAAAAAGTCAAGGCAGCAAGGAAAAGTCAACCAAAACCAGAGGCAAACATTTGAGAAGCTATCACAATTGGGCCCACATTCAAATCATGCATTATGATCATTTTATGAACATTTGAAGTCAAAGTAAGGCAAAGGAAAGCATACAAAAGTCAGCAGAATGACTTGCATCAAAAGTCAACCCAAGCATTTTCAAAAATCATCAAATAAATCATACTCAATCCTAACATCTAACATGGTATGCATGTAAAATTTCATGGCATTTGGATGAGAGGAAGGCAGTCAAATAAAATCATGAAGTCAAACCAATTTCAAGTAAGCACAATGAAAGTCAACAAGCATGGGTCAACTTCAAAAAATCATATCAAATTGAAAACAGATGAGAAATGAATGAAATTGACACCAATGCAAAGCTTGAGATGTCTAGTTATCACATATGTAATTTCATGATCATACAATATGTTATGAGAATTTCACAAAAGATTTGGCAATGTATAGCACAAAAAGTCAACAAATGACTAAGCATGGAAGAAAATTCACAATAAAATGGAAAACAGCACAATCAATTCCAATAAAAATCACACATGAACTAGACATGTAAGGGAGGGATCATGCAAAATTTGGGGTCATTTGGATGCAAGGAAGCATGTCAACAAAATTAGGGAAAATGCACGATCATGGTATGACACCAAATGTGACACATAACTTCAAAAATTCATATCCAGCAAACCACAAATGGGAAATCCACAAACTTTATATCAAAATGAAGGTGAACATGTCTAGTTTCATCATAAAAATTTTCAAGGGCAATGGATGTATCATGAGTATTTCACAATTGAAATGGCCAAGGGTATCAATATTGCATACATGTTGGGAAAACAATCACCATTTAAAATCCAGCCAATGAAAAAATTAATAAAAATTCATAATTAAGTACTAGACACATTCATGAACCTTATGGAAAAAATCGCATGATTTTTGGATTTAAAATGAATTAAAAGTGGATTTTACAAAATGGATGATCAAATGAAAATAAGAGTTGAATTAGTGAAGAGGAAAAGCAAGGCTGGGAAAGTCCTCAGCCGGATTCGAAGTGGGGCCAAACAACCAATAAAATGCTGCCAAGCACAGAGCCCAGCGCCTCATTCAAGGGGCCAACACGTGGGTACAAGTGGCAGGCAGGCTGGCGCAACCAATCATTGGGACCAATAATGTGTGTCCCTAACGGCCAACAAGCGCAATAAATGATGCTAACCAACAAACATTAACGGCTTGGCTACAGAATGAAGTGACACTAGCCCACTTGTCACGTCTGCCATACCATTTCCTTCAGACAAAAACGCAGGGGCACTAAATGGAAAGCAGGTAATAAATGAACTGCAGTAAATTAAAGTTAAAAGCAAGCAACATTCTGAGCCTATCGGAGTGATGGGACGCTGTTCAAAAGCTGGGATTTGGGATCCCTAAACCGGTGGGCCCACGGTTAAACAACAATTTCTTTTTAGAAAAAGAAAAACACATGCACAGCCAATAAAATAAACCCTTCAAAACTAATCAGCATGGCAAAAAGAAACAGGGACGCATACAGTAAATGAAAACCTGGGTTTCTAAGGCTTATGCAGTATACAACTTCAACATTGATCATCATTAAATCCTCAAATCATGAATAACAACATTAAACCATAACGTGGCCATGAAACAACATCATCATGCAACATTAATCCACAACAAAACACACATAAACAAGGGCATTCTGGGCAGATTTAGAAGCATGAACAAACAGGGTACTCATCATCATCACTCCAACATGAACAAAATCAAATCACCCAGAAGTCCAAATTAAGCATGGTCACAGCATCAGTAAGCATCAAATAACAAGAATATAACATCAAATTTCCAAGAATCAAATCAAGCATGGCAAATCGAGCAAAACTTCATTTGTACACAAAACTTCAATTTCAAATATCTCATGCAATATTTCATCAATTCAAACAAACTATAGCTCCTTAGAATCAGTGAAGCAAGGCCTACTTAAAGCATATCATTATTTGACAAAACAAGGTAATCGAAAAAACTCACTTGTTTGGAGGAAATCAATGGAACAGTGCTTATTTGAAGGTTTGAAGCTGAAACAGTTCCTTTCTATGCTCTACAATGATGGAGTCTTGAAGAGGTTTGGCTCAATCTTGCTTGGAAACAACCATAACTCAAACTGCCATTGGAGATGCTCTGAAGATGCAGAGCTCGAAAGAAGGTTACAGTTGAGAAGTGATGGTTCAAAAGGGCTCACAAAGATGTCTAGATGAAGAAACAATGAAAGTTTGCTCGTGGTTTGTGCTGATTCTTCCAATTCGAGCAAAAATGCAAAAATGCAAGAGAGAGGAGAATGAAGTTTCTGTGTGCTTTCAGGTGGTGGCTAGGGTTCCATTGGGCAGAAAAATGCACTTATATGTGCTGTTTAACATCCTTTAATCAAGTGCTAATCTGGTTTTTGTTTAATGAGGTGATTTGCTTTTTTGCTAAGTTACACATAAGTGAAGTGGAGGGGTATGATATGCCACGAAATTGGGCCTCAAAAGGCTACAAATGACCAACATCTTTGCTGTTTTTAGTTGCTTCAAGAATTGCTAGCATTGTTTTACTTATGTGACTCCTTTTGCCAAAATACCAAATTATGCACCTTATGTCAAAATGGTAGTAAAATGGTGGTATGAACATGGTTTAAGGCTTTAGACAAATCCTAAATGATGTATGGAACATTTCCCAATTGGCCAAATGGAGAAAATATCAAAGAATCAAAAAGTCAAAGTTTGGTCAAACTTTGATTTTTAATGGAATAGGTCCAAAAATGCCATTTTGATTGGCAAGGTTTTAGAACATGAAATTTATATTTTTGGAAAGAGGATGAAAAATGTGGTTTGTAGGAAAAAACCCCACCAAATTTGGCCTTATGGTTTGAGAGATATGCCCCTTTGAAGTTCACAAATTTTTGAAATTGAATTGATCATATCTTGACAACCATGCATGGGATTTAAGAGTTCTTGGACTTTTTGAAAATGGGAGAACAAGATCTTCAACTTTAATGTTGGGCAAAAATTCATTTGAAGCTTGTATCATGATGCAAGTTGAGGATCAAGAAGTTTCCATTTTTGGCAGTTGAAATTACAAGTCCAGTTTCTATTTTGGGAAATTTTCTGATTGGCTTCAAATTCTTCAATGATGTTGATTGCCATGACATATGAGGCCTATTAGGACATGAATAAGCTCCTTCAAACCAATTCCATCCATCAGAACCAAAGAATCAACCACAGTTGACCAACTTTGACTTTCTAGGGTTTTGGACTTGACTGTGCACTCCTGATGAATTCCAAACCCTAATTCCTTGAAATCTTGACTTCAAATGATGTCCCAAGACATATGAACTCTTGATTATTGACCATGGTGCCCAAATTCCACAAGAATGGCCACCATCCACTGCCTTGACTGACTGTTGACTTTCTAGGGTTTTTGCCTGGCTGTGCATGACTTGATGACTTCTGAACATCCAACCCTTGACTTAAACACTTCAAATGAACCCTCTAGTCATGTGAACTTGTTAGACAAACCCTAGGGCTTTGATTCCTTGAGAAACAACTTTGCTTGATTGGTTGACTGATCTCCTGATCAGTTTGACCTAATTCTTGCTTGACTTGCACTTGAGGCAACTGGGGGACAATGCAAATGCTATGCAATGGATCATGATATGCTATGACCTAATATGATATGGTATGCACAATGATAGGTGCAAATTTGAGGTGCTACATTGGGTAGCAGTGATGTGTTGCTAGATACCGCTCACTGTTTATTATGTTAAATACATGATTTAATATAATTGCCAATGCCGCGAAAACCTACAGGGTCACACACAAAGGACTGATTGATGAGAGATAGAGTAACTAAGGAATATCGTAAGGTACGGTGCCCTTAAGTGAATTATAGAACATCGTAAGGTACGGTGTACTTGAGTAGAATACGAAATATGGTAAGGTACCATGGGCTTAAGTGATTTTGGGCATATTATAAGATATGGGCCAAAATACACTTAAGTGGGCCTTTTAGCTTGAAGCCCACACAAGTGGTTCTATAAATAGAACCCTTGTGCAGAAGCATTCATTGCGGTTGTATTATTTTCGTTTACTCTCTCTCTCTCTCTCTCTCTCTCTCTCTCTCTCTCTCTCTCACTCAAAGCCTTCATTCGTACCAGCTAGCACTGAGATTGAAGGAATCCGTTCGTGTGGACTGAGTAGAGACGTTGTCATCGTTCAACGTTCGTGATCGCTCCGTGGATCTGCATCAAAGGTTTTGATCGTCACAAGAGATCTCCACCAAAGGTTGTAATCGTCACAAGAGGTAAATATTCTATCACTGATCATGACCATTCGTAAGGATCTCTAAAGGAGAAAATTTTAATTTCCGCTGCGTTTTGGACCGCAATTCTCCTTCAGAATGAGAATCAGAGCAAAATGTAGTTCGACTAACTAGGGGTTAAGGATTGCCATCTGAACATGGACTTACAAAAGAGGACACCAGCTGTGTCAAAGGAGGGTGGGCAGTGTGTTCAACGTCCTAGCAGTAGGTGTCGCAGCTCGCTGAATCGAGTCTTAGGCAGTTACCTCTTTGCAATAGAACGGACTGACATGCCATAAGATCGGAGACGCACGAAAGGTCTAAAAGTGGGGAAGCTCTGCTCTAGAGTTGTCATGCAATATGGACCTATGTGTTAGGATTTACAAAGGGGAACATTTACCTAATGTTAGCATGCAAAGAATAAGAGAATTCTACCTATGTTATCATAAAAAGGGTTCTACCTAATGGGTGCTATCTAAACGGAATAAGAGTCGACGGATGAAGCGCGGAGAGGAGTTACGGATAAGGGTAAATGGCGATGACGGAGGCAATCGACTTACAGGTAGATGGCGATGCCTGAGGCAATCGACATACAAGAGGATGGATGAATGCGTACTGGTTCTGTTAAGTTTTGAAAATGATTACTCGATGTTGGATCGAGCTTTTGATCATATTTTGAAATGGTTATCCGATGTTCATTTTAATTCTTGTATTAATAGGTGACTAAAGAAATAAAGAAATAAATATTATACACTTTATGGGAGAGGGGTACATTTGTTATGAATGGGGATTGTTCATGGCAAACAAACAATTAGAATATATGCTTCATACATCATACAAGTAGGCAACAGTTATCAATCAGATCAGAGAAATAAACAATATATAATCAAACCAAAGAATCAAATAATGGAGCATTTAAACAATGCATGAGAGTATGAACATGTTAAATAATCAAGCAATAGAAAGCATGAATGAGAGAAACAAGTATAAAAGATAACAGATGAACCAAACAGATGAAAATATGCACACAAAGGGTCCATTGAATAATTTAATCAGCAAATGAGGTAAGGACCAAATAAAATCAAGGTAAAAGGCCTCTAATACATGGCATATGAGATGAACGAGGGAGGATCAAAAGATCTCTTCAATTTCCATAAGCAATCCCTAAGTCAAACATCGATCATAAAGAAGTCAACTAAAAATTCAAGTCAACTTAAAAAATAACAAATAAATAGCAAATTAATCAAGAAAATTATGAAACATTAAACTAAATAATGTAGGTTCATGACATCATCATCCCCCAAAAATATTTTAAAAATAACGAAAATTGATAAATAAATTAATTAAAATAAAACCGAGGTCAAACCAAAAGTAAATTAATGAGACTAGGTTAGAAATAAATCAAGAATAAATAGTAAATTAATCAAGAAAATTATTAAAAATTAAACTAAATAAGGTGGGGTCAGAACATCATCATCCCCCAAAAATATTTTAAAAATAACGAAAATTGGTACATAAATTAATTAAAATAAAAGCGAGGTCAAACCGAAAGTCAATTAATGAGACCAGGTTAGAAATAAATCAAGAATAAATAGTAAATTAATCAAGAAAATTATGAAAAATTAAACTAAATAAGGTGGGGTCAGCACATCATCATCCCCCAAAAAGATTTTAAAAAGAACGAAAATTGATAAATTAATTAATTAAAATAAAACAGAAGTCAAATTAAAACTCAACCAACCAAACTAGGTTAAAAATAAATCCAAAATAAATTGAAAATGTGAAATAAAATTCCAAGAAAAGGTCAGGTTGATCATGAGACAGTGGTCAACCTTCATCCCAAAAATCAAATGCTAACAATAATTTTAAGTCATAAAAATAAAATCAATAAAAAAAGTGTGTTAAAATGGACCATTTAGAATAAATAATTAAAATAAAATATTAATATTAAAAAATACGAAAAAAAATTATATAAAATTAAATAAAACGTTAAGAAAAGTGAAAAATATTTTTGGGTAATTTTATGGACGAAGAAAATATTTTAAATAAGAAAAAGAAATATGAAAATGGAAGGATTAATGGTGATGAACATGGTAAACAAGCGTAGATATATCAAAACATGGCCATGGAAGAGATGATTACCTAATGGAAAATAGAAGTGGAATGGAATCTGATATATGATGAAGCTTTTCCTCCTTGCCACGAAATTCCAATGCTCTTTTAGGGTTAGGGTTTCAACTTCTTAAATAGGGTGGATTAGGTGTTCTCATGGGCTTTTTAATAAGTGATTTACCATAAGAATAAAAGTGTGAAGTGAGGTGTAAAATGTTGTTATTTTGGGCCAAACTTAAGTGAATGGATGTCCAATGCATGGCCAAAAGAGGTAAAAAATGTGAATGGTTTGTGCAGCATGCTTAGAAAATCTGATTGGGCCAGCCAGGCCCAAAATTTGCCTAGAAAATCAAGTCATGGTGCCCACTTTAAATGAATGTATCTCTAAAACCATGGATCCAAATGAGATGATTCCAAAAGGATGTGAAAGAGGACATGGCAAGGTATAATTGTTTTGAATAAAGTATTTTCAAATAATACCTTGAAGTGCAAGAAAACTGGCCAAGAAGTCTTGACAAATTTTGAAGATTTTGGACTTAGAAAATTTTCTAAGTGTCCTAAAAAAATGTCTCACTTTGACTAAGCATACCTTTCTCAATTCTAATCCAAATGGAGCAAACTTTATATCTATAGAAAGCTTGGAATAAAAGGAACAACTTTCATGTTGGAGAAAGTTTCAAACGGAGCTTTTATCTTGATACAAAATGGGCTTAAAGTGAGTGCAACGACCATGAAAACTTGCCCTAAATGGAAAGTCAACCATTTCCAAATTAAGTAACTTTTCTAATTCCTGATTAAATGATGAATCCATGATCCAACCTTGATCAAATTTCACATGTAGGATCCCCTAGGCATGGATTTTGAGATTTCACTCTCAAAATGTCAGGAGTTGACTTTTCTGGCCCCATAGTTGACTTTTCCCAAACTGTCTGATTCCCGATTCCATTGATCAATTGAAGCACTTCTAGCTCAAATAAAGAGCTTATTTTTTGTATGTAGACCCTTGTGGACATATGGAGGGTCATGGAAA